>NW_004524722.1:7136870-7156892 GCF_000260255.1 Octodon degus | reverse complement strand
AAAAAAAAAATCCATCCAGTAAGTAGCCAGATGATGTAATTTCAACTTTTGGTAAGTGACACAAACAACACGAGCGAGAGCATGAAATACCTGGCTACGGCTGTCAAGGAAGTCTTCCCTGAGAATGCAGTGTGTGAGGGGACATCCGCTGAAAATGTTGTGACATCCTAGCTCTGTTTCATTTGTTCTGGGACAGGTAAATAAAGCATTTTCCCCTAAGGTGGAAACTACCAAGAAAGACTAATTCCTGGTGGTCCTCTTGCCCTTCAGAGAGAGATAACTCCTGATCACATTCCCTCTAAGATTTGGCGACACCCTTTGCCAGCAGGGGTTGGTTGAGGTTGCATACAGGGCTCAGATATATGGAAATGGAGAAGTGTTTGGGCCCCTTGAATTGCTCATCTGGGGTTGGAAAAGGCTGCTCTCTGGGTATTGCTGAGTCAGTTTGCTTCTGTTTGTGATTGCTAAGTGTATCCATTAGTCTCTGGTTGCTTTTGGGCTTTAGCTGAGTAGGGCTTGCCACTTAATACACGAAAATGCCCCCTCCACCCAAGAGAGATAGTCCACTATGAGAAGTCAATCCTCAGTCTCCCCTCTTGGACTCACAGACACCTAGACCCTCTGCCAGTATGATGAAGATCACAGCTGGCTGTGAATGACATGGGCTGGTCACTGCTGAGGGGGAGGGGGGCTAATGCCGGGAAGAGGAAGTCTAGAGCCAATCTGGACTTCTGTCCAGACCCTGACCTTATTTGCAGTGATGTAATCAGTCAATATTGTCATAGTGCTGGGAGACAGCCCATTCCCAGCAGGGTTGGAAGTGGGGGTGGTGCTGCTGCTGACTCTATTTAAGGAGTTCAGCCCAGTGCCCAGGCCTGTGTTGCGGCTTTTCCAGCTCACCATGGTTGGGGCAATGGGAACGCCAATTGTACTTGTGTTGTTGAGCCTGTGCTGGTCTCTGGCCACTGCCAGCCCTCTTCCTCCGTGAGTAGTGCTGGGAGTAGGGATGGAGAATTGTGGTCTGGCTTGGGTAAAGGGAGGGCCAGTTTTAGATTTGGGTCAAGAGCTAAGAGAAATAGATTGGTCCAAATGGACCTAGATATCTACCTGTGTTCCCTCTAGGACTAGTGTACATGGAAATGTCACTGAAGGTGAGAGTGGGACCAAGACAGACCAAGATGTGATCGGTGAGGCCCCAGTTCCTTGAGTCTGTCAATCTGCCTGGTTGTACCTACATTTTATCATCTTCATGGTTGTTTATCTTGCCTTCTCCTTACTTCATCCCAGAACACTGTTCAGATAGCTGGAGCTTTGATGCCACCACCTTGGATGACAATGGGACCATGCTGTTTTTTAAAGGTAGAAGAGCCTGGGATTGGAGCACTTAGGACCTCTGTCTTGTTCCCCTTCACAGAGGGTGTCTCTATCTTCACAGAGGGCTTGGGAATTATCTGAGGGCGTTGCTGATAGCTTCTTTATAACAACCAGCAGACCAAAGGGTTTGATCTGGATTCCTCAGTGGATGTGGTTTTCAGGGGAATTCGTATGGAAGGGTCACAAATGGACCAAGCAGTTAATCTCAGAGAGATGGAAGGATTCCACCAGCTCCGTGGATGCAGCGTTCCGCCGTGGCCATGACAGTGTCTTCCTGATCAAGGTACTGCTGGGCCAGGGTTGGGGCCAGCCCAGAAAGGGCTGGAATCCCACCAGAAATCTTCCTTCAAGTCAGGGCCTGGGTCCATTTTCTGTTGATATGACAGAATATCAGAGACTATATAATTTTGATGAATACAAATGTAGTGGCTTACAGTTCTGGCATTTACAGTTTGGGCTTTGGTGAGGGAATTTATGTTCATGATAGCATGATGCAAAGGCAGAAGAGTGGGCAGGAATGAGAGCAAGCAGAATCTGAACTTGCTTTACAACAACTCAGTCTTACAATAATCCACTCCCATTTTGACATTAGTGTGATAAGAACATCATTCACAACGGCAGAGCTCTGAGGATCTAATCACCTCTTACTAGGCCCCTCTGTTGCACAAAAGATGAAGTCTCCAACAAAAGAACTTTTGGGCCCACGTTCACATCATAGCAGGGCCCACACCACACCAATAGACATCAGGTTGCCTTTCCCTGTACTTGCTCTTTCCAAGAAAGTTGAAGGTAGGCCTGGTGTGGTAGCACATGCCTGTAATGCTTGCACTCAGGAGGCTGAGGCAGGAGAATCACTTCAAGATTGACACGAGCCTGGGCTACATAATGAGTTGAAGGTCAGCCTGAACTACACATAGTGGGACCCTATCTCAAAAAAAAAAAAAAAAAAAGGAAGCCTGTTGAGGTTGTGTGTGCCGCTGGCCCAGAAGGCTCAACACCCAATGCGTATTTTTCACTGCTATTTCTAACGCTGCTGGCCATTTTTCCCTCTACTGCGCTCCCTTCCATTGGCTTCCACGACCCTGGATCAGGTCCTTTTCATGTGGCAGATCAGGTCGTTCCCAACACAGCTGGACCCGACCAAGGGAGTGAGTGAAGAATGAAATAAAGATTACTGTGTTCCCTGAATCCTGTTCCCTGGCTTAAGCTGTATCTCTCTGAGGGGCACCTTCTTCTAACTTGCCAAAGATAAGTGGCTGGGGTGGCCCTGGTGACTAGCTATGTCTCTGACGCACAGGTTCTATGGGCACCTCAAATCTAGCAGCCCCCAAACTGAATTTAGCATCTTCCTTTCCTCTGGGTTCTCTGTTTCAGTAAAGGTGCCACCGTGTGTCGGTTACTGCAGGCCGGGCACACACGGGTCTCTGGGTCTGGCTCTTGGTGACTCCTCCCCTGCCGCGTTTACTGCGTGCCAGCCGCAGGAAGATTACGTAAAGTTTTCTGAGCACGCTGCGCTTGCTCGGGTTTTGGCTCTGCGTGCTGCTCCCTCTGCTGGCAGCACTTTTGCCTCCTTGTTTGTGCTGGAAAATTCCGGCTCATTTTTCACTTCTCGAGGCAAGTGCTTGGTGTCCACTGTGACACCTTCCAGGACTTTTTAAGGCAGACTTAGGCATTCCATCTTCATGTCGCATGGATGAGATGGTAGCAATTCTTTCTGGTTTTGTACAGTGAACTCTTTGAGGTCAAAGTCGGGATTTTGATCATAGTACCTGGCATGTAGTGATCATTCAGTACATTTCTTGAATGAGTGCATAGATGACCAAAATGGATAAATGGATAACTGCGAGATGATTATTTATGGGTATGTTTGCCAAATGTGATAGGCTTGCAATTAAGTGTGCCATAGGAATATGTGGTTCTGCATAGCCAGACTGTGTATATTGTAGAAATGTTGGCAGCATTTACACAAACTGAGGGTATGTATTGTGCAACGGGCAATGCACTGGTGTCCACAGATGGGCCAAAAGTGTGAGGGACCGCAGGAGGTCTCTGTACATGGGTAATAGATCAAAAATAGATATGAATGAAGAATGGCAGTATGGGGGTGCACAGTTAGAAGAGCATGTTTGTATTCAGGGGGACAAAGTCTGGGTGTACCCACCTGAAAAGAAGGAGAAAGGATATCCAACGCTGCTCCAAGAGGAATTCCCTGGAATCCCATCCCCCCTGGATGCAGCTGTGGAATGTCACCGTGGAGAATGCAAGGAGGAAGGCATTCTCTTCTTCCAAGGTCAGTCCAGGCTGGAATCAACCTGCATCATGGTGGGTTGGTATTGATGAGGTGGTAACACTGCTAAGGGTGGTGGGGGCGAGATCCCTGTGTGCTTCTATAAGGGGGAAACTAGAGAAGCCAATTAGAGTGTAGCGGTCAAACAGGGGAAGAGGGGAAATCATTTTGGTGAATATATCTGGGTGCAATTCTATCTAAATCCTCCATTATTTCCCATGATTCTAGGCCTAGGACGGTGTTTTGTTCCTTAGCCTTATGTGTAAGTCTCCCCATAACTAAATCCCTACTGACCCTCCAGCTTCGACTCTTATCCCCTTACCTTGAATACTAAGTTCTAGAAACTCTGTACTGGTGATCACTGAACCTATAGCATATGTGTTGCAGCAGAATGTTTGTGTCACCGAAAGTTCTAAAAGCCATCACCTCTCTGCACTGTCCCTGACGCTCAGTTTTCTTCCTAGTCCAAGCTCTTCCATCTTTCTAAAGTTTCATCTCCCCCTCTTGACTGCCTCGTAACTCCTATGTCAGATTTCGGCTTAGCCCCCATCCTCCTGAGAAAGTTTCCCTTGCTCTATTTCTGAGCTGATTTCATGCACTTTGCTGCTGAATTCTGTTGTATGTTCAGTCTCCCCAGTTGTTTCCCTGGGCTTTCCAGGCGGCTGATGCTATATTGGATCTAACCTGAGCCAGTGAGAGCACAGAGGAAGCCATAACCTGGCCTTACCCAATGTATGTTGATTTATTGGACAAAGGTAACCAGAAGTGGTTCTGGGACCTGGCAACGGGAACCAAAAAAGAGCGTATGTGGCCTGATGTTGGGAACTGCACCTCTGCCCTGCGGTGGCTTGGCCGCTACTACTGCTTCCAGGGTAACCAGTTCCTGCGCTTCAACCCTATCACGGGAGAGGTGCCTGCTGGGTACCCAAAGGATGCCCGTGACTACTTCATGCCCTGCCCTGGCAGAGGTGAGGAAGCCCCAGACCCATTTGCCCCATAACCCTTAACTCTGAATGGCAACACTGTGGCGTTAACTCTAGCCCTGTTTCCACTGTGGCTTTTCCTGTTGTCTTCACACAGGGAGGCCCACACTCCTACTCCTAGTACCCCAGCCATCTCATCCACCTTGGACCCCACTCTGACCGATGAACTCCCTCTGTCTCCTCCCTCATTTCTCCCCCTAGGCCATAGGAATAGAACTGTCCATTGGAACAGCACCCACCATCAACTTGAGAAATCACGCTGTAGACCAGATCTAGTCCTGTCTGCACTGGTGTCTGACAACCACGGTGCCACCTATGCCTTCAGTGGTGAGAGATTCCCCTAGCATCACCCCCCATGCCTGTCCTGCCTCTTTCACTTGTGCCTCTTGGCCCTATAATTTTCTCCACTTTCATCCCTATGTCATGTATTTTGTCTCTGCCGTCCCCCACTCCTAGCATGCCCTTTCACATTCTCCTGTTTTTCTACCTTGTCTCTCATTGCCTAGGCCTCTAAGTGGGTCCACCCATCTACTTCCCATGGCTGTGAACCTCTCTAGGCCCCTGTGACTCTTAGGCACATTTCTTTTGCCCAGCGCCCTGCTGAGTTCTCTGACTTCCCTTTGCTCCTTGTATCTATTTGCTCTTGCATGTTTTTCTGTGTGCTTTGGCTACCCCTGAATTAAATGTGAGGAGCTCCGCCTTTCCACCAGGTGACTGGTTCCTATGTTCGGGCCTCTGCGCTGAAACATCACCTGGAGCTGAGCTATCCCTATTGCTAAAAAGCAGACAATAAGTGTTGGGTGCCACAGATGCTGAGAAGGTGATTTCAAGGAGTCTCCTTCTCAGAGTGTTCAGTGGTGACACCCACCCCTTGAGCTGTGGCCTCACCTGGTGAAAACCATGCAGTGATGCCTGGGGATGCCCCAGGATTAGTAAAGCAGGCACGTTCTAGACTTGATATCCCTGAGAGGGCATGAGTACCACACTGCACTCAGCCTCAGTGTGTGTATGATGAGATACAGAAATAGGGGAGGTGATGAGAACATTGAAAAAGGAAATACACTTTTGCTCCTAATGCTGGGACAAATTTTTCACCAGTCAATGACTACTAAGTTCTATTGAAAGATCTCAGCCATGTGGGCATTGCCTCTCCACAGGAACGTGTACTGGAAGAGCATACGGCTGGAATAAAGCGTGCACACGTAGCAGCAATGCACAACTAACCAAAGAACACACACTAAGTAAGAACACATGAGCATCAGCTATGGTGAAATCAGGAAACAACTAGGAGGATACATAGGCAAGCTGAATCTGTGTGGGTGTTTATGTGTGTGTGGGGTGCAACAGGGCCACAGGACCATACAGAAGTAGAGACAGAGCGCTCGGTCATGGAGACATCATAGAACTTCAAGACCATGTGACTATAAAGAGAATGTAGCCAAACTCCTAGAAGAGAAGTATATTGCATAGCTACTGAGAGGGCACACGGCTGTGGAGATAGTATCATTATATTAGAGTTGCCCAAGTGAGGAAAGAACTCCTGTCTTGATGAGGATATCCATGTGACCTAGCTACTCAGCATGAGGCTGGAGTTCTCTCTCTTTCTCTCCCTCTCTCCATTTCTGCCTCACTCTCTGTCTCTGTCTGTCTCTCTGTCTCTGTCTCTCTCTCACTGTCTTTTTTTCTGTCTCTGTCTCTCTCTCACTGTCTTTTTTCTGCTTCATAGCCTCTTACTCTGTCCTATCCTTACAACTTTGCCTTGAGCATGAACCATCCTGGCTTCTCCATCTTCTTTCTACTCTATGATATTTGAGCCTCAGATTCAACTGATAACTCCCAGTTGTTCTCTTATCTGGTCAGATTTCCAGAGAGGGACTCGGAATGGCCCAGCCCCATATTTTCATGCCAAACCACATTAAAATGGTTGCTGGCTGACTTACGTATTGGCTACAGATGAGCTGGCAGATCACTCAGGTCCTCTGCAGAGAGAACAGTACACCTTGATTCGCCACAAAGGGACCCTAAGCAGAGTAGTTACAGCACTAGAGGAGGATGGTAAGTCACCACTTACAAACTGAGTTCACAGCTTTTGTTTGTATCAAGAGCACCAGGTGTTTACCCAACAGACATTTATGAAGCACCTGAGAGGCATTGTTTTAGGGCCCTGGAAACAATACTCAACAGAGAAGACAAGACATCTGGTTCTATAAAAGTCATTAACAAGCAAGAACAAAAAGGAAGAAGGCAAGAGAATACTCCCACATAGTATTAAGATATAAAGAGACTAATTCATGGGATAGAGGTGAAGAAAATCAGGCCACTTCTTCTGAGAGATGAGTTTTGAGATAGTATTTCAGGGATGAAAAAGAACTAACCACAGAAAGCCCTGGATGAAAAGCATTTTAGAAAGAGCAAACAGAAAATACTTGGAGGAATCATGAAAGAAGGCCACTGTAGCTGGAACCTGGGAGGAGTAGGTGGGTGGTTTGAAAGAGAGAGGCAGGGGCAGGGGCAAGAGGATCTCTGCAAGTTCACAGGCCAGGCTGGGCTACCAGGGAGTTCAAGGCCAACCTAAACTACAAGTGAAACTGTCTCAAAAAAAACCAGAACCAAAACAATCAGGGTGTGTGTGTGTGTGTGTGTGTGTGTGTGTAATTATACAGGCCTATAAGAATTTTGAACTGTAAAAGGAAGCCAAGAGGATTGACAAGGATTGTAATATGGCCTGACTTAATTTTTAAAAAGACCATCCTGGCTTCTTGGGGAGCATCGGTTTTAAAGGCATGCTTGCGTAAGCAGGGGATCTAGCCAGTGGTTCCTGCAGCTGCCCAGGGTGGAGGTGAGGACACCTTGTACTGAGAGGACTGCAGCAGAGGTGGCGAGGAGTCATCGGGACATGTTTTGGAGACTGAGCAGACAGCATCTAGTGATATATCGGGTAGTGGTTGGAATGGTGGTTTCTTTTTCTAAAATGTGGAAACACTAGGGTGTGGGTGTGTGCACAGGTGTGTGTGTGTGTGTGTGTGTGTGTGTGTGTGCCTCTCTTGTGGGGTAAGAAATTAGTTTGGAGAGTTAAGGTTGGTGTTGAAGGATATCAAATAAGCAGGTCAGATAGGCAATTGAGCCTGAGCCTGAAGTTCAAAGGAGAGGTCAAGCCAGCCTGAGTTGCATAGTGCATGCAAGACCCGCCTGAGCTACCCCAAAAAGACAAACAAACAAACAAAAACAGAGGAGAACTGAAGAAAACTAGTTGGAACTCCTCTGTTTATAAATTGTACTTAAAGCCCCAGAACTAGGTAATTACCAGGGGAGAGGGGAGGATGGAGAAGACGCCTAAACTATGGGCTACGTTCACTGTGGGGCGTTGGTGTGTGAGCACATCACACCTCCCTTTCCACCCCATCTCTTGGTCCACTTCCCATCTATCTCCCTGTTTCCTTTTATCTTTTATTTTGCTCTTTTATTTATTTATATTCTGGTTTTCTTGTATAAGAGAAACCAGATGCTTTAAGCTTGTGCATTTGATCTATTTCACTTAACATTATAGTCTCAAAGTGTCTCCATTTTTCTACAAATGATTCAAGTTTATCCTCATTGGAAGCGCAGTAATCCGTTGTGTATAACACATTTTCTTTATCTGTTGATCTGCCGATGGGCCTGCGTGCCACTCCCAAGGCCTAGCTAACCGTGAGCAGTGCTGCATGGTTAGCGCATCCCCTATGCTATGGTGCCCTTAACTCTTTGGGGAAGACATCTGGAAGGGGAATCGCTGCTTTGAATGAAATTTTTCCTTTCATTCCTTTTGAATGAAATTTTTCTGTTTCTTGAGGAATCTTTAGATTCAGGCTGAAGAGGACAGTCAGACAGTGGAGAAAAACACTAGAAGAGGCTGGTATCAAAGGGGCCACAGCTGAAACAAGACAGTTGAAGAAGGGAGCGGTACGAGGTCAGATGCTGCCGGGAGGTAGATCCAGGTGAAGACAGATTGACCTTTGGGCTGGGAAGGCTGGCACGTACTGGTGATCTCTGGGGAGAAACAGAAGTGAAGCGAAGCAGACTGAGGGGAAAAGGAGCAATGTGAGCCCAGATAACCCCCTTAACAATTTTGTTGTGAAAAGGGGAGAGAAAAAGGAGAAAACTGGGGTGCAGGCATGGCTACTCTCTCATTCTCCTGCTCCTTCACAGGCTCAGCGAACACAACCAGGTGAGGGTGTGTGGTGAAGTCTGTTGTGGTGCTTCCCTTCCAGCCTCTGGCCGCTATGTCTCCCTATGTGTAACCACCACATCTCTGCGCTCTGTGATTATAGCGAGCCCCTAGCAAGCCCCCTTGCCTCAAAATGTCACGCCTTTGTCCATGCTTGCGCCTGTCATAGCCCTGCTGACCTTGCTCTGGTTGAGCTCCAGTCCCCAGTGTTGCGGGCCTTCTTCCTCTCACTTGGCTTCCGGCTTCCTGGCCTCTAGAAGCATTCTGTCTCTCTCGAGACAGCTCATCCCTGCACCTGTGCCTAATCTGGATGTTCACCCCCAACACTAGAGCTACTTCTGTACCCCACAGGATCCCACTACTGGCGTCTGGACACCAGCCGGGATGGGTGGCATAGCTGGCCTGTCGCTCATCTGTGGCCCCAGGGCCCTTCAACAGTGGATGCTGCCTTTTCCTGGGAGGATAAACTCTACCTGGTGCAGGTGTGTGCTGGGAGAGAGGCTAGAGGTGGAAGCTGGGACACCAATATCTGGCTCAGAGTTGATTCCTGCTCCTCCATCCTCCAGGGCACCCAGGTATATGTCTTCCTGACCAAGGCAGGCTACACCCTCGTGAGTGGTTATCCAAAGCGTCTGGAGAAGGAGCTCGGGGGTCCTCACGGGATCAGCCTGACAACAGTAGATGCGGCCTTTACTTGTCCAGGGTCTTCTCATCTCTATGTCATGGCAGGTGAGGGCTTCTGAGGACAAGGGGGTAGCTTGTTCTGCTACCCTTCTCTGAGACAAATCCCTGCCCAGGGCAAGAGAAGGGCTATCTCAGGATCCCCAAGACATGGCAGCCTCATTAGGTTTGCTGTCTCCTCCTAGGTCGGCGGCTGTGGTGGTTGGACCTGAAGTTGGGGGCTCAAGCCACATGGACAGAGCTTCCCTGGCCCCATGAGAGCATCGATGGGGCCCTGTGTGTGGAAAAGTCCTTAGGCCTCAACTCCTGTTCTGCCAGTGGTCCGAGCTTGTACCTCATCCAGGGACCCCGTGCGTACTGTTACAATGATGTGGAGAAGCTGAGTGCGGCCAAGAGCCTCCCACAGCCTCAGAGGACGGCCAGCCTCCTGGGCTGCAGCCACTGAAGAGCTGCTGGGGGACTCCGGCCCCTTCCCTCCCCCTCCACTTGCTCCAAATAAAGCCAGGTTGCTTCTTCGTTTGACTAACAAACCCTTCATTGTGCAGCAATCTTCGTTCTTTTTAAAATTTAGGTTTTAGCTTTGAATTTTTAAACTTAATTTTTATCTTTTTGTTTTTTTTGAGACAAAGTCTTGCTTTATAGTTCAGGTTGTCCTTAAAGTCACTACACAGCTCAGGCTGGCCTCAAACTCTCAGTCATTCTGCTGCCTCAACCTCCTGAGTTCTGGGATTTTAGGTATGTGCTACCATGCCTGGCCTTAAGTTTTTCATTTTAAAATTTATTTTTATTACTATAGTTGCAATGCCTACTAATTATATACATTTTTACATATAGTTTGGGGAACTGATACAGGTACATGTTTGGTATCTTAATTTTTTTGAAACAGGATCTTACTTTCTGGTTCAGGCTGGCCTTGAACTGACTACATAGCCCAAGGCTGGCCTCGAATTCATGGCAACCAAGAGCTGGGCTTGTGTACACGACCACGCCCAGCCTGCACCCTGATCACTTTTTCCTCCACTCCCGTCCTTCCTTGATCTCCTTCCCATCACCAACAAATCTAGCTCCCTGTTTTCCACATCTCTCTTTTATTTACCCTTAAAATTATTTATGCTCTGGGTTTCCCAGATAAAAGAAACCACAAAACATTTAACTTCTCTGTCTGACTCATTTCAGTTAACAGTATGGTTTCAAGATCCATCCATTTTTCTACAGAGGACTCAAACTTATGCTTCTTTATGGCTGAGTGTATGTGTGTGTGTGTGTGTGTGTGTGTGTGTGTGTATGCCACATTTGCTGTGTCCATTCATTCATTCATTCATCTGTTGGCAGACATACTTAGGCCACTTCTATAACTTAGCTACTATGAATTGTGCTGTTACAAAACAATTTTCTTGGGCTGGTGAGATGGCTCAGTGGTCTAAAGCACCTACTTAGAACAAGCTTAGCAAAGCACAGGGACCACGGTTCAATCCCCCAGCACCACATACCAGCCAGCCCCGCCCCCTGGTGGGCTGAGCTGGCCCCCCCACATAAATAAAATTTAAAAAAACAAACAAACAAACAAAAAACAATTTTCTTTGAGTTGAAAAGTCAGCAGTTATCAGAGACCCCTTCAGTGAACCTCAGTCTCCTGCCAGATGTTACAGCACATGGTAGAAAGCAAGCAAGCAAACAGGCAAGCAAGCTGGAGAGATAGCTTAGCAGTCTAAGTGTGTGCTTTGCTGGCCACCAAAACTAGGCATGGGGGCACACACCTGTAATCCCAGTGCTGGAGAGCCTGAGACAGGACTAACAAACCCTTCATTGTGCAGCAATCTTCGTTCTTTTTAAAATTTAGGTTTTAGCTTTGAATTTTTAAACTTAATTTTTATCTTTTTGTTTTTTTTGAGACAAAGTCTTGCTTTATAGTTCAGGTTGTCCTTAAAGTCACTACACAGCTCAGGCTGGCCTCAAACTCTCAGTCATTCTGCTGCCTCAACCTCCTGAGTTCTGGGATTTTAGGTATGTGTCCGAGCTGCATAGCAAGATCCTGTACCAAGTAAATTAATTTTTTTTAAAAAAATTTTTTTAAAGAAAGAAAGAATAAAAGAAATGTAAGAGGCACAATGGCAGTGCAGTGGGAATCATGGGTGACCAGTTGTTCATGAGGATCAAAAGGCCATGAGGCAGCCAGAACTTTGGCATTTATTGATTGAGGAGGGGATTATTGGATACCTCAGAGGGTATTGGTGATTTTAAGCTAGTGAAGATCTTGTCCTGAAGCATTGTTAATCTTGGATGTCTTGGTCTTAGTAGGGGGCGAGAGGGTGGCCCACACCCAATGGGATAGTGGGAAATCTCAAGAGGGTGATGCCATAATCCAAAGCCCCTGCTCATCCCTTAGGGAAGTATGTAAAAGCAGCCAGAGTAAATTTGTGGTCTCCAACAAGCACCTTCTCTTTGAGGTGCTTAAGCTCAAACAAGGACACAGGGAGCATGGAGGGAGGTGTAGGACACAGATTGCATGGATGATTCTTAAATGAAGACCATAAACCGGCTTTTCCCAAGTTTTTTTAGACACGGTGAGAAAAAGAAGAGCAGAGTGGGAAGAGAAACTGCTGAGCTTGCGCAGCAAATAAGAGGCAGAACTAGGTAGGACTCAGTCTTCACCTGCTAATAACTGGTCACCAGCTGGCCCGAGGCATCAGGAGCTGCAGAGCCCAGAGCAGCTGTCCAAATGCAAAGTGGATTGGCTCAGAGCTGCCATGGAAGGTTCTAATTGGACGGGGGGTGGCAGTGTCAGACAGAAGATGACCGGGATTTGGCTGCTACGAGGTAAGCACAACTAGTGGAATGGAGCTGGATAACAAAGACACCACCTGCACATCAGAGACAAGTTGGAGGGGAAGAGAAGGAATGGTTCAGGACATGACACCATGAAACACCTTTGCAGAACAGAGGAGTTCAGTGGGCATAGGGGATCTGACCAATCCCTTCAATCTCTTGGGCCAGTGAGTGTTGCTGGCATAGAAGATATAGTACATGGTTCATTTCTGATCATAAACTGACCAAAAGCTTAGATTCCCATCTTGCTGACAATCATTTGACTAAGGATGGGTCCAAGATTACAGACAACTGGGGCTGGAAGAGACTCTTTTCCTCCTCTATTTTCCCAACCTAGCTGAGGTGGTTGGTTGGTTGGTTTTAGGCTCAAAAAACAACCTGAGTCTCTAGCAGGGGCTTTTCTGATGAGGTTCTGTGTCCTAGCTCCGATTACCTCTTCTTTACCAGCAGGATATAACATTGGGCAACAACAAGCTATCCTATACTTTTTTGCTGTAAATTTGTACTTTAGCAGAATAGTATCCAGCTGTGTGTCTCAGTAGCTGCACCTGTTGCAATTTCAAAACAGAGAATTGTACTGTACAATGTTTGGATTTCAGAAAGATATAACATTGGTCTTGTGTGTAGCAAAGAAAAACAAACTGGTATTGTTGATGTCTACATTGCACCATGATGGAAACATTGACAGGGAAGCTTCAACAGAATGGAAGCCCGAGGTGAAGACTTTCTACCACAAAACCAAAGGCAAAGTACATGCTGATGGAGCAACGATGATGTCACTTGCAACAAAAGTGTTGGTCAATGGTTGTACTTTGCCAAACCCTAAGCATGTGTGTCATAAATAGTTTGACAGCCTATGAAGAAAATAAGTACAAAATACCACAGAGACATTTTCTTAGAACTGGAACTTAGAAGAAATCATTTACAGCAAAGAAACAACAAAATGTTTCTTCTTAGGGAACTATGCAAAAAAAAAAATTGTGGAACACACTGGTGAGCTGAGAGGTGAACAGGTAGGTGCAACATCATGAAGACCTACTATGACTAAAGGAA
Source organism: Octodon degus (assembly GCF_000260255.1). Lineage (NCBI taxonomy): Eukaryota > Metazoa > Chordata > Mammalia > Rodentia > Octodontidae > Octodon > Octodon degus. Next base: position 7,143,484 of record NW_004524722.1, on the reverse strand, counting down.
AACAAACAACAACAACAACAACAAGCCAACTGTGCTGCACTGGAAAGGTCAGCAGTTGGGTGTGGTGCATGTGTCTGTTATTCCAGCACTTGTCGTTCTTGGTTTTCCATTCCCCAGAAGCCACTTTTCGTGGCCAAAGAGAACATCAAGGTTGGTCATCTGAACAAGTTTCTCAATGATATTTTTATTGCCCTGGCGTACTTTAAGTTTTAGCTAGTGACTAAACAAAAAGCAAACAATAACCAAAACCAACTTAGGCCAGCAATCCTTAGTCAGACATGTCTGATGTCCAATGCCAGCTCAATTTCTTCTTCCTGTAGATTTGAGAGACTTAGCCTTTCTGAACTGCATGTGTGTGTATATGTGTGTTGCATGTGTATGCAAAATAGAAATGTGTATTGTATCATTCATTTTTCAGTAAGGACCCAGAGACCACTCTAGATATTCCAGATAAGCAGGATTTAATGCAAGGAATTATTAGAAAGTTGTAGGGAGGGTTTGTTGTAGACTCAAGAGAAAAAGGAGGGTTATCCAGAGATCAGGAAGCTACTATCAATCTTGATTTAGATGGGCTGAGGGAGAAAAGGTGTTGCTCAAGGAACCAGAACTGGAGCACACATATTGACATGAGCTTGTATTGCTGGTGCTGCTGGTGTTCCTGGAGAGCTGGCGCTGTGTCCCACCATGATGCAGAACAAAACCACAGATGAAGGAGGTAAAATGCAAGCCAGTGTATTTGAAGGATGCAAAGGCAAGAAACTGAAAGACAGAAAGGTAAGAAAGGAAAGCTCCTACTACCCAGGAAGGGGTTCAGAGTAGGATACCAAGAAGGCTTTTTGGAAATTTTTAGGGGGTTTCAAAGGGAGCTTGAGCCATTGTGTACACAACATGATCTTTTTTAAAAAATTTAATTTATTTTATTTTATTTTTTATTTGTGTGTGTGTGTGGTCAGCTCAGCCCACCAGGGGGCGGGGCTGGCTGGCATGTGGTGCTGGGGGATTGAACTGTGGTCCCTGTGCTTTGCTAAGCTTGCTCTAAGTAGGTGCTTTAGACCACTGAGCCATCTCACCAGCCCACACAACATGATCTTTATCCTACAACACTACAGAGCTTTAGGGGCAAATCTATGCAGTACTCATCTGGGACCCACGCAGGCCTCACGCACCCTTGAGCCAGCGACCTGCTTGATCATGCTCTGCAGAGGCCCTGGACAGCTAAAGGACAATTGGTGATGTTTTTGTAAGGTCTGTGGAGGGCTGTGACACAGGAGACACCATTTTGGGATTCCTGACTCCGTTCTCAAGCCCCTGTCCTTACTGTCTCATAGAATTATAACTCCTATTTCACTAATTCCTGTTACCCTGGAACCATCTCCCCTTTTGCTCCCTGGAGCCACTTCTGCCAATGTTGCCACAGGTGTTGCTAGAAACAGAAGGGCTTTTCCCTCCCTCCCAACTTCAGACTGAACAGGTACCAACTCTCTGGTGCTGGCTCTTTTTCTGGTACCAGGAATTGAACTCAGGATCTTGTGCTTGCCACACAGGCACTTATGCCACTGAGCTAAATCTCCATCCCAGAACCAAATCTCTGACAAGCAAATGTGAGAACTGTGGTTTGCATTTTTCCACAGTGCTGGTACAGAGACTGGGGAGACTGCAGAAGAGTGAAGGTGAGGATGAATACCAACAGGCAGTATCTGCCACACTTACTCAGACTCATCACAGCTCTTAGTTGCAAGTGACAAAATTCAGAGTGACATAAGCAAAAAGGAAATTTATTACCTCCGTAGCTAAAATAATTTATGGTCAGATTTGATTTCACATCGAGCTAAGTATAGGTACTAAATTGATGCTATCAGTCACCTGTCACTTCCTACCCTTGAGCTCTGCTTTCTTTCAGTTGGCTTCATTCTTGGGGAGGATGCTTCTTCCTCCTGGCAAGATGTCTCCCAGACTCTGTGTGTGTGTGTATGTGTGTGTGTGTGTGTGTGTGTGTGTGTGTGTGTGTGTGTGTGTGTTTTACTGGGGATTAAACCTAAAACCAGAACCTTTGCACTGAGCTATATCCCTACTCAATTTTTCCTTTTGACTAAGGGTCTTGCTAAGAAATTAAGTTGGCCTGGCTGGGCTCAAACTTCAGATCTTCTTGCCTCTGCATTCCAGAGTGTTGGGGTTACAGGCAAACACCAACACATTCAGTTACCATCTGTAAAGAAAAGATCAGGAGCTGGGTACATAGCTCAGTAGCACAAATGCCTGCCTGGCAAGCATAAGGGCCCGAATTCAATTACTGGTACTGAAAACAAAAAAAAAAGATTAAAATCAGAATTATTTAAGCCTGAGAGATGAAATTCAAGTTTCATTTTTCAATTTATTTTTTAAAGAACTGTTTTTATTGAGTAGTAGTCATTACATATATTTATGAGACACAATATGATGTTTTGATATTTGTATGCAACATGATATGATTAAGTCAAGCTAGTTAACATGTCCTTCATAGTTACTCACCACTTTTATGGTCAGATAGTTGAAATTTATTCTCTTACTCTGAAATATCAGCATATTATTTTTTAATATAGTCACTCTGCTGTTTAATTGATCTCAATACGTCCTCCTCCTTTCTGGTTACTTGTATCCTTTGATCAACAACGTTCTGTTCATCTTCTCCTTTTCCACCCACACCTCTGATCCCTGTAACTATGATTCCACTGTGTGCTTTTATAAAGTCACTTTATGAATTCATTTATATATAACTGAGATCATGTGGTATTTGTCTTTTTATTCTTGGATTATTTCACTTTGTACAACACCCTCTATGTTCACCCATTTTTGCCACCAATCACAGGATTTTTCTCTCTTTTAAAGCTGATAGTATTCTATTGTGTATATGTACCTTATTTTCTTTATCCATCTATCCACCAGTTAATGAGCACTTAGATTGATTCTGTATCTTGGCCTCTATGAATAATGTGTGATGAACATAAGAGTTCAGATATCCTCTTGTTGTACTGATCCCAGTTCCTTTACCTAGCTCCAGTTGTTATGGTTTGTAGGAGTCCCCTCTAGATTCTCCTCTCAGTCCAAGAAGTTAATATTTGTAATCCCAAAGATACATTATTGGAATTCCACCAAGTTAATTCCAATCTAATACTCCCAGTGCAACCAACTGGGAAAAGTAAAGACACTAAAACATATTTATAATTATTGGGGAGCCAGGGGGCCTTAAGTCCAGCCATAAAGGTGGCTTTCTGTAACAAAAAGGCTGACCTAGGGCCTCACCTACTTTTATTTAGTGGAGGAGGAGTGGCTTGAGAAGGAATGACCAAGTATTGTGGGAAGTAGGTGGGTACTGTGAGCTGAGCTAGGTGGGTGGCCTACATTTACCTCTACCATATGCAGAGAGGATATGCAGAGAAAGTAATCTGCTTTATGCTATTGAGATAGTATCTAATGTTTTGGGGGGTCTGGTGCTTCAGCTTTGATGTAGTCTTTCAAGCCCCAAGAAGTCATAGCCTCTGTCTCCAGGCTCAAACCCAGCTGATGGAGCGAAGCACTGGCTCTTTATCCTGTCTCAACCAGCTCACATTAAGGAGCAGCAGTTGTAGGTTACCAGGGAAACACACAGGCCACCTTCAAAGACTATCACCAGCACTTCAGGTAGACCAATATACATTGCTTAAGACCAACTGAAAGGATAAACAGAAGTCCCAGCCAACTGTATATATAATAGGAGGAAACAGGGTCAGGCTCAGCCAAAATGGAGACAATCACTCTTCTTTCAAGGAGAGCTGCTCAAGTGGTCCTCCACAATGGTTGATACATTGAGAAGTTCTTCAACTTCAGAAGTTCAGAAGGTTAACTATGTGATTGAGGGGCAGGGAACGCGCTTTGTAAACATCTGTCTTAGTTACTTTTTACTCCTTGCTGGGACAAATACCCTACACTCAAAATGAAGGAAGGAAAGGTTTATTTAGCTCACAGCTTGTGGAGGTTTCAGTTCCTATGCCACTGGCTACAAGGCAAATGGCAGCAGTTCATGGCAGCAGAAAGCAATGAAGAGCAGAGGAGCAGCAGCAGCTGCAGCATCCTTCTAGGCTGACCGTGAAGATGGTAGCTCCTCTGAAGACTGGGACTTCTTCAAGGAAGTGGGGCAGGGTGGCCAGAACTCCTTTATATACACTTTTTGTGCTGAGTCACTCTGGGGTGGCCCATAGCCCTGGAGTGGAACCAGTCGCACTTCAGGTTGAGCCTTGCCCACCTGTAGGGCAGGGGAGGCCATGCCCTGAACTGCCAGAGCCAATTCAGTCCAGTTGACACAATGTATCAACTACCACAATCCACCCCTTGTCAATTTGGCAACTAGACATATACTTCTTTAAGTCAATTTCCAGGTACATAGACATGGTTAAACACTTTAGAACTTGAGCATTGTATAACATTAGAACCATGACATGTTGCCTCCGGCTCTCCAAACACTCATGCTCATCCATTTATGCAAAAGGCATTTTAGTCCATCTCTAAGAGTTGTCAAAGTCCTAACAGTTTCAGCAATGCTGAAAAGTCCAAGTCCCAAGCTTCCAAGACCTTAGGCAAACTCTTAGCTGTGAGCCCCTCTACAAATGAAAAGTTAAACACTTCCAACATTCACAGGCACAAGATAAGCATTGCCATTCCATAAGATATACACAGCAGGATGCAAACAATTGGGACCACGATAAGCCCAAAGTCCAGAAGGGAAAATGTTAAGTCCTGCAGTTCCCTGTGGACCATCTAAAACAACCTGTAATGAGTTGTGAGCTCCAAAATCCTTTTGTGGCTCCACCCCTGTGGCACTTCTGCTGGTAGCTCCTGCGGCTTCTCTCTCAGACCTGCTTTGCTCCCTTTTTGTAGCTTTTCTTAGACCATCCAAATTCCTGGCTTTTTCAAACTTCTGAGGTTTCCACTGAATAGGCTTCTCTCTCATAGCTTCACACACTGCCCTCCCAGGGGCATGCCACCTGGCCTTCCAGGCCTTCTTCTGAAATCTGGGTGGAAGTCTTCTTAACATCAGAACTCCTGCATTCTGCATGTGCCTACAACCAAAGCCATGTCAAGGTCTGCTGCCAGCTGGAGCATAACCAGGGTTTCTTCTCCCTTGGCTGTAGGGGTCAAGTGCCTGGATTGCTAAGCACTCCGACCCTGATTCTGAGAAACAAATTCTCTATGCCATTGCAATTCTTTTTTTTTTTAATTTTATTTATGTGTGTGTGTGTGTGTGTGTGTGTGTGTGTGTGTGTGGCCAGCTCAGCCCACCAGGGGGCAGGGCTGGCTGGCATGTGGTGCTGGAGGATTGAACCGTGGTCCTTTTGCTTTGCTAAGCTTGTTCTAAGTAGGTGCTTTAGACCACTGAGCCATCTCGTCAGCCCCTATGCCATTGCAATTCTGCAATCTGCTGTGGCCACCACCTCCATTCTGGAAGCTGGTGTGGCTTCCACCTCCATTCTGGAACCTGGAGCTCTGTGGCTTTTTCCTCAAAGAAAATACCCTTACCCTTGGGATTCTGAGGCTGCAAAGGGCGAGAACCTTCCACATCCTGTGATGTCCTCAGGACCTCTTTTCTACTCTCCTTTTCCTTCTCAGCAATGGAGATCTTCTCAGCTCTGTCTTCACAATCCACAGCTTTCCTGGCGCTTCTTTTCTGGCCAAACTACATTTTAAATAATCCTTTTGGGCTCTTTGCTCTTCATTCTTAACATAAATATGGCTAAGAGCCCCCAGTAACAACCATTCCACTGCCCCAACATTTGGCTGCTTTGAAATTTCTTTTTCAAGATTAACTAGTCCACTGTGCTTAATCTCAGTTTCAGGCAAAGTCTCTGGACAGGAGCAAAAAGCAGACAAACCTTCTGCCAAGCCATAACACAAATCATCTGCAGTCCACCAACCAATGCTGTCCTTCCCAGCAGAAACCTCCCCAGCCTGGTCTTTACAGTCTGGCTTCCTATTAGTATTCTGGTCTGAGCTCTGACCAGAAGGTCTCAAACAGAACAGCCGAAGCTGTTTCAGCGCTTTGCTTGTAGGCGACATCTCTGAACCTTTCCTATCTATTCCCATGAGCCAGTCCCAAAAGCTTGTAATCCACATGATCAGGTATAGCCACAGCAACGACCCCACTCCTCTGGTACCAAATTCTGTCTTAGTTATTTTTCACCCATTGCTGGGACAAATACCCGACACTCAAAATGAGGGAAGGAAAGGTTTAGTTAGCTCATAATGTGTGGAGGTTTCAGTTCATACTCTGCTGGCTATAAGACAAATGACAGCAGTTCATGATGGCAGAAAACAATGAAGAGCAGAAGAGGAGCAGCAGCTGTAGCGTCCAGTCCCTCAAGCCTCTCTTCCTCCCAGGCTGACTGGGAAGACCAGCGTTCCGCCGGGCAGGGCGGACAGAAAGCCTTCCTTAACTCCTTTATATACACTTTTCCTGCTGAGTCACTCTGGTTGGCCCATGACCCTAGGACGGAACCAATCCCACTCCAGGTTGGGCCTTGCCCACCTGCAGGGCTCGGGGGAGGTCCCCATGCCTGAGCGATTCACTCAAGTTGACACAATGTATCAACTACCACAATGTCTTT
>NW_004524722.1:7134679-7135984 GCF_000260255.1 Octodon degus | reverse complement strand
TCAGCAATCTAAAGCACATGCTTAGGCAAGTTCAGGCAGGTGCAGGGGGCCGCAGTTCATTCCTGGGCACCATATGTCCCACCAGCCCTGCCTTCAGGACAGGCTGAGCTGGCCAAAAACAAAACAATCATTAAAACCATAAATGCTATGCATATATATGTGTATACAGTACTGTATACTTGCTGCAAAATCCTGTGATATAGCGAAAAATCTGCCATAAATAATTTAGATTAATATTTTTTTAAAACCCAAAAAACAGTGAGTCCTAGAAAGTTGAACCATGAAATAATAGAGAGGCACTACTGTATCTCAAACTGGAATTACCTGGCTGTAACCCCAGCACTTGGGAGGCTGATTCAGGAGAATAGCTGCAAATTTGAGACCAGCCTGAGCTACACATTGAGTTCAAGGCCAACCTGGACTACATAGCAAGACCCTGTCTCAAAAAATGAAAACAAAAAAGAATGCAAAACAAAACAGAAATAAGTTCCAGGTGTGATGGTGTAAATCTGTAGCCCCAGATTTACACCAGTCCCATTTCAGGTGCTGAAGGCATGGGAAGTGCTTTGAGTTTGAGACTAGCCTGGGCTACCTAGTTTGTTCAAGGCCAGCCTGCACTACAGAGTGAGACTCTGTCTCAACATACCAACAAACAAATCCCCCAAAATATCTCAAAAGGGTCATTCTGCAGGAATTTATTCCACTTTCTCATGTTCCATTTGCTCAATTGCATTGTAGCTTTGGCCCCATTTTCCTGATGATATAGATCAAATCCTGGGAATCTGGATTTCTTCCATGGTGTTACTGTTTTCTGACTCTCCCCTTTCCCTTCTGTTCCTTCTCAGTTTCTTTCCTGGCCTTCTTTTTCTTTGCTAGCTCCCCAAACGTTGGCATTTCTAAAGTTTGCTTCTCAGCCCCTTTCTCTTCTCACCTTACATAGTGTTCTGGCTATGTGTTAAGTAGTCCTGTTGAAGGGTGTTGAAGAAGTTCTCACCAGGCCTGAAATCTGACTTCTGAATTCCACTCCTGTAGTACATGAGAAGATTTTACTTCTTATAGATTTTCCAAATAAAAACTGCCAACTAGAAGAAAGGAAATTTATTAGATCACTTACCAGAAAAATTACAATATAGAAGCAACACTCATATGTAATGAGGATAAAGCTACTTTTGCTTTAGAAGTATCAATAGATCCAGCTTCTGAGGCAGGAGGAGCTGTGTGAGTTCAAGGCCAGCCTGGGCTACATAGTGAACTAAAGTCCAATTTAAACTACATAGCAAGGTCCTGTCCCACGCCACAAAAAAA
>NW_004524722.1:7133952-7134454 GCF_000260255.1 Octodon degus | reverse complement strand
GCATGTTTATAGTAGCACAATTTGCAATAGATAAATTTGGAAACAACTCAAATGCCCATCAACTGAAGAATGGATAAGAATGATGTGGTATTTTTATACAATGGAGTACTTCTTACTTTGGCTGCTGTGAATGGTTCTGATTAATGTGGACTCTTCTGAGGCAGCAATTTTAAGAGATTACATTGGAGCTGTCCTGAAAGACTTGAATTAGAAGCAAACCCATCCAGTAATTACCAAGAGTAATTACTTTATGTTATTGGATTTGATAGAACATTTGAGACTTTTATAGGTAAATGGATGTGACTTGAGGCCACACTCATAAGTGGAATAAGTCAAACTCACATGTATAAACATCATATTGTCTCCCTTGTGTGAGCAACTGATGGAGTGAATAAGATCTAAAATATACAGTAGGACCGGAGAGATGGCTCAGTAGGATAAGTACTTGACTGGCAAACACAAGGATCTGAATTCAATCCCTGGTTCCGCAAAAAAAAAAAAA
>NW_004524722.1:7132310-7133530 GCF_000260255.1 Octodon degus | reverse complement strand
GATGGGGGAGAGGGGAAAGGACACAAGGGACAAAGGGAAAGAAAAGCAAGTCAGTTGTATTATTAGTGTCTCTTAGTTCACTGAAAGGGAAGGTTTGTGATAATATCAATTGGAGAAAATTTTATTTTATTTTTATTTTTAGGGAAGGGTCTAAAGAGTGTTCAGGGTCTCACTACTACATCAGACTTGTAGTGATCCGTCTGTTTACAGCCTCCCACAAGCTGGGATTACAGGTGCGCCACCACACCCAGTATCAATTTCCTTCTCAGCTTGCCCTGGGGGTGGGACCGGCATGGCAGGCCTGGGGATGGAAACCTCGGCCCCTGGACCTACTTGCAGGCACTTTAATCTGCTGAGCTATTTGGCTGCCCCTCTTTTTTCTTTCTTTTTTTTTTTTGAATTGGAGAAAATTTTAAAGCCCATATCTTGTACTCTGAATAACTACTTTAAAGATAACAATATCTAATGTATTAACTTATTATCCTATGTTTTGTTATCTAATTTTTTTTTCATAAAATAAGAAAAAAGCATTGGGGTGTTAAGGGAGATGAAAATTCTGGTCTTCCTTATAGGGGGCTTGGGTACCAACTGCTGGGTAGCGCTCAGTGGCCATTCCATCAAGTTACTCTCGGTAATAACTGGATGGGTTGGCTTCTAACTCAAGTCTTCCAGGACAGCTCCAAGGTAATCTTGTAAAATTGCTGCCTCAGAATTTCAGAACCATTCACAGCCCCCAACGTGGTTCTTAGTTATTGGTTGCTTATCTGCCTTAGATAACATCAAAAGGGAAGAATAACAGAGAAAGGATGGGTGAAGGACTCATGCAGATTCTCCATAGGTCAGGGAGTTTGTGGACCTAGCAGTAGACAAGGAGTTCAGAAAAACTGTATTTGGGGCTGGGGAGATAGCTCAGCAGTCTAAGCACCTGTTTGGCAAGTGCAAGGACCCAGATTCCATCCCTTGTACTGCATGCCATGCAAGCCCTGGGAACCTAGCAGGAACCGTGATCACACTGTGCCAGTCACCGAACCCAGGCATGGTAGTGCATGCCTGTAATCCCTGCACTTGGGAGGCTGAGGCAGGAGGACCCTTGTCCTAAGTGCCAGGCCTGCAAAGTGAGCTCAAAGTAAGCCTGTACTGCATAGTGAGACCCTGTCTCAAAAAGACAAAAAAAAAAAAAAAAAAAAAAAAAAAAAAAGCTGATGTCGTCTTTTTCTCCA
>NW_004524722.1:7129431-7132210 GCF_000260255.1 Octodon degus | reverse complement strand
AAAAAAAAAAAAAAAAAAAAAAAAAAAAAGAGCTGATGTCGTCTTTTTCTCCACAATTCCATAGCCAGCCGAGCAGCTGGTCACTAATATCTGTGAGTTATATCTCCTAAGTATTCATTAAACTTATACAAAGTTCTCCATCCCTGGTTTCAGTGCTATCATCCAAAGCCATCATTGTCTCTTGCCTACACCACCTTACTTCCTTCTTAACTGGTCTTTCGGTTTTGCTCTCCTACCTGGTACCCCTAAGGAGCAAGAAATGATCTAAAGTTCAAGGGTGAACATGCCATTCTCCTGCTTCAAATCCTGTAATAGTTTTCCACTGGCCTTACAGTTTCTAACTCTTAGCTTAATATGAGGCCATCCGTGATTTGGCACCCACCCATATTTCCAGCTCTTAGGCCACTCTTCCATTATTCCTCTGCACCCTCACACCTGTCTTAGTTCATTTTATACAGCTGTGATTGGATGCCACACACTTGGAAATTTATAAAGAATAGAGGTTTATTCAACTTTTTGTTCTGGAGAATGGAAGGGTTGAGGTCAGGGTTATATCTGGTGAAGGTCTCCTCGCTGGTAGAGACTCTGCAAGGCCCCAGGATGGCACAGGGCATCCATCACATGGCCAAAGGGGTAGGTAGAAGAGACAGGGGCCAACTGGCTTTTATAACAGACCTACTCTCCAATAACCTATTAGTCCACTAGCTCATGAGCGGATTGAGTATCCACGTATAGGAGCAGAACCTTTGGCCTTTATGACCTCTTTTTTGAATTTTTACTTTTTATTAGTACGTATTTGAGTGCATAATGATTATACTGCTTGTGAAGAGTTGGTACCTGTATCTTTAGTTTTTAAAACCCTTGCCCTATCCTTCCTGCCCAGCTTCATCTCTTGATCCCCTTCCCATGTGAGAAAGATTTATTTCCCTATTTCTTATTACCTATCTTTTAGGTAATATGTGGAAGTGGTGGTGGCACAAACCTTTAACCCCCGCATTTGGAAGGCTCAGGTAGAAGGATTGTCATTTCAGGCCAGCCTGGTCTGCAAAGTGGGTTCAAAGCCAACTTGAACTGCACTGAGAACTTGTCTCAAAAAACCAAACAAAACCAAATCAAACCAAAACCAACCAACAAACCAACCAACCACCCAAACAAACAAACAAACAAACAAACAAAAAACCTCCCCAAACCCCTTTTATTTTGCTCTTTTTTTACATTTTGGGTTTCTTATGTAAAAGAAACATTGTGATACTTAAGCTTATGTATCTGATTTATTTCACTTAAACTCTTAAAGGTCCCAACTTGTCCCTGCTCTTCCCACCTCATGATAGAAATTAAATTGTAACCTGCAGTTTGATGAGGACCTTCAAACCATAGCAGCCCCCAGTGACCTCCTGGTAGTTCTCCTACCACCTGGAATAATTTCCTCTTCTGCCTGATCTCTGCTTCCTTCATCTCCACCCCTCACACAAGTTTCACTTCCAGCCAACGTCTCCCAACCCTTCTAGGCCAAACTAAGTCCTCTCACACAGGGACCTGTACTTCTCCTTCACGACCCTCAGCACATTTCAAGTTGTGTGCTTAATGTCTTTCCTCTGTTCAATTCAAGCAGCAGGAAGACAGGAACTGGATCTTGTTTTCCTGAGCTATTCCTAGCACCAAGGACAGTGCCTTACGTCTAATAATTATTTGTTGGAAGAGCATGAGGGCATGATTGAGTGAAAAATTCAAAAATCCCTGCAAATCGTTTAAGGATGCAGCTCACACATCAACTCCTCCAGGTGGGTTACAGTCCAACGTGATTCGTCTTCTATTCCTAGGGCCTGGTTTGGGACAGTATGTCAGAGGTGCTTGCCAGGTTATAAAAAGAACGCTGAGCTATGTGGTGATAATTGATGAAAATGAGTGATGGGTATATAAAGGTCCACTACATTGTTCTTTTTATGGCTTGAAAATTTCCACCACTGTTAAAAAGTTAAAACATCTATATTCACCTCAAGTCTAGTGAAAGTATATTCAAAGTCAACCTTAAACCTTCTGGGTTGGGCAAGCCAGACAGTGTTCGTGTCATTCCTTGGGATGAAGTGTGTGTGTGTGTGTGTGTGTGTGTGTGTGTGTGTGTGTGTGTGTTTATTGTTCATCCCAGTAAAATACCCTAGATTTGCACTTGTAGTTTTGGGCGCATCTCCAGTCAGTTGTTAAGATGTTAACAGATCCAACAGACTGAAATTTCTGCCTCCGACGACACGAGGGAGCCTTTAGGGGGTTTCGGCCTGGCGACCAAACGTTGCCCCCCTCTGTCCTCTGTGGCCTCGGGGTCCGCGATCTGACCGCGGGGATCTGCCCCTCTCCAGGGCGGGGCCGCAGGAAGTGCTGCGCCCGCCGCCTTCGCGCAGTTTCCACGCTCACTCTCCCCTTCTTCCCTGCCGCTGTGCGTTTCTCCCGCGAGCGGGAGGTTCTGCACAGGGCGAGGGCAGGGGTGCGAGCTCCGCAGCCGCGGCCGGGTGTTCGCGCTCCCGAGCATCCTGAGCTCCCGTCCGATTTCGCCCTGCCCGCGTGTGCGGGCGAGTCGCCCTGACGTTTTGAATCCCGGCCTCCGCCTCTGAAAGCCGAGAACGGCCGTGGCGACCGCGCAGGGCCGACGTGCGGCTCCGGGCGCGCGGGCAGTGATCCGCCGGTCCACGCGAGTCCTGCTCGGCCCGCGCCGGGGCTCGATCTGCAGCCCGGGGCGGCGCCACAACGCCGCGGGGCGGGTGAGTCCAGGCCTCCCGCTCCGGGC
>NW_004524722.1:7108845-7128916 GCF_000260255.1 Octodon degus | reverse complement strand
GCAGGCCCCCCAGCCCACCTGGGTCCTCGAGCGCCCCTTCCCCGGTCTTTCCCTCGCTCCTTGGGGTTCTAAGGACGAACACAGGGGAGGGGCGCGAAGCGAGGGGAGGAGTGGGCTCGTGGGGGAGGGGAGGCCCAGGGCCGGGAAAAGACGCGGGGTGAGGTGCGGTGGGATGGGCGGCGGGGCGCGGGGATTCCAGCAGGGTCCCAGGCCGGGGAGCTGTCAAGCAGCATTTCGTTGCCCTCGGCGACCGGCGACCAAGGGGTGTGCCCGGGGGCAGGCTGTGTCCCAGCTCTGCCCGGAGGCCTAGCACTGGTAGGAGCAGTTTCCCCACCTCCAGTTCAGAGGTTATTCGGAATCTATTTTGAATCTCCCTGTGTGCTCTGGCAATCTGAGCCCCTCCAGCTGTGGACACAGCGCTTTGCACCCTTCAAAGCCCAAACCTTGGCTACGCTTCCCAACTTCCCATTCATTCTTAAAACTGCTGCACTCTGTCCCCGTCATAGATGAAACTACCTGTGCCAAGGTCACCGGAGACCTCCCTGTGTTGAGCTCCAGTGGACACTCGCCTGTGATCCCTCTACCTTTAGCAACATTTCTTCTCTTGGTGTCTATTCACTCTCTTTGAAGGGTTTTCCCAGTTTCTAAATCCCAGGCATTGTCTGCTGCTCCTCTCTCTTCTGCTCCCCCTCTTAATATGATGTTGATGATGCTTTTGGTTGTGTCCAGAGCCGTCTTCTTTCATTCTGCCTTGTGTATTTTATTCACTTCCAGCCATCACATTGTATACGCAGACTGATGATTCCCACATTTACATAGCTGGTCCAGATGGCTCTCCTGAAATCCCAGACTCACATATCCAGGTGTCTTCTTGACATCCCTTTGGAAATCCAACGGGAATTACAAGCTACAGACTCCAAGCTGAATGAGTGCCCCTGGTTTCCTGTCCACCCTACTTCCAAATCTGTTTTTCTTTCAGATATTAGAAATGGCTACTTTCTGATCAGTTGCCCAGAGTTCTAGATGAACTCTTTTCCTTCACCCTTCTACGTCTAATTTCACCAAATCTTTCACAGCCACTTTCAAAATATATCTCAGATCCACTTATTGTATTCCATCCCTTCTGCTGTTAAACTTGATTGAGATCGCCATCCCTCTTGCTTGACTGCTCTAATAACATGCCCTCTTGCTTATGTCCTTTTAGGTACTCTCAACGTAGCACTCATAAATGATCCCTTAAGATAATGTATCAGATATTCACTCAGCAAATAGGATTTGAGCACCTAATATATACCAGGTACTGAGTAGATATTGGAGATCTTTTTCTATAGATATATGGCTAGGTCCTTGTCCACATGGAGCTGGTAATCTAGGAGGAAAATAAACAAGAGTAACATTACAAATGTAATAAACACCATTGTCTTAGGGTACTTTTCTCATCGCTGAGTTAGAATACCCAATGCCCAAGTTAAACGGGGATAAGTTTATTTAACTCAGTTTGTACTGGTTTCAGTCCATAGTCAGTGGCTCTCAAGGCAGGGTGGCGTGGCCGAGGGGCATGGAAGAGGAGAGGGACATTGAAGAGGAGAACAGTCCACACCAAGTGGGCAGCTGAGAGCACATCAGCCTTTTTCCTGCCCCTTTTATTGTATCCAGGCTACCAAGATTAGAGCCGTGTAGCGCTCACACCCTTAACCCTTGCCAGAACTATACCAAACCAATCTATGGGCTGATTGAGTAACTATATAGGCTTCATCCCAGCACCACGCCCTCTAGATTCAGCCACTTCTGAAGAGCCCCCACTATAACTGCATGAAGCTTTGGGGGACATCTGGACACAAGCCATAGCAACCATGAAGGAAAGCTCTGTGGTGCTTTGAAAGCCCACAAGAACAGAAACTAAACTGGCTTAAGGATGGGGTCAAGGACGGTTTCTCTGAGGATGTGACATTCGAACTAAGATGTAAAGGAACAGTAGGAATAATTAGGAGGAGGGAAAGAAGGCCTATGCAGAAGGAAAGTCATGTCAAACAGAAAACATGAAGTCTTTGAGGAATCAAAAGTAAGCCGATGAGGCTTAGGGCAGGAGGGAAGTGGGCGGGGTAGGGGGAGTGAAGCAGGACAGTTTAGGCTATGCTAGGAATTTCAGTCATAAGGCCCTTGACCCCAGTGTAGATAGAGGAGGTGCAGGGTAGATAAAGTCCAGAAATTTTTCTTAGATCAGTGCCTGGGAACAGACTGAATATAGAGAGTGAGGATGACAGGTATATCGAAGATAATACCCTTCTCTGTAGTCTGTATAACAGGCTAGGTGGTTGTATCATTGCATGATCCCAGATCCTGAAAAAGAACCACTTAGATGGCGGCTGTGAGAAATATGAATGTTGTCTTAGTTTAAGAGGCAGCGGAGGCTTCCAAGTGGAAGTGTTCCATGTAAAGTCTAGAGCTCAGATGAGGGATCTGACATGGACCTGTAAATTTTAGGGTCATCAGTACATGGGTGAAGACTGAAACATGGACATGATTAAATACATACACTGAATATAGGATGGGAAAGAGAAGGAATAAGAACAAGCTGTGAGAAGCTCGACCAGTAGCCAGCAAAGGTGTTTAAGAGCCCACATGTAGAAACCAGAAGCACAGAAAGAAAACCTGGAAATTTTGAATATGGAAGCCATGTATGGAAGTTACATGAACCTATCATGGCTTTGTTTTTTTAAAATCATATTTTATTAGTACATTTTAGATGTACATGATGATCATATTCATCATAGAGGTTTTTTTTTTTTTTTTTGGTGGTACCAGAGATAGAACTCAGGACGTTGTACTTCCCAGGCAGGCGCTTTTGCAGTTGAGCTATATCCCCAGCCCTGCTGTAGAAAATTTGTACCTGTAGGTATCATGGCTTTCTTCATGATAGCCTGTGCAGTGTCCTCCAGGGTGTACTTTGCTGTTGCTTTTTTCTCAGTCAGCCCAGGTTTGCTGTGTAGAGCCAGTTTTCCCTACTCTTCACTTTTACTTTTCCAAATGGGGGGGAGAGAGAGAGAGAGAGAGAGAGAGAGAGAGAGAGAGAGAGAGAGAGAGAGAGAGAGAGAGAAGTTGAATGAAGGGTTTATGGGGTCAAATGTTGCTGAGAGTATAGCCAAGGTGAACAAGTGTCTGTTGGATTACATGATGCTGAGGTCATGCTGACCTTGGTAAATACTATTTACTGAGTTGTGCTAGGAATGCAAGCTGGATTAGAAAGGGCCAAGGAATGACAGGTGAGGAAATGGCAACAATGAATAGACAATTCTTTCAAAAAGTGTGCCTGGGGAGGTGGAGAAGAGATCACTGAGCCATCCACAATGGTGGTGGATCAGCGTCAGGCCAGTACTTTGTTTTCAAGTTGTGTAGTTTTGAAAACCAAGAAGGACAGGTTGATCACTTAGAAGAGAAAAATGGGTCAATGGGTGTGGAATTCCTAGAAAGGCATAGAGTGAATGGTGCACATTGCAAGTTGGTTTTAGGAAGAAGGAAAATAATAGGTGCATTTGTTCAGCTGCCCTGTGTAGTGTTGATTGACTCTCTGCCCTAGGCTGGTAGACTCTCCAGGGAGGAGCCATTTCCTTCTTATTCTTTAACTCTCCTCCATCCTAGCATAGTCTGTGGAATTCAGTAAGTTTGGAAGACCCTAACTTTATTTTTATTTCCTTTAATTATTTATTTATTTGATACAGGAATTCCCTACACAGCTCAGACTGGTAGTAATCCTTCTGTCACAGCCTTCCTAGCACTGGGATTACAGGTATGCACCACCATGCCTGGTTTCAGTGGCCGGCTTGGCACACCCGGTATTCTGGGGCCAGCACAGCCTGCCGTACCAGGGATTGAACCTGGGTCCTTGTGCTTGGCAGACAGCTGCTTAGACCACTAAGCTATCTCCCCAGCTCTTTTTTTGTGTTTTTGAGATAGGGTCTCATAGTGCAGTTCAGGCTGGCCGTGAGCTCACTTTGTAGCCCAGGCTGATCTCAAACTCGCAGTCATCTTGCGTCAGCCTTCCAAGTGCTGGGATTACAGGCGTGTACCACCATGCCTGGCTGGAAGACCCTGACCTTGAGCAAGAGTGAGACTGTGGTCTGATATCCACTTCCTCAGGCTTAGTGGCTGCTTATTTTATATCCTACCAGGAAGGCTTTTCCAGGCCTTCTGCCTCAGGCAGAACCCATTTGGCTCTTTCCACTATTTGGGTTGTACTTGGTGTGGGTACCTCTGATCAGAGAAGACAGGCTGAGTTGTGCTTCTTCTGGAAGAGACTGCGCAGCTGGTCATCTCTCTGACCTCATCAGAGGTGATGGTAAGCACCCTACCTCGGGTTGGCTGCCCAGGCTTCAGTACTTACAGGAGAACCAGCCCATTCGAGCGCTGGTGACCAGATTGGCAGGGCTGCCTGAAGTCCACTGGTGTTTTCATTGTCCCAGCCTCGCAGAGATGTGTCCTTCTCTGAGCGCACTTCCTGCCACTAAGGAGGATGGCCCTAGTCTGACCTTGAGAATCCTGGATCCATGCACTTGTCTTTCAAAGGAGGGCTCATTGTCCCTAAGGTCCTGTAATCTTCCACCGCCAGATACTGAGGGAGTTGCTACCGTTGAGCAGCCTGTGAGCCAGGTGTTGGTTTAAGTGACTTCTCCCCATCTCTTCCTGGACTTCAGCCTCACCCGTCCGGCACTCTTGTCCCTTCCTGCTTCCCCTCAGGAGCCGTTCATCATTCTCCCTGGGACTGCCTTTGCCCATCCTCTACCCATGGGGCCACATAGGCTTTCTTGGTGTTCATTCCCAGACAGTTCCAAGCTTCCTCCTTTTCCTTTCCATCTTTCTTTTCCTTCCACATACAACGGCCCGCTGTGGCAGACACACAGCACACCCTCCTTGGTAATGTGAAAGTGAACTCGGATAAGACTTGATAGCATGAGGTCCTGGGTGTTGTTAGAATAATCACTTGGGGGCTGGCGGGGAGGCGAGAACAGGAAAGATTACTTAGAACCTGTAACCAGGCAGCCAAGTTTGGAAATACAAGAAGAGGTTGTTACAGGGCTGCAGGATTCCAGGCTGAAGGGAGCAGTGTAAACAAAGACCAAGGCTTTGTTTGACGTGTGTGACACATTCCAGAAGCTGACACAGTTCATGTGGCTAGAGAATAGGTATAAAGGAGGAGGAAAAGATCTGAGAGCTCTTAGGGATTGGCTCAAGGGACCTTGTGGGTGTCCACTAATGAGCTCAGATACTATCTTGAAGGCAATGTTGAGCCCTTTAATTTTTTTGAACCAAGGAGTGACACAATCTGGTTTCCATTTTTGGAAGATTACTGTGGTTCTGGTAGAGGCAGGGCTATTTTCCTTTCATTTATTCTGTGACTATGAGTTTCATCACCATTTCAGGTGGAGTGGGCTTA
Organism: Octodon degus; assembly: GCF_000260255.1. Classification (NCBI taxonomy): domain Eukaryota; kingdom Metazoa; phylum Chordata; class Mammalia; order Rodentia; family Octodontidae; genus Octodon; species Octodon degus. The sequence goes on along the minus strand of NW_004524722.1, from coordinate 7,123,485 downwards.
ATAGTGATACCTGAGGTAGAAACATCAACAGAAACATTTTTTCCCCACTTCCTTTAGATGTGTATACACAGCTTTGTGCCAGGATCTGAGGAGCTAAAATTGGTAGAAAGGGGAGGTGAGGCTCTTTCCTCAGGACATTGCTCCAGACTGAGGAAATAGGAGAGCCATGCTCAGCAGCCTGTGTCACCCGTGCTTAGTCAGGAGGCAGAGAGAGTGGAGCAGTGAGGTGTTGAGGAGGACAGGGAGCCAGGGAACTCAGGAGAAACTGAGGGGTCCAGTGGGAGTCAGTAAGAAAGATCCACAGTGCACTGGGGTGGAGTTGGTCTGCGCTGGGGGATGGTCACATAGGACCACTGTGAGTGAGACCCACAGAGAAGGAGGTAAGGGGGATTGGGATGTGGTTGGTCAGGGAGAGAGAACTCAGAGACAGGGGAGATAGGGAAGTCTCTGGAGGACACTTTATAATGGGGGTCAGGGAAGAAAAGTAGCAGAATGGTGGAAGATTGGAAAGTGGGGAGGATGGGGAGGCCTTGGAGCAGAGAGACCAGAGGATGGGCAGGGCTCAGAGCACAGCAGGAGGAGCCCAACGAGGGCCTTCTGAGGAAGCTGTCTGAGGAGACAGGGCTGGAGTGGGGTGGGTTGTGCTGCGGAGAGGAGAGCCTCTTATTCTCAGGGCAGGTGGGGCTTTTGTTTGGGTACCATGAGCCACTGCTGCGATTCGGTGACGTAACCAGGGTGTTTTCCGACAGTGGCAGAGGAGATGCTAAAATGGGCTCTGACAGAGTGGGAGGGCAGAGTCCTACATTCATTCAACAAATGCTTCTCGAGTTCCTGCTCTGTGCCAGGACTGTGCTAAGCACTGGGCATACTGTGTTACCAAAAAATACAAAATCCTCACCAACGCGGAGCTTGAATTAGTTGTAAGGACGCGATCATTAGACAAAGGGACTACTAAATTAATTTGTCAGGTGGGAACAGGTGCCTGGGGGGGTGTGGGATTGCTGAGGGGGAAGGGGTTGCCTGCGGTGTTAAAATGGGCATTCAGGCAAGGCCTTGCTAAGCAGGTGATGTTTGGGCAAAGGACAGAAGGGCTGAGTGGTGTGGGTCAAGGCTCCCGCAGCGACCTGAGTGTAAGGCATTGTAAGGGATGGCAGGGCGACTGTGCCAGAGGTGAGACACATCCTACAGAGAGTCATGTCTGGCCAGGAGCCAGGAGCTGGAGCTGGCTCTTTCCTCTGTGGCCAGTCCTCCTGTGTTGTGCTCTAGACCTCTGACTCTGGCCTCCGTCACGCAGCCCCTCATGTGGAGTAGCCTCCGGGCTGGGGCTGGTGAGCTCAGTGGTACTTGGTGCAAACACAGTGATGGGGCTGTGGATGACAGTGTGGCCGAAGGAAAGGGACAATCAGGTCCAGTATTCAAAAAGCACAAGCCAACCCCATGCCAGCTGTGCTCCTGGCACAGTAAGCGCCGATCAGATGAGCTGGGTGGGGCGGTAGAGATGCACAGGGAGCCATTGTGTAGAGGCTGTGCTGCTGGTTCAGAAGGCAGAGCAGGCGCAGGCTGCATTGCCCTGGAAAGCTTTGAGCTGGAGCGTTTGGGACTGGGATGGGCTACTGGGATGGGCCTGGCCTTGAGGGGGCAAAGACAGAACTGAGTTCAGACATTCTCTTGAGAAAACAGCTCCTGGGGCATGGAGCAGAGTGTGTTGGCCCACTGAGTATGGGGGGTAGGGGCGGGTAAGGGCACAGGCCGGGGTCAGAAGTCGGGGTGCAGCTGTCCTGCCCATAGACCCAACATGGTCTCCCCTTCCCACTCCACAGGATCTGCCAAGGCCATGTCTGTTCCATCGTCACTGAGCCAGTCGGCCATTAATGCCAACAGCCACGGAGGTCCTGCCCTGAGCCTACCCCTGCCCCTGCACGCTGCTCACAACCAGCTGCTCAACGCCAAGCTGCAGGCCACAGCAGTGGGACCCAAGGACCTGCGCAGTGCCATGGGGGAGGGTGGTGGGCCTGAGCCAGGCCCCGCCAATGCCAAGTGGCTAAAGGAGGGCCAGAACCAGCTCCGACGGGCTGCCACGGCCCACCGTGACCAGAACCGCAATGTGACCTTGACCCTGGCGGAGGAGGCCAGCCAGGATCCTGAAACAGCACCCTTGGGTCCCAAAGGTCTGATGCATCTATACTCTGAGCTGGAGCTCTCTGCTCAAAACGCAGCAAACCGAGGGCTTCGAGGACCTGGCCTGATCATCAGCACCCAAGAGCATGTGCCAGATGAGGGAGAAGAGAAGGCAGCAGGGGAGGCCGAGGAGGATGATGAAGATGAGGACGAGGAGGAGGAGGAGGACTTATCTTCTCCCCCAGGGTTGCCTGAGCCCCTGGAGAGTGTGGAGGTCCCTGCTGGGCCCCAGCCTCTCACAGATGGGCCCCGGGAACATAGCAAGAGTGCCAGCCTCCTATTTGGCATGCGGAACAGTGCAGCCAGTGATGAGGACTCAAGCTGGGCTACCTTATCCCAGGGCAGCCCCTCCTACGGCTCCCCAGAGGACACAGGTATCTTGTGGAGTTTGGCATGGGCATGTGGGAGGGCATGAAGTCACAGGTCAGGCTTCTCCATGCTGTGCTCAAGGCCAGCCTGGACTGAGTGGAGAGCCTGTGTCCTCAGGCCATAGCAGGCCATGCCTAAGGTTTTTCATTCAGAGAGTGCTTGGACAGGGTAGATCTGCCATCGTGCATGCTGCGATGGATGGATCTGTGTGTTGTGCATGAGTTGATGGGGGGCTGGTGGGTTTATTGGGCATTTGATGGGACTATTGTATTCAATGCAGTGATGCTGTGAAGTACATACTGTCATTGTGCCCATTTATAGATAATGAACAAGAAACCTGGAGATATTTTAATAGTTTTCTGAAGGGTTCAGACAGAGGGGATCATGGCAGAAGTGAGAGCTGAGTCTCAGCTCCATGCTACACTGTCATCAGGGCATCTGTGCACTTGGCCCAGTCTGCTGACTTTAACAGGCCAGGTGTGGAGGGGTATCCAGCACCTCCTCCCAGGTCTGTTTGGAGAGACTAGAGGTGTTTGTGCCTAAAGATCCACGCGCCCCATGCCGAGCGCCTTCTGGCTGTTGGAGAGACACAGTATTGTCAGGGTACTGACTAAAAGTTAAGGGCATTAGATATTAGGAGTATAAAGATGGGTTATTAAAAGTATTTCACTTAAATAAGCTGAGTCTCCACGTTTGCTTCTTGTGCAGGAGTGTGTGCAGTGTTTAAGATCAGAGATGCTGAGCTGTAGCCACAACCCAGAGGTTCTGGAGATGGAGGACGAGCAAAGAGTAGGACAGCTGGAGGGTAGCTTGGTGTTAGAAGAAGGCTTGCCTGACCTACTGTGCATGAGGCCCTTGGGTTGATCCCAGGCACCATGCGCATGTGCACGCACACACACGCGCACACACATGCACACGCACACGGGTGCACACCCCATCCTCATCAGGTGGTGGATGTCATACCTAGACCCCAAACTCTGGATCTTTGCTGGAAGCATGCAGTTAAGATGAGCCTAGAGCTGCACAGTAGCCCTTTGAGTAAAACTTCTTATGGACATTTATAAGTGTACACCAAAGCACAGGTAATGGAATAATGAACCTGACTTACCTGTGACCCGATTTCAGCTGTTATTAATACATAACTAATCTTGGTACTTCTGTGTTTTCACCCAGCCTTGGTTATTTTTAGGCAGGTGCTTTCATCTGTAAATGTTCATGTAACCATAATTGAAAGAAAAAAAAAAATCTTTAAAACCCCCCAAAATTCTAATACAATGCATAAAGAAATTGAACATTCTTTAATATCATCAAATACCCAGTCAATACTTATATCCCCCTGGTTGCCTTTTGTTTTTTGACAGGGTCTTGTTATGTAGTTCAAGCTGACCTTGAACTCACTATGTACACCAAACTGGCCTCAAGGGGGCCGGGGAGATAGCTCAGTAGAATAAGCACTTGCCTGGCAAGCACAAGGGCCTGAGTTCAATCCCCGGTCCCACAAAACAAACAAACAAGCAAACAGACTGGCCTCAAACTTGTGATCCTCCTGCCTCAGCCTCCCAAGTTCTAGACTTGCAGGCCCAGTCCCTAGCTGACATTTATTTATTTATCTATTTATTTTATGCATTTAGTACAGGTCTCACTATTGTTTTTCCTGTTTTACTGTCCTTTCTGTTTTTCAGCCTCCTAAGTGCTGCGATTACAGGCCTGTGCCACCACACCTGGTCTCAGTTGCCATCTCAGTGTGCCCCAGGGGGTGGGGCCGGCATGGCATGCCAGGGGATCGAATCCCAGTCCCTGTGCTCTGCCTAAGCAGGCGCTTTAATCTACTGAGCTATCTGGCTGGCCCTCCTAGTTTGGAGTGGATAAATCAGCTTTTTTTTTTTTTTTTGTATTTTTAGGGAAGGGTCTACAGGATGTTCAGGGTCTCACTACTAGATCAGACTCATAGTGATCCGCCTGTTTACAGCCTCCCGAAAGCTAGGACTACAGGCATGTCCCACCACGCCCAGTCTCAATTGCCCTTTCAGTGTGCCCTGGGGGCGGGACTGGCACAGCAGGCCCCTACAGCTGCTTGCAGGCACTTTAATCCACTAAGCTATTTGGCTGGCCCTAAAATCAGTATTCAGATAGGCCCTTGTTGATAGAGGTTTCTTTCTTTGTTTTCTTTTTTTCTTTTTTTATCTTTTCTTTTCTTTTCTTTTCTTTTCTTTTTTTGTTGTTGTTGATAGGTTTCTTAAAGTTTCTCTTTTCTTTTCTTTTTTTGGTTTTGATACCAGAGATCAAACTCAAGACCTTGTACTTGCCAGGCAACTTTTGACCTACAAATTATTTTATCTATGTATCTATCTATGCATCTTAACTGAAGAAACTGTTGTCTGCCTTTGGTTTTCCAAGCTCTGGAGACTTTCTCTTTTGGCGGTATTCAACATGTTTCTCTACTTCTCATTTCTGTCAATTAGTAGCGTTCTAGAGCCTTGGTCAGATTCCGACTTCAGGGCTTCTGTGCTTTATCTCTGAGAACACATTGTAAGTGGTGCTGGGCACTTCCACTGAAGGCAGAGGTGATGTACTCCTCGGTGTGTGACTTCTGATGCTCATTGCCCCCACCCTGGAAGGGGCACAGCCCCTACTTAGCTGATTATTTATAGGGTGGAGAGACAGTCTTAATTGAGCAGCTCAAGGGGAGCTGAAATATATCAGTGCAAAATGTCCCAATTTCTAAATGTTAACAACTTGCTGAGAGTGGTGGCACACACCTGTAATCCCAGTACTTGGGAGGCTGAGGCAGGAGGATCACCATAAATTGGAGACCAGTCTGGTCTACATAGTGAGTTCAAGTCTACCCTGAACTACATAGCAAGACCTTTCAAAAGAAAATGTTAACAACTAATTCTGTTTTGTCACAATCAATCTGCATCCATGTAGTTTGCCTGAAGTTGTGTCCATCTTCTGGTAGTAGGTGGCTATTTTGCCACCATAGGACTGTGAATCTTGGTTGCATAGTGACTGATGCCGTGGTCACTGGTGGCTTTGTGAGGGGAGGACAGAAAGGCCAAAGATCTGGGAGAGGGCTGTTGGGCCTGGACAGTGTTCTCAGCAGGCTTAAGAGGTGGTGGGGAGTCCTGTGCACATGCAGGGGTATAGACTGTGGGTGTTGGGAGGGCAACCCCAGAAGGGACCGAGCATCTTTTCTGTGTTGCTCTGACTGGAGTCCACAGTGGAGGCCCGAGCTCCTGTGGGCAGGGGTCTGGATTGAGCAGAAATCATTTTCTCTTTCCTGTCCTAGGATCTCCACAGAATTGTTGACTGAATGCATAAATGCCCAAATTAAGTGAATGAATGATAGGTACATGAACTGTACTGTCTGTTGGCTTTTTTTTTTTTTTTTTTTTTCCCAGAACCAGGGATTGAGCTCAGGCCCTTGCGTTTGCCAGGCAAGCACTTATTCTACTGAGCCATCTCCCCAGCCCCTATCTTGGCTTTATACTCTGCACTGGGCCTTGTCCTACATACTGGAATGTATGTAACAGGGCAAAATTGTTTGTACCCTCTTGGCATTCACAGTCTAGTGGGGAGACAAAAACAGACAGTTATAATCAGCATGATGACCTGGGGGTGGGTGGGGGAGGTGTGGCACGGATAGGAGGAGTAGGTGGTAGGTGAAGATCAAGAGGGAGGCTGTCTCAGTGTGCTCTGGCAGTGGGGCCGGCATGGCAGGCCTGGGGATCGAACCCCCAGCTCCTCTGCACCTGCTTGCAGGTGCTTTAATCCGCTGAGTTATTTGGCCAGTCCTGTGAGGCCCTTATGAGGGCCAAGGATCCAGGTTTTAAAGAACAGGCTAGTAGTCTGGAGTATGCTAGTGGATGGGAGATGCAAAGCCAGGGAGAGTATTATGGGAATCGCTGATTCCTAGCGAGTGAGTGCACCTGGCTTAGCCACTGTGGCATTTGTGGATGTATGCATGCAGGCAGGAAAGGTGGTACGTGAACATTTGGGTTTGTGTGTGTCTGCATGACTCCATGCAAGCGTGAAAGTGCACATTCTGGAATCGGTGCATGTGTGTGGAAGCAAAAGCCCCAGGTGAGCCGTGCTTGGAGGGAGATGTGCCAGGCTCCAGAAGGGCCTCCCAGATGGTCAGTGGGGGAGAAGCTGCCCCTCCAGGACGGAGCGGAAGCATGAAGCTCTTTGAGGCAGGAAGTCACAGGCTTACAGGGATGGCAGATGGATTGTGTGACTCCGGAGATGTGAACACCCCCACCCCATTCCAGAAGTGTCTGACCCTCCAGGAAGCAGGCTGGGGCTGGGGCGGCTGGGGCTCTGGGTGCTGGTATTCCTGGAAGGTTGGAGCAAGAGAGGTCTGAGGGCAAGGGAAGGTCTCTAGGAAGAGGAGGCATTTGCTCAGTCTTGGCCGAGTGTCAGGGCCTGACACGGGGGAAGTAGTGGTTGGAGGACAGTGGAGGCTGCCTAGAAGTGGGTGTGCAATAAGAGCCCCTCCTCCCTGGGTTTCTGCGGGCCTGCCTCATTTGTAAGCTGAGGATGGTGAGGCTTCCTGCCTGAACAACTCCTGTCAGGTGTGCAGACACCTTGGCATAACCACGCCCACTCCCAAGCCCCCTGTGGCTGGTTGCCCAGCAGCCTGAATCTTGAGACTGCCTGTCCCTCAGTGCTGCCTCTTGGACCAGTCAGGATTCCTGGTTTCCCTGGTAACGGGGAGCACGTCAGCAGTCTGGGCACTCCCAGCCGGTCCTGGTGCTGCGGTTGCCGAGGAGACGCTGCAGCCTAGCTGGGCCCTGGCAGGTGAGGGGGGGGAGGGTACTTTCTTAAGCCCTTGCTCAAGCTTGCTAGGCCCCAGCCCTCAAAGACCAACTGTTGGGTTCAAACTGCTGGGCAGGCTCTAGATAGGAGAGAGATCCCTGAAGGCCTTGAAGCCACACCCGGTTTGTGCTAGAGCTGTAGATCATGCAGGGCCTCAGGTGGCTGGGGTGTACCCGAGAGGCTGAGCCTCCAGTGTTCCTAAGAATGGGCTTGACTGTGGCATTGAAGTGACCGCTGGAGGGTGGGTGGAGACTCATCATGGGGAAGGGAGCCAGGGCAAAGAAGAGGTGAGTGGGAAGGGTGGGGTCTCTTGAGCCCCCCACCTCCTGGCATCCTCACCCTGAGGAGATTCCCTAGCATGGTGGTCTCAACCCCTCCCTAATGAGCTCCGGCGGGGGAGGATCTTGCCTGGCAGACGCTCTACCCTGGTGAGAAGGGGGCGGGATGAGCTTTTCTCTGCAGCCCAGCACCAGGCTGTGAGCCCAGCTGGCTGGGCTGGAGGGGCTGTGAGGAGGGAGGGTGGTGGCAGGAGGGGCCAGGAATGCGTGCCATGTTCTCCCAGGACTTCTTCCTGGCCATCATCCTGCAGGACAACAGCCTAGGTGAGGGGCAGGTGGGGGCCGGATGTGCTGTGGGGTGGGGCTGGCAGGCACAGCAAAGGTGGGGGATGCAGGAGCTGGGTGGCAGGGATGGAAGGGTGTATGTCATAGATATATGATGTGTGTATGAGTGGTGTGTGCATGGCATGTTTGCCTGAGTGTGAGTGTGGTAGCAGGCGTTGACGTGTGTCTTGGGGTATGGCCGCTGTATGTGTGGTACTCACAGGTGTTTGGGGTCACAGCTCTGTGGTGTCTGCTACCTGTGTGGCCAGGCTGTTATATATAGCTTCATGTGTGTGCACCCCTGCATGAATATGTGACTAAAGTTGGTATGTGTTTGCCCCTCCTCACGTGTGTACCTCTATGCAGTAGCTGGCATTCGCTGTGTGTTGCATATCCTTGTGTTGGTGTCTGCACGGGTGTGTTGCACATATTGTACATCTGTGCGCTCATGCTTGTGTTCAGATGCTGCTGAGTATGCCTACCTTTGTATATACCCTGAGATGCAGGTATGTATGCGGTGTGAAAGGTTAATTAGGGCCGCCCGACTTCCCTCCTGCCCCATCCATCTTTCTCCTGCCTCCTTCCTTTCCTCCATGTGACCACATTAGAGAGGACCCGGGCCCAGGAGGAGATTGGAGCCGTGTTCTCTGCTGGTGGCTCCCCAAGTAGTGACTGCAGACTGTGGGCTCTAGAAGACAGCAGGAACTGTGCTGTGATGGCCCTTCCCCCACTCTTCCTAACCTCAGGGTCCCAGGGAGGGGACAGGGCATAGGGGTCTGCTGTCTGTGTGTTTGGGTGAGCCGACTCTCATCAAACCTCCCATCTGGCAGACTCCTTCTGGAACCCCAACGCCTTCGAGACGGATTCCGACCTGCCGGCTGGATGGATGAGGGTCCAGGATACCTCAGGGACCTACTACTGGCACATCCCAACGGGGACCACCCAGTGGGAGCCCCCTGGCAGGGCCTCTCCCTCACAGGGCAGCAGCCCCCAAGAGGAGTCCCAGGTGAATTTCACCGGCCTGTCATTTCTGGACCAATGTGTGTGTGTGTGTGTGTGTGTGTGTGTGTGTGTGTGTGTGTTGCCAGAACAGGGTGAAACAAACACTTACAGCTCTTGTGCTTCCTCCCAGCTCACCTGGACAGGCTTTACCCATGGAGAAGGCTTTGAGGATGGAGAGTTTTGGAAGGTGGGTGAGACGGGGCTTCACCATCAGGGTAGCTAGAGAATGGCGGTGGTTTGGTTCTCATTTCCCGATCCATCTCCCAAGGATGAGCCCACTGAGGAGGCCACAATGGAGTTGGGACTGAAGGATCCTGAGGAGGGGACATTGCCCTTCCCTGCTCAGAGCCACAGGTGAGTCACTAGGTGCAGTGGGCTGGCAGTGGGATAGATCTGTTTGGAGGGGATTCAGGGACAGCTCCACATATGGGGCCCTGTGACGAGTGTTACCATCTGCCTGCAGTCCAGAGCCATTGCCCCAAGAGGAGGAGAAGCTGTCTCCACGGAACACCAACCCAGGGATCAAGGTGTGTTCACAGCCAACACCCATGTGCATGCTGGGCCCCTGGTGTGCTGTGGGATGTCTTGGGTCTGGGCGGGGGGCTGTTCTAGCCTCAGCATGGAGCCCTGTGACTGAACTGGAGGCTTTTTAGTTATTGACTCACCCAGCCCCTGACCTGCTAGAGACCACTCTAGGCTCAGCCCCATGCTTCTGTGTACCAGCAGGGGTCTTGGCTGTGGTCTGCTTCTGACCCAGTCCTTTTTGGAGGCTTCTCAGTCATAGTGCAGGCCTGTATAGGAGTCAGGAGCTCCCATGGCTCATGCTCCAGGGGCCTCCAGTTTCAGCTCAGCCCCAGTCCTTCACCCCTCCCGCCTCTGTGTCTGACAGTGTTTCGCTGTGCGCTCCCTTGGCTGGGTGGAGATGACTGAGGAGGAGCTGGCTCCAGGACGCAGCAGTGTGGCCGTCAACAACTGCATCCGCCAGCTCTCCTACCACAAAAATAATCTGCACGACCCCATGTCTGGGGGCTGGGGAGAGGTGAGGGCCTGAGCCCAACAGGTAGTGATGCTGTGTGTGTGTGGAGGGCATAGTGGGAGATGGGAGAGCTGACCTGCCCAGGACGCTGCTGGGAGAGGAGCAAAGGCCCACCGCGAGTGGGAGGGAGAGGACCCCAGGCTGGACTGCCCAACAATGATGGTCATGACAAGAGGAATCAAGGGAAAGAGGAGTGTGAGCTGCCGTGAGCGAGGTCCGCAGATGCAACAAGCACCGCCGCTGTGGCTAATTTCCCTGGAGCTGGAGGCGGCAGCAGTCAGCCACCTCCCTGCTGGGGTACCACTGAGGATCTGCTTCCTGGGCCTGCAGGGCAAGGATTTGCTGCTGCAGCTGGAGGATGAGACGCTGAAGCTGGTGGAGCCACAGAGCCAGGCGCTGCTGCATGCCCAGCCCATCGTCAGCATTCGAGTGTGGGGCGTCGGGCGGGACAGTGGAAGGTGGGGACCGTGCCTGGGATTCTGGGGTGGGCGCCTAGCCAGCAGCCAAGAGTCCTCCTCCCTAACTCTGTTCTTTACCTCTCTTGTGCTGCCGGACCCAGAGAGAGGTACTGTGCCCATCTGCCCTGACCGAGCCCCCTCCCACACCTGGACCAGATGCCCGGAAGTGCCCAAGCTCCCCTATTCTGCCCCGGCCCTTACCACCCGCTGTACTGGACCATTCCCCCCTGACCTCAGCATGCGTGGCTGTCCACCCTCCCTGCACAAGATAGCATTTGTGGAGCACTGTCCAAGGGCAGAAACTTGGAGGAACTGTGAGGGGCAGGGAGAGTGTGGGTGGGGTGGTGGCCAGGCTCTATGCCGGATGGTTCCGGAAGACACTGAGGCGCCCCTCCCCCAACAGGGACTTTGCCTACGTAGCTCGCGATAAGCTGACCCAGATGCTCAAGTGCCACGTGTTTCGCTGTGAGGCACCTGCCAAGAACATCGCCACCAGCCTGCATGAGATCTGCTCTAAGGCACGGCCCCCTCCACTCCCTGGATTAGCTGCCACCTTTGCTCTACAAGGGTGTGGGTGTGGTCACAGTGGGGGTGGGGGCACCAGGGCAGAGAAGCTCTAACAGACCCCCCTCTCCCCTTCCCCCTTCCTTCCTCAGATCATGGCTGAACGGCGCAATGCTCGCTGCTTGGTGAATGGACTCTCTTTGGACCACTCTAAACTCGTGGATGTCCCTTTCCAAGGTCAGTGTCACAACCTTTTGTTCAGCTCAGCTTGGCTGGCTGAGGTGCAGGGACCTAAGAAGAGGCAGGAGCTGGGCTGGTGAGATAGCTCAGCGGTCTAAAGCACTTACTTAGGAAAAAAAAAGCTTACGCATGCTCAGAGATCGCGGTGCCATCCCCAGCACCACAAGCCGCGCCAGCCCCACCCCCAGGGTGGGCTGGGCTGAGCATAAAAAATTTTTTTAAAAAAGCTTTGCATTTTGGGTTGGAGAGATAGCTCAGTGACATAAGCACCTGCCTGGCAAGCACAAGGTCCTGAGTTCCATCCCCAGTACTAAAAAAAAAAAAAAAAAGAAAGAGGCAGGGGTTCCTAAGCAGACACGATAGGAAATTGAACACATGGAGACTGGGTACTTTGGCTCATTAAGTGGTTGATGGGCAGTAGGACCTTGGTTGGGTAGTACCCCACACATGCACGTTGGAGATGAAGAGTTAGCACAATGTGTTAGCGTTTATAGACAGTTATGGTTAGCGCCCAACGCTCTTCTTCCCACAGTGGAGTTTCCAGCGCCGAAGAATGAGTTGGTACAGAAGTTCCAAGTCTATTACCTGGGGAATGTGCCTGTCGCTAAGCCTGTTGGTATGTGTCTCCTTTCCCCACGGATACCTACCTTGACCCTCAAACTCTGCCTCCACCTTCTCCTTCCATTGCTGCTTCTACTGAATCTGCCTCATGCTTGGTGTCCCCCTGCTCCTCAGAGTGCATCCCACTTTCCTGTTCCTCTGTCCCAGCTGCACCCTGAGCCCCGCCTGTAGAAGCAGTCAGCGTATCCTCACTGTGCATCTGCTGGGCGGCTGGTGCAGAGCTAGGTGCAGAGGGAGGCCTCACTCCTGCGCCCGCAGAAAAAAGTGGTCGTGGGTTGGGGGGGCAGGTGTTAGGTGACTTGGAAATAGCTGGCAGCGCTCTGGAGCTGGCTTTAGTATCAGAGCACCAGCGAGGGCCATGAGCCTCTGGAGAAGGCGGCAATAAGCACAGCTGGCACTTGTTGTCCTTTTGTTATACTTAATTCTTGACAATCCTGTTTATTATAATAGGTTGCAATTATAATAATACCTGTTTGTACATAAGACAGCAAGAGTAGAGGCTTGACTTTCATAGTACCTATTATTTATTTGTCTATTTAGTCAACAAGTAGCTTTGAAGCCTACTATGTGTGGGGCTGTGATTTAATCAGTGGGGCAAGAATGGCTGCAGTCCTGCTTTAAGGGCATTTATAGGAAGTTACAATAGAAGAACTGAGAAGGAATCAAATAATCACACAAATAAATGTCATAATAAATTGAGTCATTTGTAGAAAGGAGCAAGATATATTCAAGGGAATTCATTTAGTCTCAAGGATTAGGAAACACTTCTCTGTGAAAGTGACATTTATGACTGAGTTTAAAAAAATATGAATAGGAACTAATGGGGTAAAGTGAGACGGAGGCAGGAGCAAGATAGATTATTCTAGGTAGAATGTGTGGGGGGTAGGGGGGTGGGGGTGTGTGCCTCTGAGCACATGTCTGAAATCCCAGAACACAGGAGGCTGAGGCAGGAGGATTCCAAGTTTGAGGCCAGCGTAGGCTACACCGTGGGCTCAAGTCCACCCTGGGTTAGGATGGACAGCAAGACTTTTCAACTCCATTCCCCTCAAAAAAAAAAAAAACAAACAAAAAAAAACCACCCAAGTGTGTATGAGATCCAGAGTGTAGGGGAGTGACATAAAAAGCACTGATGTATCTTTTTTCTTGAAACAGGGTGTCACTTTGCAGTTCAGGCTGGCTTTGAACGCAATGTGTAGCCTCAGCTGGCCTCAGACTCTCAGCAATCCTCCTGCCTCAGCCTCCCGAGTTCTGGGATTATGGGTGTGCAGCACTGCACATGCCATGCACTGACATTTCTTGGCAGCAGTGGTGAGAGCTTGGCGGTGGTCAGACTGCGAGTGGCCTTATAGGCAAGGTTCATGATTTGGTTTCAGCCTAAGCATGTCAAGAAGCCATTTTTGCTGACCACCTTTCCCTTTTTATACCTAAGATAAACAACTTATAGAGCGAAGTTTTGTTTTGGCCTAGGTCTTCAGGGCTGGTTGCTAGCCGGTTGGCCCTGTTGCTTTCAGACTTAGGCAAAGCAGCCATCATGGTGGGGGGAGGAGGCCGAGCAAAACTCACTCACCTTGTGATCAGGGAGCAGAGGGGAGGAAAGGCTAAGGCCCCACAACCCGCTCAAGGGTGTGGAGTACCCAGTCCACTGAGCACGCCAGCTCAGCCTGCTTCCTAGAGGTTCCAGAGCCTCCCAATAGCTCTTCTGGCAGGAGGGCAGAGCCCCACATGTGGACCTTGGGGGCTCACTTCTCCACACCAGTGCCCCCTTGGAAGTGGCAGGACAGCACAGGACCTGAGCCCGTGAGGCCCTTACGGCTGTCACACCAGAAGCAAGGATATCTCGCTTATGACTTGAGGCTAGCCTCAAGTGGACAGTGACAGCTCTGCAGAGGAGTAGGCGGCTCTGAAAGGGGCCGGGGAGATGGCTCAGTAGAATAAGTGCTTGCCTGGCAAGCACAAGGGCCTGAGTTCAATCCTCGGTTCTAAAAACAGAGAGAGGGGGAGAGAGAGAGAGAGAGAGAGAGAGAGAGAGAGAGAGAGCTTTGAGGAAATGGCACGGCAAAGTCAGGTTGGCAGTGAGACATACAGGTCTGGAGCTGAGGTCAGAGGTCTGGGTTGGGGACAGAGGTGTGAGCCTCACCAAGCAGTATCAGTAATTAGAGCCATGAGGTGGCCCAGAAGGTGGACAGCCTGAAGGGAGGCACTGTAGACCTGGCCTCGGGACCCAGCCTCATGGATGAAGGGGAGGCTGCTGATCCCGGACAGTGAGAATAGGAGAAAGGTGGTAGAGAGAGACTGCGTTGAGGGGTGGCCTGGTGTCATGGAGAAAGGCTCTGAGGAAGAGTGCAGCAGGTGAGAGAAGAAACAAATGAAGGGAGGAATGAATGAGACTCACCCCAGATTATGGATTACGGAGCCAGGAATAATACAACTAGAGTTTAGAGTTCAAGCCCTGGTCATTGTTCTCTGCCCTTCCTCTCACGTTGTTGTTGTTTTTTTTTTTTTTTTTTCTTGAAAGTAGGGAGTGGAGTATGTTCCCTGGGCACTGAGCTGTACCCCAGCCCTCTTCATTTTTTATTTGGAGACAGTCTTGATAAATTTGAATTTTTGATCCTCCTGCTGAAGCATCCCAAAGTACTAGGGTTACAGGCATGCACCACTACCCCTAGCTAAACAGTACTGTTTTGCATAACCAAAACCTTATATTCAAGCTGAGCATGGAGGAGGCTGATGCAGGAATATTGTGGTTGTGGTTTTTTTTTTTTTTTTTTTTTTTTTTGGTCTTGCTATGTAACCCCAGGTGGCCTTGAACTTG
>NW_004524722.1:7099713-7108745 GCF_000260255.1 Octodon degus | reverse complement strand
TTTGATCCTCCTGCTGAAGCATCCCAAAGTACTAGGGTTACAGGCATGCACCACTACCCCTAGCTAAACAGTACTGTTTTGCATAACCAAAACCTAATAGAAATGCAGAGACAGGACAGAATTGTAGTTTCAAAATCATGTGCATGGACCTTTTTTTTTTTTTTTTTTAATAAGGTCTTGCTATGTAACCCCAGGTGGCCTTGAACTTGTGAGCTTGTGGGATGTTCCTGTCTCAGCCTCCTGGGTGCAGGGACTATAGGTGTGTGCCACTATGCCTGGCTTAAGGCAGGAGTATTGTGATTTCAAGGCCAGCCTGTACAATTTAGAAACATTGTCTCAAAAAGTAGGACTGGGAATGTAGTTCACACGAGGCCCTAACTTTTGCAAAAACAATACAGAAACATCTTAAGTTCAGAGAGGAAACCAGTTTTTTGAAAAGGTAGGGGTTGGGAGGGAAGGCCTGGATTTACACAGAGGACTGGGTTTTCCCATTGGAATCAAATGACCCCACCAAAGACTTAGCTAGGGGTGGCAGAAACCAGTGCAGGGAGCCAAAGGGAGGCGTGGCTGAGCCCTGCCTCTGAGCCTCCTCCTCACTGGCTCTTCCAGGCATTACTGCACACCCATGTTTGTCTCCCTTTCACTTGCCACCTTCTGCAGACCTGCATCCTGTGACTGCCCCACCACCTCCTTGGTGCTGCTCTGCTCAGGTGGAGCTTCAGGGCCAGGGGTTTCTAAGCTCAGTTCCTGCTCTGTCCACCTTGCTTTTTGAGCAGCCTTCCTGAGGCTGCTGTATTTATTCCTTAGTTGTTCACACATTCACTCATGCTGTTCATTCAGCAAGTGATTATGGAGTACTTGATTTATGCCAAGCGCTGTTAATGAGCAAAACTAAGAAAAGCTCCTGTCTTCATGTAGCTGACATTCTAGCAAAGAGAGGGTGATAATAAGATGAGTGCATTATGTAGGATGTTGGAAGGCAACCGCTGATAAAGAACTAAGAAGCATAAATGGCAGGGGCTGGTGGCAGTGAGGGCGTCGGTTTTAGTTCTGGTTATTACCAGATCTGGCAGCCTTTCTCCAGCCCACATCCTTCATTGTTTTTGCCCCTTTGCTGCCAACCCCTCTCAGACTTGGGCCAGACTGCACCCCATGGTTCCCTACATACTCACTTTAATTTGGTGCCTCTCCTACACCTGTGAACTTTGAGATTTCCTATTACCCTGGCCTAAATGTCATAGCTGTTGCATCCCTCTGCCTTGCCTTTGAGACGCTGCGGTGTGGCTTTGTCCCTCCGCTCCTGCCTGTGTTGTCACCCTCCTGTGGACGTGGTCTCACCAGCTCAGTCCTTAGTTCTATCAGTGCAGTATACTGTCCCAAGCAGCCTGGAGGGCGACGTATACATCTGGCTTTCTTCCACACATTAGCCCTGTGTTAGAACTGGGGACATAAACATGAATTAAATATTGGTCTTTGTCCTTAAGATGGCCACAGTCCAGTGTGGAAAAAGGCTTTCCAGAAGTTAGAAGATACCGTGGTAAGTGCTGTCTCAGGCTTGTCCTCTCCCTTCAGCGAGAAGCCTTCCCAGGCAACACATGAAAGATGGGAACCCGGGTTTCCCAGACAGCCAGAGAGAGGGCAGGGGTGCCCCAGACAGGCTTCTCCACCAATCACAGTCTGTCCCAGGAGGGCGTCACCTTCTCTTGCTTTGTATTCTCCATCTGCCTGGCAGGCCATTTGCCAAGATTAGATATTAATAAATGACACACAAATCACTGGAAGCTCAGAGAGCAGTCAAATTATGAGGCTTGACGGCTTGGATGAGGCCAGCGTTCGGAAGGCTTCACGCTGGGAAAAGAAGTCTGGCCCTGGGCCAGCCAGAAGTAAGATGAAGAAAGCCCAAGTGGGGAGACACTTTCAAGGAAGACGCTTGTCCTCTCGCTTCCTCCTCTGTCCACAGAGGTGCCACTGCCACGTGGTCTACTCCTGGGATCTGGAGATGGCCCTCAGAGGCATGTGCCTCTGTGTTGGCACTGCAGGGACACCAGCTCCCGTCACCTGCCTGCCAGTGGGGACTGGACCCATGTGTCCTCCAGGCCGTGCACTCTGTTGCCTCTTGGCTGCATTCAGGCAAAAGTGGGACATGTGTACGAGCGCAAGTGTGGAAGGCAGTTTGGGGCAGAGAGGGTCAGTGTGTTTTAAGAGAAAGAGAATTTACTTAAAAGCCAAACTCCTTGGGTTCCTTGTGCACTGAGCACTTTCTAGAACTTTTCGGGTAAAGTTAAAATTTTGAAAATGCTTCTAAGGGCCGGCCAGAGAGTTTAGTGGATTCAAACGCCTACTTAGGCAGATGCAGGGGCCTGGGTTCGATCTCTGGCTCCCTGTGCCAGTCCTACCCTCAGGGCATGCTGAGGTGGAGATTGAGACTGGGCGTGGTAGCACCTATAATCCCAGCACTTGGGAGGCTGAAAAATAGAAAGGATCACTATAAATTCAATCTGTGTAGTGAGACCCTGTACTAAATACATAAAAAAAGAAAAAAAAAAAAAACAAAACAGAAAATGCTTCAAGTTCTGAAAACTATAAGTGTAGAAAAGGCTAAAGGGAAGGAGGTCCTCATCCATCAGTGTAGCTTAAAGCATGTGACCTAGTCTCACGAACGTTCGGTTTTCTCACCGTGGAAATGGTAACGAAGATTGTATGGGAGCCTGTTGTGGGGGCATAAGTGAGTAATCCAGTGTAGTGACTTAGCCCAGAGTGACAGAGTACCCTCAAGTGGACGCCCTGACAATAGTTGGCTCTTGGCTTGCCTGACTCGGGAGTCATCACAGTACAAAGCAGCCTCGCGTCTCACATGGATGAGCACTGAGAGCAAGAGCTGGGGCTCCGACAGTTTAAGAGACGGAAGGGGCAGAGGGAATGAAGGGAACCAAAGCTAGGTCTCAGGCAGAAGAGAAGCGTCCAGCCCCAGAGATGGAGGGATCGACACCCAGGAAGAGGGACCTGGACCACATTGTCATCAAGGCTACGGTGGTGGCAAGGGGTGGGGCAGGTGCCCTGAGAGCTGCGAGGGCTGGGGCGGAGCTGGGGCATCTTCCCGTCTTCACTGGTGCTGTGTTTGTCTTCCAGGAGTAGATGTAATCAACGGGGCCCTGGAGTCAGTCCTGTCTTCCAGTAGCCGCGAGCAGTGGACCCCAAGTCATGTCAGTGTGGCCCCTGCCACCCTCACCATCTTGCACCAGCAGGTAAAGAGCTGGGGTGGAAGGCTGGTTGTGTCTTGCCATGGAGGGGAGTGTCGGGGCAAAGGGAAGAGCTCCCACTAAGGTGCATGTGCCCCAGGGGAGCACAGGGCTGGGGGTGTTCCTCACTGGGCTCCTTCCCTCCAGACAGAGGCAGTGCTGGGGGAGTGCCGGGTGCGCTTCCTCTCCTTCTTGGCTGTGGGCAGAGATGTCCACACATTTGCGTTCATCATGGCTGCTGGCCCAGCCTCCTTCTGCTGCCACATGTTCTGGTGCGAGCCCAATGCTGCCAGCCTCTCTGAGGCGGTGCAGGCTGCATGCATGGTAAGCAGGTAGGGCAGCAGGGTGGGGGCCTGGCTAGCATGGGGCAGGGTAGAAAGTGACTGGCCCATTTGCCTCCGCAGCTCCGCTACCAGAAGTGTCTGGACGCCCGCTCCCAGACCTCCACCTCCTGCCTCCCAGCACCCCCTGCGGAGTCTGTGGCCAGGCGCGTAGGGTGGACAGTGCGCAGGGGTGTCCAGTCACTATGGGGCTCCCTCAAACCCAAACGTCTGGGGGCTCAGACCCCATGAAGAAACCCCCATATACCCCCACTTGCTTGTGTAGGGCCCCAGGGAACTCAAGGGTGTGGGACAGGAAGGGGCCCTGATGCTGTTTCTAGGCCTCAGGTCCCCCAAGCTGCCCCTCAGGAGTAGAGGTTCCCTGCCCAGGGGCTGGGGGAGAGAGCTACTCCCATCATGGAAGCACTGGATTAATGACGAGGAGCAAAGAAACAAGGCCAGCCCTGGGCTCTCCATCCCCAGCACTGGAGGTGGGGCAGGAGGAACTGGTCCAGGCCAGGCTCCATCCTCATAAGGCCCAGAAGGGTCAGGAGGGTGGGACGAGTGTGGGCATGGGTCCCCTCTCCCCCACTCCGTGGGCACCTCCGCTGTACTGATATCACTAATAAAGCCTGTCTGCGCTGCCATGTGCCTACGTGTACCTGTACCACACCAGCCCCTTACCAGCCCCTACATTATGGTCTTATTGCCAAGGTGCATTTGCCCCGCTGCTTAGAAGGAAGAAACTGGAACAGTCATAGAGGGGTCTGGAGTCCAAGTCTCTTATCTTTATTTCATCAGCCTGGCAGGCCAGGTAGCAGCAGCATTGACCTCAGGAGACAGCTCCTGTCTGGCTGCTCGGGGCACTTCTGCTTCTGTTCCCCACTGTGAGAGGACAGCAGTCAAGGTCCGGGCACATACAGAGCAGCCAGGCCTTCTCCCAGATGCGGCCAGACTGGCTCCAGGAAGAAAGTTCCAGTTTTTGGGCATATCTGGGGCCCAAGATAAGATCTTGCACAGGATGTTCTTGCCACGTTGAGTGGCAGCAGCACTGGGCTTCTGCCCCTTTCCTAAGACGAGCATTCCCGACTATGGGCTCTGAGGTCCTAGCAGAATAGGGGCCTCGGTGACCAGTGCTGGACCTCTGAGAGAGACTCATTCGGCACCAGGTGGCGGCAGAGAGCAGGGCTGTTGGATCGGGCAGAGAGTTGGGCGCACAGAGTGGTAAGGCGACAGGGTGTGCCACAGGGCTCTGTGGGTGGGTGGCCTTTATGGTAGAGAAACCAGAAGGTCTGGAAGAGCTGCGTGTCATCCCGCATGCGGTACACCAGGTTGTGCCAGGCGGCCGGCAGCAAGTTGGGCAGCCCGTAGGTTTCTCGAGCCCGGTACAGGCGCTGCCAGTGTGGTGTGGCTCCAGGCGCATTGGCCTGCGTCAGGTTCAAGATGTAGGTCTCATGGTCCAGGACCACGTGGGAGCTCCCAGGGTAGCTTCCATCCACTTGGTAGACCCGGTAACCTGCAAGGAAGCAAGGCTGGCTGGAGGGAAAAGGAATGAAGGCAACTCCAGGCAGGACCACTTGTCCAGGCTGCCTCTGGCTGCCTTGACCGCCACCCCTGGGGAGAGGGGCTCTTCTACCTCACTCACCAGGGTTGAGGCCAATGTAGGTGGTGGCGCTTGGTGCCAGGAAAGCCACAGACAGAGGCCGGCTCAGAGTCTCCTCATCGTAGAAGATCTCAAACTCATCCACATGTGTGTGGCCAAAGAACTGAGCAGCCAGGGTGTTCTCATACCTGGGCAGAAGACATGAAGTAGTCAAAAGATGGGGGACAGAGGTCTGGGGGGCTTCTCTTTCTTCACCTTGTTCCTCCTAGCCTGCAGCACCACAGCGACAGTGAGATGCTCTTCAGCCCCTCTTCTGCTCCTTTACCTCCTCCTCCCTCTTACCTGGACACAATTCGGTAATAATTCCAGCTCCAGCTCTTCAGGCAGTGCCCCGGGGGGATGTGGCCGATTATATGCACCTGGGGGAAGTTAAGGGCAGTTATCAGGCTATCACAGGATGAGACAGTGGCCGTAAAGGAGGGCTTGGAAGCAAGGCCTTCTGAGGGTGACCATGAAGGAACCCACCCCCAGCGTTGTCGGAGCACCAAGAAATGAAGCTTCTCTGCTCCCAGTGCTCCAGTCTGGAAGCAGGCTGCTTCTCCCTGAGCCCTGCAGCACCCACTCTCCCAGGTTCCCACCACTGGCCCTCACTTTGTCTCCTCGGTCCTCAGCAGCCTGAAGCTCCCCTACGAGCCACTGGAGCTGTCCAGCAGGGTCTGTGGAGTTGATCAAGAGCCAGAAGTTCTCACGGGAACAGAAATTCATATTGAGAGAGATGAGGCGGAGGCCAGGGCGAGGGGAAAGGGCATAGAATCCCCCAGTTCTGAAACAAAGTGACGTAGGTAGGGAGGTCAGCAGTGGTTTGTGATCCTGGCCCTGCATGTCCAGTCCTGTGCTAGGCAGACATACATGATGTCATCACATTTGAGGAGCTCATGTTCTAGCTAAAGCCCAAACAGCACTAATTATGGGGCCTGTAAAGCAGAGAAGAGTGGCTTAAAGGGTTGAAGGCTCCAAGAGCTTGGGGGAGGGGTCAAAGTGAGCTAGAGGCAGAAGCAGAGGCCTTTCTGAGGGAGGATGACCTGGGCTGGGGAAAGAGGGGAAAGAGGGGAAAGAGGGGGGAATTGCTTTAGAGGCCACCAGCAACATATGGAGTGAGGAGGTTATGCTGCCAGCTGTGTGAAAGAGGACCACTGGAGATAAGATAAGGGTTACAAGGAAGGTGGAGTCAGACCAGAGGAGCTGAGGACTGGCTCTGGAGTCAGACAGCATGCAAGTTCCCTGCCTCTGCCTTCAGCCACCCTTCTGTTCCCTTGAGTTTCCAAGAACTTTTAATGAAATACCTGAGGGTGTGAAGGGCTTCCGCAGGCAACCAGGGCTTCCAGGTCTGGGCCATGGCCTCATAGAGCCAGTTTGAGGACTGGTTGCCCCGAATGAAGGGGGGAGGGAAGCTGTTGACAGGAGTGCTCTCATGGTTGCCCACAGCAGGGTAGACAGGCACAGGCCCCAGGAACTTCCTCACGAGGTCGGTGATGGTGCTCAGGGCCCGCAGCTGATCCTTGCGGGACTGCTGCCAGACGTCATGGGCAGGGATGTCCCCTGTCCAGTACACCATATCAAAAGGGCCTGCTGCGCCCAACCCGCTCAGCATGCTTTCCAGGGTGCGCAGTGGCAGGTCACACTTGCTATACTCGCCCCAGTATCCAGCCCCTGGCTTCGAGGTAGGGGGCTGGCCAGACCCCCGGCGGCAGCATAGCGGGTCCACACAGTTAGGATCTGTGCCCTCCAAGTAGTCATGGTCCCAGTGTAGGTCAGTGAGGAAGAGGATACGGCTGACAGGGGCACCTGGGAGAGGTGGGCTGGGTGGCTTAGGGGGTGGCTTCGGCACTGCTGGTAAAGAGATATTCCACGAGGAGAAAACGTCCCAGTGCCCACAGGTGGAGCCCAGGAGCAAGCCACAGGCCTCAGAGGGGCTGAGCACGGAGCGTGTCCACACGTCCACCATGTCCTTCTCAAAGAGTCGCACAGCGGACTGGCACACGTGGGGGGGCGCTATCTTCAGCAGCTTGCAGATGGAGGTGGCCATCGAGCCCAGCCGCTCCACGTTGGGCTCCTTCTGTGGTGGGAGGCACCAGAGAGGGATCAGAGACACAGGGGCTGGGCCACACCTGCAGCCACCCCTGGGCCTCCCTTCACCAATAGGGCTGGGCTGGAAGCCGTGCCACCCTGGATGAAGAGACAGGAGAGCCTCCTACCCAGGGCCCTGTGACTCAGGAGGCACCGACGTCCTTCACTTCCTCTTTAACTCTGTGACCAGCTCAGGAAGATAGCTTTCTCAGGCACTGTCTGACCTTTCTTTCCACTCACTTTGCAAAGGTCACAGTGGGTGGCGGTGGCATCTGGGGTATCCCCAAAGAGAAGCAAACTCCCCACAAAACGCATCCTATATGCGCCAACCCCAGCGCCCCCCACAGCTCACAGCTGCTCACCTTCAGCCCGAAGTCGATGGCGGTGAACAGGCCTTTGCAGACGGGGCAGGAAAGGTTCCACCATCCGAAAGCCCCCTGCAGCTGGGGCACAGCGCCACTGAACTTGGCAGGGTAGCTTTGGGCAGGAAGAGGATGAGCTCCGGCAGGGGCCCAGAACCCCATGGAGTCGGGCAGGACCAGCACCAGCGTTAGGCCCAGGCCGACCCACAGGCTCAGGCCAGGGTTCCCCGGGGGTCTCTTCCGTCCCTGCTCCCAGCCGGGCCCACTGTGGCCGTGGGCCGGCGACAGTTCGCGGCGGTGCATCTCCAGGCTCCCCGGACACAGCCGGTCCGCCTCCGGCCCGCACCGGGAAGGGCCCTGGCTGGGCCTCAGGGCCCGGGGCGCTGGGGACACAAAGTCCCCTCCGCGGCACTCGCTTAGCGCCGGCTCGCCGTCACCGAAGGCAGCTCCGCCCCTTCCTGTGGGTCTGGCCGACAGCTGATCGGGCGCGGCCCGCGTCTTGTCAGCTCCGCGCGGGTCCCGCCCCGGTCCCGCCCACCTGCGGTGATAGTGCGGGCAGGGCGTCGCCTGGTCGCCCGGGACACAGGAGGGGCAGCGGGCGAGGGGGAGCCGGAGGAGGCCCGGCTTTCCTGCGCCGCCTCCGCCCCGGGCGCCGCACCCTTGGGTGGCCCGAGCCGGACGCCTTGAGTCGCCTTTGACTGACTTCTGCGAAGGGAAGGGGCGGGGCTCCCTGGGGACGGCCCGAGGAGGGGAGCGGGGGCTCGGGCTGGGGCCGCGGCGGGAGGCCGAGCCGGCTGGCCTTGGGGCTCCCCGCCTCGGGCGGCCGCCCGGGTGGAAGCCGCCGTTACTGGGGTTTGCTTTTTGTTGTCTCTTTCAGCACTGGGTGTCGAGCCCAGAGCCTTCACGCTGAGCTCCACCCAGCCCTTTTTGTTTATTGTTTTATCACGAGACTGTCAGCTAAGTCGCTAAATGGCCCGGGTTGGGCAAACATTACAATCCTTAGCCTTCCAGAGTGTGTGGGTTACAGGACTGCGATCGCAGGGTGCTGCCTCTTTTTTTTTTTTAATACCCGGAGCCAGGATCTGTCTGTACTTCAGGCTGGCTTGGCCTTGCCCTAACTCGGGAGCCCAGGCTGGCCTCAGGGTTGGGACTATCTGCCTGCGTTCAGGGCCCTACACCTCTCCTGAAGAGGGTATTTATATTAACTTTAAGAAGGTATTTATGTTTATAACAAAATTTATGGCTTTCCTCAATTCTCACTAGTTTCTTTTTCTTTTCTTTCCTTCTTCTTTCTTTCTTTTTGTGGTACCGGGGATTGAACTCAGGACCCTACGCTTGCCAGGGAAGCACTTATTCCACTGAGCCATCTCCCGGACCCCCT
>NW_004524722.1:7085993-7099331 GCF_000260255.1 Octodon degus | reverse complement strand
TTTTGGGACTGGGATTCAAGCCAGTGGCTGAAACATGCTGGGCAAGCACTCCACCGCTGAGCTACATCCTCAGTCCTCCTAAAACTTTTTTTATTTTGAAACTAGGTCTTGCTCAGTTGCCCAGGCTGGCCTTCAACTTTGTTTTTTCATTTTATTAGTACATATTTATGGTGTGGGGTGATTGCGCTCACAATTGAGAATCAGAACAGGTACAAAACACAGCACAATTCTTTGGTGCCTTCCTCCCCTTCTTTGACAGTATCAGACTCATTTATTTATTTTTAATGTATTTAGCACAGGGTCTACTACACAGATCAGAGTTGTAGTGCTCCTCCTGTTCTCAGCCTCCCAAGTGCTGGGATTACAGGCGGGATTACAGGCACACGCCACCTCGCCCAGCCTCAGTGGCTGTCTCAGCACTCTGGGGATCGAACGAACCCTGGTCCCTGTGCTCTGCGGAAGCAGGCACTTCAGTCCAAGCCGAGCTATCTTGTATCAGACTCAATTATCACCTCAGTCTTTATAAAGTTAACAGTGGGGGCACACGCCTGTAATCTCAGCACTCTGTAAACTGAGGCAGGAGGATCACTGAGTTCAAGGTCAGCTTCAACTGCATAATGAGACCTCATTTCAATAAGACAGAAATAAAATAAACGTATGCATACAGATTAATAGCCAGGCTAACAAACAAAATAATATAAAAAACCACCTAAGACACTTATGCTAAATTGGGCCAGGGAGATGGCTCAGTAGAACAAGCACTTGCCTGGCAAGTGCAAGGGCCTGAGTTTAATCCCTGGTTCCACCAAAAAAAAAAAAAAGGTAAATTAAGGTACACTTTTAGATGCACTGTACATGCTGCATTACCATAACGTTTTTCTCTTTTCCTCTCACCTGTTTTCTAACTGGCACTTTATATGCTGAGTTTTTCATATAAGAGAAACCATGTGATACTTAAGCTGGTGTGTTCGACCACTCACTGGTGGTCTTGGTATAGGAGAACCACAACTCCCAACCTGTTAGTTATCAGACGTGCCAAGTTCACGGTCTCTCGACGTCAAAGAATGAAGTTACAAACCCAAGATGTCAGGAGAGTCTACTTGGATATAAGAAGAGAAGAACACGTGCGTGTTCAGAAGGGGTCCGAGTGGGTTGCCTCCACGGCCCTTCAGCAGGGGTGATTCATACAGCAGAGTCATGATGTGGGTAAAACTAAAATCACCCCTAGACTTACAAGTGCCGCTGCTTAACTAATATTGATGTAGTAGAGAACTGAGTCATGGAGCAAAGGCACGTGGAAGGAACAAAGGCATTTGGGGAAGGGATGGGCCCAGGTGCTCCGGTCACCCACCTGGGCACCTGGCGCCTAGCTGGACTTCTGGGCCAGGTGGTGCTAATTACAGTCCAGGTTATTTCTCAGGTTGGTGCTTATCCCTTAGCGAGGCAGTGTGGCCTGGCCATGGCGTCTCTATCTTGAGGCCTAATCTTATTCAGATGCGCCTCCAGCCACTATTCTGATGTCTATTTTTGTGCTGATTTCCTTGAGAGACCTCAGTCCCCCTCTGACTATATATTAATTTCTAACACAGCTGCCTATAATAGCCTCAAGGTCCATGTTTTCACAAGTGACTCAAGTTTATCTAGAGTACTTTTTTTTTTTTGGTCTTTTTGAGATAGGGTTTCATTATGCAGTTCAGGCTGGCCTTGAGTTCACTTTGTAGTCCATGCTGGTCTCGAACTCACAATGATCCTCCCGCCTCAGCCTCTTGAGTGCTGGGATTATAAGCATGCACCACCATGCCCAGCCTCTATTTATGATTCTTTAAACAACACAGTACAACAACTATTTACAAAGCAATTATGTATATTAGGGATTATAAGTAATCTACAGGTGATTTAAGTATACAAAAGAAAGCAGGAGGCTGGTGTGGTGGTGTATGCCTATAATCCCAGCACTTGGGAGGCTGAGGCAGGAGGATCACTGCAAGTTCAAGACCAACCTGGGCTACATAGTGAGTTCAAGCCCATCCTGAACTACACAGTGAGAGTCTATCTCAAAAAATAAGACAAGTGCCAGGAATATAGCTCAGTGGAATAAGTGCCTGCCTGACAAGTGTAATGTCCTGAGGTGGATCCTTGGTACAAAAAAAAAAAACAAAAAAAACAAGGAACACAGAGAAATCAATAATGAGACAGGCATGGTATTGCAAGCCTGTAGTCCCAGCATGAGGGAGGCTGGGACAGGAGGATCATTGAAAGTTGGAGACCAGCCTGGGCTGCATAGTAAGTTCAAGGCCAGCCTGAATTAGGTGGTAAGACCCTGTCTAAAAAGAAAAAAAAAAAAAAGACCAGCCAAAGAGCTCAGCAGATTAAAAGTGCCTGCTTAGGTAGATGCAGTGGCCAGGGTTTGATCCCCGGTGCAACCCAGGGTATGCTGAGACAGCCAATTGAGACTGGGTGTGGTGTTGCATGCCGGTAATCCCAGCATTTGGGAGACTGAAAACAGGAGGATCACTACGAGTCTGATCTATATAGTGAGACCCTGTACACCCTGCAGACCCTGTCCTAAATTCAAAAAATAAATAAATAAATAAATGCCTGTTTGTGTTTCTTAAAAAATTGGCTTGCCCTAGAATCCTTTCTTTCCTCTACACAACTAATTTAGATGTGTAAACCTTTTATTTTTATTTAATAAACCAGCAACTTTTTTCCTTTCTCTTGGTCATCTAGCCTTTGTGTGTCTAATTCACATCCCTTGGGCAATGAACCTAAAAGGGTAGAGGCAGGCTTTCCCTTTGGCCAGCTTCTTTATCATAACTGTATGCCTGGATCTAAGCCTGGGCCTCTGAGGATTAGGATTTTGAGAGAAGGAAAAGCAGAGGGTGTGACAGAAAGTGCCTGGCACGTTTGCTCTCAGTGTAATCTCTTTGCCACCTGCTGGCCAGGGATTTCACATTGCTTGGGCTCTGCAGCTCTGTCCTTATTCTGAGTGTGAATTTTATTATCAACACCAAAGAGCTCATATTTGAGCTCCTTACTAACATTTTTCTGATCACTTACTTCTTATTTTCTTGGTCCTCTTTTACTTCTTCTTCTTCTTTTTTTTTTTTTCTTCCAGAACCAGGGATTGAACTCAGGTCCTTGCACTTGCTAGGGAAGCGCTTATTCCACTGAACCATCTCCCCGACCCCTTACTTTCTTTTTTTGGAGACAGGGTCTTCCTAGGTAGTCAAGGCTGGGCTTGAATTTACTTTGTGCTCTGGCCCACCTTGATATCTGGATCATCTTTCCTCAGCCTCCTGTGTGCTGGGGTTACAGCTGTTTGTTTTTGTCTTTTTTTAATTTTTTTTTTTTTTCAGACAGGGCCTTGTTATGAGGTCCAGGCTAGCCTTGAACTCACTACCTGTGGTAGTTGATACATTGTTTCAACTTGGCTGAATTGGCCCCTGCAGTTCCAGGAGTGGGGATGCAGCCCTGCAGGGCCTTAGGGCCCAACCTGGGGTGCTATTGGGCCTGCACTGGAGTGCAATTGGTTCAACCCTAGAGCCTTGGGCCACCCCAGAGTGACTCTGCACAAAAAGTGTATCTGAAGGAATTGAGGAAGGCTTCCTGGGCCCTGCCCCATTCCTTGGAGAAGTCCCAGTCTTTGGAGGAGCTACGATCCTCGCCACGGCGCGCCAGTCTTCTCAGTCAGCACGGAAGGAAGAGAGAGGCTTGATGGATGCCACAGCTGCTGCTCCTCCTCTGCTCTTCATTGTTTTCTGCTGCCATGAATTACTGTCATTTGCCTTGGAGCCAGCAGAATATGGACTGAACCCTCCAGTAACTGTGAGCTAAATAAACCTTTCCTTCCTTCATTTTGAGTGTCTGGTATTTGTCACAACAATGAGTAAAAAAGTAACTGAGACACTACCTCAAAACTGGCTCAGGGCCGGGGAGATGGCCAGTGGATAAGTGCTTCCTTGGCAAGCGCAAGGACCTGAGTTCAATCACTGATTCTGAAAAAAAAAAAAAAAAAAAAAAAGACTAACCAAAACTGGCTCAAACTCAAGGGGATCCTTCTGCCTCAGCCTCCTGAGTGGTGGGATTACAGGTGTGCACCACCACACCTGGACTCTGTGTTGCTCTGAGAGAACCAGATTCCTTCAGCCTATCACTTGCTCCTTCTCTGTAGATAGGTGGTCAGGTCTGAGCTGGACACCATTGTCCTCCATCACTGGGCTCTGAGACTGAGATTCACGCTGTAGGGTGTGGTGGTGCACAAATTCTTGGTGAACCCGAGACCAGCCCGAACTATGCAGTGGGACCCCAATAAACGAACACACTTATTCCTAAGTGCTCCTGGAATAAACGTGAAGGAAAGGGAAGGCGATGTGAAAGCAAGAGGGAGATTGTGACCAAAGCGACATCCAAAGAGCTTTTCAGAACAGGCCAGAGAGGGCAGGCCTTGTGCGCCATCCCCGCTGCTGCTGAGACTGTGAACTTTGGTCACCTCCACCCTTTGGGCGATATTCTGCTGGCCAGAACAGCTGGACAGCTACGTTTTACTCCAAGGCTCGAGGCACATGCCAAAAGACGACTGAATCCCTGCTCTGCGGACACTGCATTCTGGCCATCTGTTCTTTTCTTATCTTCTGTCATGTGCTTCTTTCTCAACCTCCAGTAGTCCACGTGATCACTTTTCCTCTTGGACACACAGGTGCAGAGCTGCCTGAACCTATGCCTTCTGAAATGCAACTCCCACAACCCCAAATAATGGCCTTTTTACTTTTGTAGTTTCTGAATTTATTTTTATTTATTTATTTATTTTTTTTTTTTTTGAGACAGTATCTCACTATGGAACCCAGGCTGGCTTCAAACACACGGCAGTCCTCTTGCTTCGGCCTGTGCGGGATTACAGGCGTGTGCCACCACGCCTGGCTGTGTCTGAGTATAGATGGATGGACAGAGGCAGACCTGGGTACAGGGACCAATGGGGAGACAGGTTTCTTGCTTGCTTCACAGAAGCTTCATTTGGCGCTGAGAATTCTGAGGCAGGGAGACCCTTTATAGCCATTCTGAAATGGTGTCGGGGCTGCTTTCGCCTAGGGAAGTCCTTGTGGGATGACTTTCTGTTGAGATCATGCCAAGAAGCTAGAGACATGGATTATTCATTCTGGAAGGAAGACCCAAGCGGTTTGTCACATCATCTCCCACAGGCAGTGCCACTTGGAGCCAGCATACTAATGGGGATGTGGAGGGAGAAAGAAGGTGGGAAGAACTATAGGTCGTGCAGCTGATCTCAGGCTGCAAGTGATGCTCCTCCTACTCTTTTTTTTCTTTTTTTGAAACAAGTCTTGCTATGTAGTTTCAGGCGGGCTTGAACTCACTATGGAGGCCAGACTGGGCTGGAAGTTACAGCAACGCTCCTGCCTCAGCCTCCTGAGTGCTGGGATTACAGGTGTGTGCCACCACACCCAGCGTTCCTTCTATCCATTCCAGATCCTTTTCCCTTATTGCAACAGCATTGCAATATATTACAGGGTCTAGAGGGTCTCACTACATAGATTGTAATGAGACGATTCTCCTGTTTTCAGCCTCCCAAGTGCTGGGATTACAGGCATGCACCACCACGCCCAGTCTCAATCGCAGGCTCAATGCACCCCAGGGGCGGGGTCAGCAGGGCACACCGGGGATCAAACCCCAGCTGCTGGGCTCTGCCTAAGCAAGTGCTTTAGTCCACTGAGCTGTCTGGCCAGACCTTGGACTATCATGTTTTCAAGTGCATCTGTCAGTTCATTTCTTTCAGCTTTTTACTTTTTCCTCCCAGAGTGCTGAGTGGGCTTAGCAAAGCTACTCAATTCCCCTGTCCCTCTAGTTATCATTTTTCTGGTGTTTCAAAAATCACGAAGCCAGTTAGGATGTAGGCTAGTGACAGTGAGCCTTTCAGAGTTTTCAACGATACCAACAGCCCGCTGTGGCACAGGCATGCCGCAGTCTGCCACTACTGTCCTAGGTGTGCCAGTCAGCTGTTTTATTATGCCAGTTTGCTTTTGGTAATCTGAGCCCCACCTACCCACAGCAGGTCTTTACTGCAGCAGGGGGGGCTGATCCGGCCCTCCACGCCCCACCCTGCTGCTGCTTCCTCAGAGCACCGCTGGGCGCCCTGACACATAGTGGAGATGAGTTACGGGAGGTTTATCAGAGCCTGCTCTTAGAAGCACCGCCTGCGGCCAGGACTTGCAGCTCCCACAGCTAAGAAGCTGAGGCATGAGGACTGCTGTGCAGTTGTGGCCTATCTGAACCAACCAACCAATCAAGCCAATGAACCCTAAAATAAACAAATCAAAAGACCCAAAATAAAGAATGACTACAGCAGAAAGTGTTCCCTAGCCCCAGCCAGCATACGTCAGGGTGTTAGTTGCCCAAGTAACAGTTCCTGTTCCAGTCCAGTTGCTTCTGTCATTGTGATGCATAGCTGTCACGGTGAGGCCCACTGTAGGACCCAGTCCCAGCTGATAAGCCATTCTGCCTCTGGAATCCCTGCTTGCTAATCCCACAGCAGCCCTCGGCCACCAGAGACCAGGGCCTGATGTTTTGGGAATCTGCACCCATCGACCAGTGCCGTCAATATAAATAAATCAGCCTCCAGATCCTGGGTGCTGTTTAGGCAGTTCTGCTTGACATTGCACTACGACCTGTAGAGGAAAGGCGAAAAGCAGGACTGGGCAGAGAGGACGAGTTCCTCTGCGCTCCGCACAAAAGCTTTACCTGGCCCTACAGCAAGCTCTGACGTGGGGATAACGCCTCAGAACGAGAGGCAAGAGGCCCGGGCCTTTATGCCCCTCTAGACTGATGAGTCTCAGAATATGTGCTGCTCTGCGAAGGGCGTGTGGTGACATAGGAGGAGATTTTGTTTCCTTTGGTGACGGGGCCTGAGGCCTTCCCACTGAGCACATCCCCAGCCCTTTAAAATTTTTATTCTTTTTTGATTTTTTTAATTTTTTGGTAGAACCGGGGTTTGAACTCAGGCCCTTACACTTGCCAGGTAAGTGCTTACTCTATTGGGCCATCTTCCCAGCCCTAAATCTTTTATTCTTTAGTTTGAGAAAGACTCTGTAAGTCAAGCACACTGGGTTTGAAAGTGACTGGGCTAGGATTGTGAGTTTGAGCCTAGCCTAGGCCATTTAGTGAGACCCTATCTTCAAAAATAAATCTAGTGTGGGGATCTGCTTTTGCCTCAGTGCTCTCAGGGATCAGTATCCCAGGGAGGAAGACAAGGTAGATGGAGAAGAAAGGGAAAGATAAGAAACATGGGGGCCAGGGAGATAGCTCAGTAGCATAAGTGCTTTGCCTGGCAAATACAAGGGCCTGAGTTCAATCCCTGGTTCTGAAAACAAACAAACAAAAAAACCCTGAAAGATAAGAGGCATGGCTTCAAGCAGTGAAATTCACAGGGAAGAGGCCTCTGTAGGCCCACAGGCAAGGCCCATAACCCAGCAGTGCCCCTGAATAATAAGTCCTTTTGTTTGTTTTTGAGACAGGCTCCTACTATGCAGTTCAATCTCACTATCTAGCTCACTTTCTAGGTGAGCCTTGAGTTTGCCTCAGCCTCCTGAGTGCTGGGATTACCGGCATGTGCTAGTATGTGCCACCATGGCTGGCTAATGAGTCCTTTTCTCCTGAAGGGAAATCTGGGCAACCCACAGCACCCACCCCACTCTTTCTGTCTTGGGAAAGGACACAGATGAAACCTGGTTTTCTGTAGCAAATGGGTCATTATGAACAGGGATCTGCAGAGCTGGCAGCGAGCGAAGAGGAACTACATGATGATTAAATTTTCCCAGGCTTCAGGACCTCTGAAACTTATTATTATTATTATTATTATTATTGGTGGAACCGGGGATTGAACTCAGGCCCTTGCACTTGCTAGGCAAGTGCTTATTCTACTGAGATACTTGTTGAGGCCTCCAGACAACTGGAAAACAAGCAGGAGAATGGGAGAAGAGAAGGGGAGGCTGCTGTTTGGCAGCCTCTGCTGTAGGGCAAATGGGCTCAGGTGTGTTCAGCCGCGGGCAGAGATACAGCCTGGGCTGCTGGATGGGGTAGGCAACCTTCTCATGAAGTGGAGTTATTTATTTAGCATTAACGTGGGGTACCCATGTTCCAGGTGTCAAGAAACCTCTACAAACTGTACCAATGACCAGCCAAATTCTCAGTGGCCTAAGAACTGCGACTTAAATCCCCAGGGCCAAAGCCTGCAGCCGAGAACTAGTGGGAAAGGTCACCCTCTCGTGGACGTCCTAGGGAGGACAAGCGCGATAAGGATCTGGTCACCGCACAGACCCGGAAAACAAATCACGTGTTCTGATCGCCAAGACTGTTCGCAGAACGCCTGCCGCAGAGGCAGCCCTTAAAGGGGATTTTAGGACCAGGCTCCCTGGATTAGAATCCCGACTGTGCTACTCACCAGTTGTGTAACCCTGCTCAATGCACGTCACTTTTGAGCTTCAGTTTCCTCCCGTGTGACACGCAGATATAAATAGCAAGAGCTGAGTGTAGAGTTGTGTGCCCACGATGCCAACACTCTGGCAGACTCAGGGGGGAATGTCACAAGTCTGAGTCCAGCCTGGACACAGGAGCCTGGACCTTGTCTCAAAATATAAAAAAAGGCTGGGTGTGATGGTGCACACCTGTAATCCCAGCACTCGGGAGGCTGAGGCAGGAGGATCACTGAGTTTGAGGCCAGCCTGGGCTACATATTGAGACAAACAAAACAAAACAAGAGTCAGCTCTGTTTAAAAAAAAATATAGAAAGGGCTGGGATGTAGCTCAGCATGAACACCCTGAGTTCCATTCCTAGCGTCTACAAAGCAGCCGCCACAGCCACTGGGGATCTCTGTTAGCAGGAAAGCCCTTGGTCTGTAGGAGTCTCCCAGCTCAAGGAGGGTGGGCAGGGGCAGCTGGCTGTGCAGTTTCCCTTCAGGGCAGCCTCTACTTCCGCTCCACACACAGTATGAGGACAGACTCACTTCCTCCAAACAAAGCCCACTTCACGGTCCTTGGTAGGTCACATGGTGCTGTGGTTTGGAGATACCTGTGTGCTTTCAAGCTTCCGTGCAGAAGCCTGGTCCCCAGGGAATGGTACTAAGTGACGGTGGGACCTTCTCAAAGGGGGCCTGGGTCACAGCTGTTCCCTGGAGGGACTAGTGCTGGTCCTGCAGAGGAGATGAGGTTGCCCAAGCTCCTGGGAACTTGTTGTGCCAGTGAGTCTGGCTCCTTCCTGTCTCGGGCTTCCTCTCCACAGGTGACCTTGTGCCTTCCTGCATCTGTCACTTGCTGGTCTCTCACCTCCTCTGCTCCGAGGTGCCATCCATCGTGTGTGATGTACCCAGAAGGCCGCACTGAAGCCACACAGCTGGGCCTGCCTGGCTGTAGACATGTACCCTCCAAACCTTTGAGCTGCACTCAGCACCACTTTTTTTTTTTTTTAAATGTATTTAGTACAGGGTGTTCACGATCTCACTATGTAGATCAGACTCGTAGTGATCCACCTGTTTTCAGTCTCCTGAGAGCTAGGATTACAGGCGTGTGCCCCAATGCCCAGGCTTAATCTCGGTTTTAGCTAGCGCCGCCGGGGGTAGGGCTGGCACGGCTTGTAGTGCTGGGGATCCTATGCTCTGCTTAAGCAGGCACTTTAGTCTGCTGAGCTATCTGGCCAGCGCCCCCCTTTTGTCTCTTCAAGGCAGGGTCTTACTATGCAGTTCAGGCAGCCTTGAGATCACTCTGTAGCTCAGGCTGGTCTCAACTCACAATGGTCCTCCTGCCTCAGCCTCCTGAGTGCTGGGATAGCAAGCATGGAGCTACCATACCTGGCTTCAAAGGGCACTCTTTAAATAGGGAATGTTTCCTTCTTACCCCAAGTGTGTGAGCAGCTCCCTGGATAAGACCAGGACATCTTGTTTTGAGTCCTTCTACCATACCTAAGATGTGCTTCTTAGTGTTTTGACCAAAGCAGCAAGTTTAGACAGTGTCTGTACCCAGTAGATGAACTGAAAGCCTTTGGCCACCACCCAAGACCCATGAGATGGGAAAAGTCATGAAGCAAGCACCGTGGCTCGCTCAGTGAGTGTGTGTGTGTGTGAGCGTATGCGTAAGGGGAAGCAGTGGCGAGTCAACCACTCCTATTGCGGTATCTTTCTCCCCCGCTGGAGGCTGAGGTGTGGCAGAACTCATGTGCCAACCCCACTTCGGCTTCTTCGGTGCCCACTGTGCCCACATGCACCAACTGAGTCAGGTGCTGCGTAAGAGGAAGGTCCAGTAGACTTCCTGAGGGACAGTGGAGCAGAAGTCTTCCCTCAGTGGGAACTTGAAAAATGCAGCTATAGACAATGAAATGTAAAAGCAGTGCAGTTTCCACTATAAAGAATTGTGATTTATCTTGAAAGTTTTTGTGGGTTTTTTTTTTCATTTTGTTTGTTTCTTTGTTTCTTTGTTGTTTGAGACTCACTCACCCAGGCTGGCCTTGAGCTTGCAGGGCTCCCCCTGCCTTGGCCTCTTGAGCATTGGCATGGCAGGTGTACGCCACCACTCCCAGCCTTTTTAGTTTTTTCTTTTTTGCATGTTCCTCCTAGAGATCATGGTGGGCAAATTATTTCGTTGGGCCAAATTTGGCCCACCACCATTTTGGGGATAAAAATACGTAAGCTAGAAATATTTCCTGAGGCAGGTGTGGTGGTGCACATCTGTAATCCCAGTACTCGGGAGGCTGAGGCAGGAGGATCATTTCGAGCTCAAGACCAGCCTGGGCTACAAAGCGAGCTCAAGGCCAACCTGAATGTGAACTGCATAGCAAGGCCCTGTCTCAATAAATAAATAAATAAATAAATAAATAAATAAATAAATAAATTTACTTACTGGCATGGTGGTGCCCTCCTATAATCTCAGTACTCAGGAAGCTGAGGCAGGAGGATCCCTGTAAGTTCAAGGCCAGCTTGGGCTACACAGTGACTTCAAGGACAGCCTGGATTATATAGTGAGACCTTGTCTCAAAATAAAAAGCAAAGTTAAAAAAAAATGAAAACAATAATAAAATAATATAGGTATGATTGATCACTATTTTAGGGAATTAACAGAGCAAAAGGGCAAATTTTGGGGAAAAGAACCAGAAACTCCTATTATTATTATTATTGTTGTTGTTGTTGTTGTAGTCGTTGTTATTTGGTGGTACCAGGGATTAAAACTCAGGACTTGCATTTGTCTTATAATTTTTTTTTAATCTCAAGGAAAGGTTAGGGGACCGGGGAGATAGCTCAGTTGAATAGGCACTTGCCTGGCAAGCACAAGGGCCTGAGTTCAATCCCCAGTTCTGGAAAAAAAAAAAAAAAAAAAAAAGTAGCCAGGGATTTAGAACAGTGTCTGTGGTGTGTTTGTCTGTACCTGGATGTTTGTGTATTTCCAAGCCTTTCTGGCAAATAAAAAGAGGACCAGTTGGACATGGTAGCACACACATCTATAATCTCAGCACTCTGGAAGGCTGAGGCAGGAGAATCAAAACTTTCATCCCAGTCTGGTCAATTTAGTGAGAAGCTGTTTAAAAAAAAAGAAAAGAAAAGAAAAAAAAGAAAAAAAGGAAAGAAAGAAACACGAGGACTGGGAACGTATCTCAGGGCTAAGGCCCTGGGGTCATCCTCAGTTCTGGGGGAGGGGCACCCCTACAGTCCATATCCTACCACAGGACAGCGGGGTCATTACTCAGAGCCCAGTCAGCCCCCGATCCGGAGCCGGGAACCAGGTGCCTGTCCCGGGGCGGAGGCGGTGCAGAGTGGGAGGAGGTTTGGAGCGGCACGGTCAGAGGGTCAGGGCGCAGCGACCGCTGCCAGGGCAGACTCAGGTGCCCCGCAGCCTGTCGTACCCAGGAGAAAGCAGCACTGTCATTAGTCCCTGCGCCACACGCCCGTCTCCTTTGTTGCCGGATGATCTTCCAACGTGTTGCTGGGAGGAGGCTCTGCCTGCACAGCTGCCCACGGTTATGTCGGATGAAGGTCGCCAGCCGGTGTCCAGAAACACAGCTGGTCCCGGCCACACTGTCCATGTGGGCGCCCTACTTTCGATGATTCTGAGCTCTCCTAAGGAGGTCCGCTCCTTCCCATCCAGGGCTGGGGACCACCTCAGCCCTGCACTTCAGTGAGCAAACAGGGGTAAGATGCAGTCCTTGAACCTGGAGACGTCATTTCTTATAATCTCTAAAGAAAGGGGCCGCGGAGATGGCTCAGTGGAATAAGCGCTTTCCTGGTCTGAGTTCAATCCCCAGTTTTGGGAAAAAAAAAAAAAAAAAATCTCTAAAGAAGCTACTTGGGCTGGGGAGATAGTTCGGCGGTCTAAGCGCCTGCCTGGCAAGTGCAAGGACCCGGGTTTGATTCCCAGTACAGCATGCACGGAAGCCCGAGTGCACAGTGCCGGCCACCAAAACTGGGCGTGGGGGTGCACACCTATAATCCCAGTGCTGGGGAGGCTGAGACTGGAGGATCAGTGCGAGTCAGCTGTGTAGTGAGATCCTGTACCAGAGAAAGAAAGAAAGAAAGAAAGAAAGAAAGAAAGAAAGAAAGAAAGAAAGAAAGAAAGAAAGAAAGAAAGATTAAAGAAACTACTTTCCAATTAGAAAACAATTTGGTTTATCTTGGGAACCAATGAGCGTGGCCTGTGCGGAAATGCCCGCCCCTGGCCCGGCTCTCGGACCTCTGGTCCATCCGTTCTATCTTCCGTCCTGCTGCAGCTTCCTGTCCACGTCTGGCCCTGCTCTGTCATCTGACATCACGACAAGACGCCCTCAGCTCGCAGGCGCCTCTCTAGCCACCTCTGCTGCTTGCATTGGCTGAGCGCTTCTCGGATGACCGCGGTCGCCCTCCCTTTTTCCTCCTGCACCAGGTGGCTGGGGAAAGGGGCGAGGGAGCGTGTGAGTCACGAGCCCCGTGGTCGCACAGGGCAGCCGCGGTGCCTGGCGTTCTTCCTGCTTCTCTGGTTGTCTTGCTCTATCTTTTTGCACAACAGTTATTTTGTAACTGCAGATGACTTCATCTTTCTGATTGCTCTACCTCCCTACCACCCACCTTGTCTAATGGTTTTGCCTTGTGTTAGGGGCCAGCCAGACATAAATGTCTTTGCTTTGTTCTTTCCCTCCTGCTGTGTCCTGGAGGCCACAGGGAGCACCTAACTGTGCGCTGCGTGTCTCCTCCTTACCCTGTTTTACAGATGATGAGACAGGTGCAGAGATCTGAGTAACTTGCCTAAGATCTCAAGTTTAGGGGATGGGGAGATGGCTCAGTAGAGTAAACACTTGCCTGGCAAGTGCTCAATCCC
>NW_004524722.1:7076031-7081031 GCF_000260255.1 Octodon degus | reverse complement strand
TCAGTTTTCAGGAGAGTAAGACACAGAGAGACTGACTGAAGTCCTTTAGCCAGTAAGTGGTGGCATCAAGGCCCGGGATGCCCTCCCTTGTTGTGCCAACTATACTGTGTTGTGTTGTCTGTCTGCCTTTCTTTCTTTCTTTCTTTCTTTCTTTCTTTCTTTCTTTCTTTCTTTCTTTCTTTCTTTCTTCCTTCCTTCCTTCCTTCCTTCCTTCCTTCCTTCCTTCCTTCTTTCCTTTCCTTCCCTTTCTTCTCTTCTCCTTCCTTCCTTCCTTCCTTCCTTCCTTCCTTCCTTCCTTCCTTCCTTCCTTCTTTTTCTTTTTTTGCCATCAGGGACCCAATCTTCCGCACTGAGCTCTATACTCATATCCCCAGCCCTTTTTTAGTTTTGACATCTAGGGGCCTCACTTAGCTATCCAGGCAGGATTGGAACTTGTGACCCTCTTGCCTCAGCCTCCCCAAGTGCTTAAATTACAGGCATGCACTACCAAAGTGGGCCCTCACTGTTGTAGGCAGCTAAATCAGATAGAAATATTGTAGGCAGTCAGACAAGGCCAGGCCCTAAAAGAGACAATATGGAAGACAAGGTGACTTCACAACTTTGGAAGAGAAAGACATTCCCGCTATGGGCCAATCTCAGGACAAAAGAGTGAACAAATGCAGCCACATCCTCTCCTAGGAATAGGCATCAGGGATTAATTTTTTTACTTTTTTATTTTTTGGTGGAACTGGAGATTGAACTCAAGCCTTTGCGCTTGCCAGGGAAGCACTTATTCCACTGAGCCATCTCCCCGGCCCCACTGATTAATATTCTTAATAGGTATCAATCACCTTGAAAAGGTCACTAACCCAGTCCCAACAGGAAGAGACCCTGTGCCATATTCATGCCCTCTTACTATGTGACTCCCTTCCCCATTTGACACTGGATCTAATCAATTTTACTGAGCAATGGTGCTTGTAATCTCATTGGTTGACCATAGTTTAGTCCCACCTCATGCCCACCTAAGCCAGTTCCCATGTTTTCCACTTTAGACCCTCCTCACTACGTGGTTTTGCTCTGTAAAAATCCCTGAAAGAGACAGTTTCCCAAGGGACATCCCTCTCATTTCTCCCTTCTGTCCCTCTCTCGGACAGGAGCTTTCTTTCCCCTAATAAATACATTCTACTCTTAATCTCCATTGTTCCTAAAATTCATTCTTGCATTTTAGAGAACACAAACTCAGCCCAGGTATCTCTTAGATTCAGAGATTCATTCGCTTAGCTCATTACTGTGTTTTGAAGGCCGGTGGTTGGGGCCGGGGAGATAGCTCAGTGGAATAAGTGCTTCCCTGGCAAGCGCGAGGGCCTGAGTTCAATCCCCAGTTCCACCAAAAAAAAAAAAAAAAAGGAAGGCCGGTGGCCCTTCCTCTGTGTCCATGCTCCATTATGGAAATTTTGTGGGTCACAGACAGGACTGCTGGATCTCAAGATATACTTTAATTTAGGAGGAAGCTGTAGACCCCAAGATGCCACACAAACCTCTCTGGGATTGTGTGCCTCAGGGATTGGGATTGCGTGCCTTGGAGATTGGGATTGCATGCCTCAGGGATTTCAAGGGCAGGAAACAGGTGACACTAATGCCTACCAAGGCATGTGGACTAACTGTAAGAGAAATAAACAAGGAGCTCATTTGTACTCTTTGTTAGGTCTTATTGGCAGCCGGCGGTGGTGGCCACAGATGCAGTGGCGGAGGCGGCAGAGAAGCAGAAATAAGGCAGAGGGGAAGCCTTTATTAACTTTGAAGACACAAAGAGGATCGAGGGCAGGGAGATGATGGGAGATCCTCTGACCTGCAGGCGATTGTATCCAGGGCTGGAGTGCAGAAGAGGGAAGAGGTAGGTGGTCATTGGGAAGATAAACTGCCGTTTTGGGGATTTGGCCATATTGAATCAGGACCACGATAATTTAGCAGTTTGTATTTCAGTTGGAACCTAGCACTCTTCACCTGGGACAACAGGAGAATTTGCAAATGACTAAGGAACAAAACATGGTGATGTACACCTATAATCCCAGCACCTGGGAGGCCAAGGCAGGAGGACTGATGTGAGTTCGAGGCTGGCCTGAGCTACATAGTGAGATCCTGTCTTTAAAAAAAAAAAGTTGTGCTGTAAGTAATGCAGGGGCCAGCAAGATAGCTTAGTGGACCAAAGCGCCTGTTTAGGCAAGCTTAGGTAAGCCCAGGGACTGTGGTTCAATCCCTGGCACCGTATACCACTCCAGCCCCGCTTCCGGGGTGGGATGAGCTGGCCACCGAGAGTCCAGGTGTGGGGAACTCTCTGCAGGTTCTTGGTGCCCTGAGTGAACTGGGCAGGACAGACTTCAGCTGCACTATCAAGATTCACTCGGGTTCCTGACAGACGTGCAAGAAGAGTAGAAAGGGACACTCTTCGGTTTTGTGTTTTAGTCTTTTTGAGACAGGGTCTCACTACGCAGTTCAGGCTGACCTTGAGCTCACTTTAGAGACCAGGCTAATCTCAAACTTAAAATAACCCTCCTGCCTCAGCATCTCCAGTGCTGGGATTACAGGCATGCACTGCCAAGCCCAGCCCTGAGTGATGCTTTTCTGCTGGTTTGCAGGGCTCACAGCCCGAGCTGCAGGCATCCTATCCTGTGCCCTGTGCTCCAGCATGGTCTCCCGGCCTCTGTGACTGCCCAGTGGGTGTCCAAGCATTTGCCAGGCGTCATCTCCTATGCACTGTGCCCCTGTGGCCTCTGTGTGGGGGAGACTTTCAGTACCTGGGTTGAACTGCACTGCTGCTGCTGCTAGTGTCCCTCTGCAGTGTCAGCCTGCTCAGAGTGGCCCACAGGTGTGCAGAAAATGCCTGAGCTTTCTATAGACTTACGTGGTAGAGCTTAGGCAACTATTCAGACTGTTATAACCTGTGCAATTGATTCCAATTTTGTAACTCTGTATGTTTTCACTGTAACTTTATTAACAAGGACTATTTGGTATAAGCTGACAATTTAAACTCCATCTTGTAACAAGCTTTTTAACTTCTGTTTTGTAAGACTTTGATTTGTTTTGTAAACCCCCCACCCATGCCTTCCCTGAAGAATGTGGCTGTTTGTACAAATAAGAAAGTGTTTCTCAGCATTCCAAGAAAAGATAAAAAATGTTCCTCAACATTCTGCAAAATGAGTTAAACTGTCCTTCCTATGGGAACAAACAGAATGCCTGAAAATGGGTGAAACGGTCATCAGATGTCCTTCTGACTACTGGAACATAAACAACGCCTAAACCAAATAAGGACATATTCCTGTAGGGTTTGCAAAATGTGACCTGCTCTATGGGAACAAAGAGTTAACCCTCGGTCATGACTAACTCAAAATAAGCTTTGTAAAATCCCCCCTCCTCCCCCTACTCTTGTGGTTTTTCCCTTTTAAAAACTGTGCCTCACCTAGGCTAAGGGCGCACCTACTTAGAGGAGAGTACGTGCTGCCGCTGAGCTCAGCTAAATAAAGCGCTTTTAAGTTGAGTCCGGTTTTTGATTTTTGGGTTACAACATAGACTTCCTAGTTCTCAATGTTTTGTTTTTTTTCTAACCCCTGTGCTTACCTAACCTAGTTTGTAGAGAAAGGGCACCATGCTCAGCACAAGGATAGGTCAGAGCAGCCAACAGTGGTCAAGGGAAAGCCATGTCAACTAGATGATTTTTTCTTCTTTGTCTTTCTCTGTCTCTGTCTCTCTGTCTCTCTGTCTCTCTGTCTGTCTGTCTCTCTCTCCCTCCCTCCCTCCCTCCGTCTGTCTCTGTCTGTCTCTCTTTCTGGCAATAGACTGAACCCAGGATCTCCACACTGGGTTTCATCTCCAGTCCATTTTATTTTCTATTTTCAGATAGGGTCCACTAAGTCATTAAATTGCCCAGGCTGGGTTTGGATTTTTGATCCTCTGCCTCAAACTTCCAGAGTGCTGGGATTACAAGCGTGCCCCACCATACTTAGCTTCCTTGCCTAACTGAATTTCACAGCATGCATGGTAGTTGGATAGATGAAACAGAGGGATAACATTCTTAGAAAGCTTTTTTTTTTTTTTTCTTTTTGGTTTTCTTGAGACAAGGTCTTGCTATGCACTTCAGATTGGCCTTGGACTCACTGTATCTCAGGCTGGTTTAGAATTTATGGTGATCCTCCTGCCTCAGCCTCCCAGGGTGAGCACCACCACACCCAGCTTTCCAAGCAAGTTTGGAACAGGTTTGGGCTCCGAACTTGAGCACATTCATTTACAATTATGTTGAAGTATGCAACACATTTACATGAATATAAACCCAAGAAGGCACAAAAGACATAACACAAAAGATTTCTCTCCCACCCTGCTCCTCAGCAACCGAGGTCCCTTTCCCAGAAGCAAACATCAGCTCTATTTTTTGCGTTATCTTTACAGAGAGATTATCTGCATTTAAAAGCAAGTCACGCCTGTAAACCTGAATGCTCCAGAGGTTGAGGCAGGATTACCAGATTGGAGGCCAGCTGGACAATCTAGTGAGAACTTGTCTCAAAATAAAAAAAGAGGGTTAAGGATGTAGCCCTGTGTCAAGAGCCTATCTTTACTACTGAAAAAACAAACTAACAAACAAATCCAGAAAACAACAAAAAAAATCCCCCAAACAGCATCAAGTACTTGGGAATGTTTGTTTTCCAATAACTTTGTGGTAACAAAGCATTATGTTTGCCTATATTATATCACCAAAAGTGACAATTGGACACCAGGAGTGGTGGCTCAGGCCTGTAATCCCAGCACTTGGGAGGCCGAGGCAGGAGGATTGGTGATATCAATAATACTCTGGATTACAAAGTAGGCTCCAGGCCAGACTGAACTCATAGCTGAAACCCTGTCTCAAAATGACAAAAACAGAAGCAAAAACAAAACAAAGCAAACCAAAAACCAACTGGGACAGTTTCATTTGTGCGCTTTCTTTTATGTTTGGGCATCTTCTCCTCTTTCTTGCCTCTTACGCGACTCCT
>NW_004524722.1:7074381-7075396 GCF_000260255.1 Octodon degus | reverse complement strand
CATGTGGTGCTGGGGGATTGAACCGCGGTCCCTGTGCTTTGCTAAGCTTGTTCTAAGTAGGTGCTTTAGACCACTGAGCCATCTCACCAGCTCTGCTCAACGTAATCTGAGTGTGGGTTTCTGAGCCATCTTTCTGTTCCATCCCTCCCCGTATCAGCCTCTTGATAAACTACTTCCTCATTCCTTGAAGGCGGAGCTATTTTCTGTGAACAAGAGGTTAGCCTTGTCATTAACACATTTCCATTTTTTTTCCAATTATTAAATTTGGTCTTTCCTTTTATGGGTTAATGGGCGTTGTGTCAAACCTAGAAAGAACGTCTACACTCCAAGATTAGCTTGAAAAAAATCTTTTTCTTTTAATTCTGTCATTCACTTCTTTTGGCAGGGGGTTGAGGGGGTGGCGGGTGCTGGAGTGGAAGCCAGACTTTCGGCGCCAGGCCAACACTGCTGCCGGGCCACAGCCAGGCCCAGATGTCGGAAAATCTGCTGCCTTCTTCTGGAGAAAAGGAACAGGGACTGCCTGTGTCCACTGGACCCTAATGCGGACTTGGCGGGCCCTGGTGGTGGACAGCACTGCCGCCGCTAGCTGGCATCAGGCACCAGAACAAATGCGGAAAATGTTCAGGTCACTCTAGAGCACTCCAGGGTCTTCTAATGATGCCACTGACCGAGGGAAAATCATTAACATAAAGGGAATCTAAGGGCCGGCCAAATAGCTCAGCGATGAAAGCACCTGCTTAGGCAGCTGTAGTAGCCGGGTTCAATCCCCGGGCCTGCCCTGCCGGCCCTGCCCTTGGGGCACGCTGAGACAGCGATTGAGACGGGGTGTGGTGGCACGTGCCTGTGACCCCAGCTCTTGGGAGGCTGAGCACAGGTGGATTGCTACGATCTACATAGAGAGACCCTGCAGACCTTGCACTAAAGTGGAAAAAAAAAAGGGAATCTAGCTCTCCCAAAATGATAAAGAATAATATCTGCTGTGTATTGAGTTTTTTATTTGTTGTTCTCTCTCTCT
>NW_004524722.1:7073417-7074281 GCF_000260255.1 Octodon degus | reverse complement strand
TTTTTTTACAGGTCTCACTATGCAGTTCAGGCTGGCCTCCACATCACAACAATCATCTTGCCTCAGACTCTTGATTATTTTTTTCAGTTTTGACAAATTGTCAGTTCATCATTGGTTCCTTCTCATCAAATGATTTTTCCCACCCTTGGTATTGGGACTGTAACCCAGGGGTGCTATATCAATCACAATCCTTTTTTATTTTGAGATACGGTCTTTTTATTTTATTTATTTGTGGAACCAGGGATTGAACTCAGGCCCTTGTGCTTGCCAGGGAAGCGCTTATTCTACTGAGCCATCTCCCTGGCCCTGAGATATGGTTTTGCTAAATTGCCTAGACTGGCTTGAATTTGTGACTCCAATGTAGCTGGGATTATAGGCATCACCACAATGCCTGGCCCCCATCTACACTTTATATGCCTGTGAGTTATATGTCTTAAGTCCTACTTCTTTTCTGAGAGCAGACTTTTATTTTATTTTATTTTTTAATGTATTTGGTTGTTCCAGGGTCTCACTACCCAGCTTGGACTCGTGATGATCCTCCTGTTTTCAGCCTCTCCAGAGCTGGGATTACAGGTGTGTGCCACCACTCCTGGACTCTGGCTGGCTTTCACGTTGCTTTACGTGCACTTCTCATGTCTACTCCACCTCTGAAGCCTAACCTCAAGGCGACTTCCACTGTGTACCTCCTTTGCTTAGATTGCTTCTGGTTATCCTA
Organism: Octodon degus; assembly: GCF_000260255.1. NCBI lineage: Eukaryota > Metazoa > Chordata > Mammalia > Rodentia > Octodontidae > Octodon > Octodon degus. The sequence goes on along the minus strand of NW_004524722.1, from coordinate 7,073,566 downwards.
AATAATTATTTCTCTTCTTCTTCTTCTTCTTCTTCTTCTTCTTCTTCTTCTTCTTCTTCTTCTTCTTCTTCTCCTTCTCCTTCTCCTTCTCCTTCTCCTTCTCCTTCTCCTTCTCCTTCTCCTTCTCCTTCTCCTTCTCCTTCTCCTTC
>NW_004524722.1:7063275-7072732 GCF_000260255.1 Octodon degus | reverse complement strand
CTGAACTAACTATATAGCACAGACTGGCCTCAAATGTAGGGGAATCCTCCTGCCTCAGCTTCCCAAGTGCTGCAATTACAGGCACATGTAACCACACCTGGCTAAACTCCAAATCTTTTTTTTTTTTCTTCTTTTGGTGGAACTGGGGATTGAACTCAGGTCCTTGCGCTTGCCAGGGAAGCACTTATTCTTTTTTTTTTTTTTTTTTGAGACAGGGTCTCAGTATGTATTTCAGGCTGGCCATGAACTTGCTTCTGTAGCCCAGGCTGACCTCAAGTTCCCAGTGCTCCTCCTGCCTCAACCTTGCAAGTGTGTGCCACCATGCCCAGCCCAATAGATGTTTGTTGATTGACCTGCTGTGCTAACTCGTCTCTCCCTCTCCCCTCCTTTCCAGTACTGGGACTGAACCCAGGGCCTTTCCAGTCAGCTACATCCCCAGCCCTTCTTATTTTGTAGTACTTTTCTTTTGTGACAGGCTCACTGATTCACAAAATACACACAGCCGTTTTTTTGTTCCTCTCCCATCTTTCTTCTATGATGTCATCAGACTGATGTTCCTAATGAACATTTGAAATGAACATTTGAAAATATTTTTAACTTTTAAAAAAATTTCGATGTATTTGGTACAGGATCTCATTACATAGACCAGACTCGTGGTGGTCCACCTGTTTTCAGCCTCCCTAGTGCTAGGATTACAGGGGTGCGTTACCACGCCCAGACTCGACGCTGGCTCTGCGTGCCCGGGGGCCGGGCCAGCGCAGCATGCGGTGGAGCAGATCGAATCCCGGTCTCTGCACTTGCCTAAGCAGGCCCTGAGTCCAAGAAGCTGTCTTTCTAGCCCTTGAAAATATTTCTTATTTGCAGTTTTGGCTGGCTTTGCACCCTGCGGGAAGACGTCCTCGCTCACAACCCCTGAGCCTCACGCCGGTGGGCCCCGCGCCTGCTGCGCCGCTCGTGCTTTGCTCCCTGCTCAGCCCGGCTTCTGTGCCTTGGCGCTGCAGTTCCTTCTTCAAATGCCTGCCTGTCCTTGGACCCTTTTGCAGACTCCTCCTCTGTGTCTCAGTCAGATCGCCTCTTGTGCACACCCACCCCTGGCCCTGTCTCTGTGCTGTAGGAGCTTGCTCCGTGTTTGTCTGAATAAAAAATGAACTCAGTTAGGACCAGGTCCGAGAAGGGCAGGGCCCAAGCGGAGCTGGGACTAGAAGGGAGAACGAGGTCAGCACAGGGGCCTTGCGGGTCAGCACCGGGGTGTGTGTGTGTGTGTGTGTGTGTGTGTGTGTGGAGGACGCTGCAGCGTGAGATGGCACCAAGGTTGTGACCTGGGGCTGCAGGGCCCGCAGCAGTGAGGACGGACGGCAGCAGAGGGCTGCTGTGCTCCGGCCAGAGTTCCCAGGAGGGGTGAGCGCTTCGGCAAGGACTGGAGAGCTGGACCAAGCTGCAGCCATGCTGGAAGCAGAGGACCCGAGCAAAGGCAGTAACAGCCCTAGTGATGGGGGGCTGTGCTGCCCTTCCTAGAGACCCGAGGAGGAGGAGGAAGAGGACGGGTGGGGAGCCAGCTGGGACATCCTCAGCTTTTGGGGAACAAGGGCCCCCACAAATGCTGTGGCCTGTGTCCATGGCCTCTGAGTAATGGCCCCTAATCACCCCAGTCAGAGGGCCCTCAGCAGGGGGCTCTAGGTCACCGAAGGAGGCACTGGCAACTGAGTGAGGGGCCCTGTGTGAGGACACTGACCGACAGGAGATGGTCAGCCAAGGACCAGAGCAGAGGGCTCTGGTCACTGAGGCCTGGGAAGGCACCGTGGTCACTAGGGAGGGAGAGGCCACCTCTTCCGTTCCCAGAGCTCCCCTGGTCCTCCTTCAGGCTGGGGCCAGGGACAGCGTTGCTCAATGTAACCAGCAGATGGCACTGTGTCCTCACACAAGGGCTGAACTCAGCCGGGGTCTGCAGCCCTAGGAGGGTGGGGAAGCTGATCAGAGCTCAGGTGCAGCCTTGGGAGCTCTGGGAGCTGCTGTGCCCCTTGGTGGCGCTGATGACCACACTCTCTGGGGTGGGGGCCTAAGGCAGAGGCGCTGGAAGCAGAAAATTCCGTGCCTGTTCCATGCCCCAAGAGGGAGGGCAGGCCCTGGAGCTCAAAACAAACTACTACAAATGTGGCCTCAGGGACCTAGACCCGCTTTCACCTCTGGGGATGATCCAGTGCTGCTGTCACACCACAGTTCACAGACAAACTAAGATCTGCCCCCCAAAAGTAGAGCTTTCTGTCCCAGACCCTGTGAAACCCACGCAGAGCCAGCCTGTGCCTGGAGTCACCAGTACCTGATTCACATCCCAGAGTCTGGTTGGGTTCCACATCACACCTCACATTCCATGCTCCAGGTCTGGGAGCAGAGCAGGGCTCTGTCATCCCTCAAATAAGTCATCTCTCAGGACCTTTCCAGGCAGACAACCCAGGGCCGGCCTGCCGACCTTCACACACCAGGGCTGCCCGGGCTCTTGTGGCAGCCCATGCTTGGCCCGGGGTGTGACAGTCTTTGCTGTGCCACAGATGGAGTATGACAAGGTTCTGACATGACAGTACTGGGTAGAGGACAGAGCCTGAGATGTGCATATGTTTGAGAGGTGACCAAGTTTAGAACTATGACATTTCATTTTCCATGGTGTGCAGTAACTGGTCCCCAAACTCGCACCCCTGGATCTGCCACCACCACTCGAGTTCATGCTTAACATCTGTCTGTGACAATCATGGTGACATGCTGTGGGGAAACAGAGTGAGCCAGACAGCACTTCTCTGTTTGGCTTGTCTGTGACAGGCAGTTTTGCTTTTTCAATGTCCCTGTGAGGCCAGGCACGGTGCTGCATGCCTGTAATCTCAGCACTCAGGAAGCTGGGACAGGAGGATTGCAGCAAGTTCGAGACCAGCCTGGGCTATAAAATGAGCTCAAGGCCAACCTGAACTGCATAGTGAGACCCTGTCTCAAAACGACAGGTGGAAAAAATCCATGTGCAATCCATTGCAGACTTTTTTTTTTTTTTTAAGAGCATCTATTTTTGGAGGCCAAGTTGGCCTTGAACTTGCAATCTTCCTGCCTCAGTCTTCCCAGTGCGGAGAGAGATTAATGTTTTTGTAAAATGTAGCTAATTTATAAGAAAAATATATTTGAAGAAAGATGTGAAATGTTCTTTCTTTCTTTCTTTCTTTCTTTCTTTCTTTCTTTCTTTCTTTCTTTCTTTCATTATGGTCCTTATGAGACAGGGTCTTGCTGTACAGTTCATGTGCAGGTCTCACTTTGTAGCCCAGGTTAGTCTCCAACTTGCAATAATCCTCCTGCCTCAGCCTCCTGAGTGATGAGATTATAGGTGTGCAGCACCACACTCCAAATAAGTCCATTCTTTTAAAATAACCTTTTTATTTTAAATATTTTTGGGTTTACAGAAAAATTGGCATGAGAGCAGAACACTGAGGTGCTTCCTTCCCCAGCTCCGAGGTTTAGCACCTCACATCACTGCCATTATCTGTCAAAACTAAAACCTTAGCTGGGCGTGGTGGTGCCTACCTGTAATCCCAGCACTTGGGAGGCTGACGCAGGGTGATCGTTGCAAATTCGAGACCAGCCTGGGCTACAAAGTGAGCTCAAGGCCAGCCTGAACTGCATGGTGAGACCCTGTCTCTAAACAAAACAAAAACAAAAAACAATCCCCCCCCCCAATCTAAAATGTTAACCTGGGGAATCCCTTCAGATTTCAGCAGTTTTCCCACTCATCCCTTTTCTCCTTTGGGATCCAGTTTAGGACAATACATTGCTTTCAGTGTACTTTTATTGGATTCAAGTGGCTTACTATTGACCTATCAGATTGTTTCACCTCACCGTGGACAGTTCAACACAGCATTTGCACACTGGTCTGTGGCCACCCCTGGAGTAGTGCTCTGTGAAGACTGGGTGTCCTATGGGAATAAGGGGGCGACAAACCACTAGAACCCAAGGTACAGAGGAGGGGGAGAAGGTGGCCACATGGCTGAGCCTCAGGCATGGCCTGCAGGCAGGAGTGCGGGGGTAGTGAAGTCCCTGAAGGAAGACACCAACAGAGTTGTATTCAGCTGGAGACTCCAGTGTCTGACTCAGCCTCTGCCAGTGCAAGAACCCCAGCAGTCAGCACCAACTTATAGAGTTAGGTCCTGGGCGGGTGATAGGAGACCTGGGAACAGAGTTTCAGGAGAATGCAGCTCCCACAAGGAGGAAGGAAGGAGGAGGAAGTGAATGTGCTGTGTTTCTGGGTTCCATGCTGTGATCTGTACCAGAAGCCCAAGATGCCACCCTGTCCCAGGAGGCCTCACAGGCCTGTTAGTGGAGAGGAACAGGGGCAGGGCCCCACCCACTGCAGTCCTTTCCCACCTCTCTGGTAGACCAATGTTTCCTTTTTTTGTTTTTATATTGAGAGGAAGTGTTGCTAGTTAGTTCAGTTTGGCCTTGAACTCACTAAGTAGCCCAAACTGACCTTGAATTTGTTGCAATCCTTCTACCTCAGCCTCCCTGGTGCTGGGATTACAGGTGTACACCACCATATCTGGTTTTTCTTTCTTTCTTTCTTTCTTTCTTTCTTTCTTTCTTTCTTTTTTCTTTCTTTCTTTCTTTCTTCCTTTCTTTCATTCTTTCTTTTTCCTTGAAATATAAGAAGCCTTAGGCACAGGATGCTAGCTCCCCAGTGGTGGGCTAGTTTGATGAGGTAAAAGTGAGATGGAAGATTTGTCCTCCTCTCAACAGTCTGGCTCTACTGGCCCTCTTGTCTCCTGTGGAGCTGTCCTCGCTGGACAAAGAGCAGATCAGAAGGACAGTGGAAGCTTTGTTGACACATTCTAAGTCCAGGAAGAAAAAACTGGCTTGCTTTTGAATGAGAATGAAAATTTATTTTTAATGGTGGCATTATGGAAAATCCCAGGTAAAGAACCGAGGGTCAGATTGTCCTTGCCTTATAGTATTCAATCAGATTTGTCAGCAGTCTGTTTATTTGTGAAGGATGATCTCCAGTCAATGGAACAGACGGTGCTTCTATAGAAAGCTTTGAGCAAGCACAGATTTAAAACAATTTCTCAGATTATCCCTTTCCAAACTCTGAAAATAATATAAAGCCCATGAAGCCAAGCTCCAGCTCCTGGATAGTTTTGACTTCCTAACTGATGAAAGAATTAGGTGGCTTTTGCCCTCACACATAGGAAGACCTTTCTATTGTTTTCAGGCAGTTAAATTAAGATAAAATAGTATAGGCAGTCAGACAGGGCCAGGCCCTCAAGGAGACAATATGGAAGACAAGATGATCTTACAACTTTGGAAGAGACAGACACTCCTGCTGTGGGCGAGACCTCAAGACAAAAGAGTAAAATCCGCAGCCACATACTTCCCTGGGGATGGACATCAGGGATTGATATTCTAAATAGGTGTCAATCACCTTGAAAGAGCTAGGAAGAGTCACTAATCCAACCCCCCAATAGGAAGAGCGCGTATGTTTTCCACTTTATTTATTATTTATTTATTGCATTTAGTCCAGATTCTAGAAGGTCTACAGCATTTCACTGTGTAGATCAGACTCATAGTAATTCACCTGTTTTCAGCCTCCCAAGTGCTGGGGTCACAGGCACACGCCACCACTCCCAGTCTCAATCACTGGCTCAGTGTGCCCTGGGGGCAGGGCCAGCACGGCAGACTGGGAATCGAACCCTGACCACTGTGCTCTGCCTAAACAGAGGCTGTAGTCCACTGAGCTATCTGGCCTGCTCATGTTTTCCACTTTAGACCCACCTCACCTCAAGGCTTTGCTCTATACAAATCCCTAGAAAAGGCAGAGTCCTGGGCAACCCACTGGGGTCCCCTTCTGTTCCTCTCTGGGATAGAAGCTTTCTTTCCCCAATAAATATATTCTGCTCTTAACCTCCATTGTTCCTAAAATTTATTCTTTTGCCTTAGAGAACACAAACTCTGCCCACATATATTCAAGTGGGGAGTTTCAGTTCCCTATATTAGAGCCAAGGAAAAATGTTTCAGTATCTGTCAACCTTCTGGCCAAGAATTTATCAGAAGAGATCAACAACTCCATGGGTGGGACTGACTTAAACATCTCCAAAAGTGGTTCTTGCAGTACGGTAGGCATTGGTCACACTGCAATGCACGCCCAAGAAGTCACGGAAAACACGTTGCTGCAGCAGAAAGGAGTGCCAGAGAAGCTGGGAAGTGAGAAAGTCCTGTTTGTGAAAGCCAGGAAGCTGGTTCCCACCTTTTCCTCTTTATCTCTTACTAGAAAGAAGGAAGCCAACAAAATGGTCATTTGCAAGCTGAAGGAAAAACAAGGTAAGAAAAAAGAGAAAGAGGGCTGGGGAGATGGCTCAGTGGAATAAGCACTTCCTTGGCAAGCGCAAGGGCCTGAGTTCAATCCCCGGTTCCACCAAAAGAAAAAAAAAAAAGAAAGAAAACAGAGAAAGAGCAAAAACTTTGTAAAAAATGGAAGTTGAAGAGGGAAAAGGAAAAGATAAAGGAAAGAGCTAAGGAATCTACATCAGTCCTAACTAAAAGTGATGTGGTACCTATAGGTGAAGGTGCTTCCGCGAAGTGCCATCAGTCCCAGAAGAAAAAGACTGGCAAAGTGAAAACCCAAATGCAAGTGACAAATGACTCTGATGATGAAATCCCACAACTGGTACCCACAGGCGAGTCTTCAGTAAAAGAAAATATTGAGGTGCAAAAACACGTCCCATGAAAGAAGGCTCCAGAAGAGTCCTGATCTAGCACACTGCAGGGCCAGGTGAGGAAGGCCGTCTCCTGAGGCCGCAGGCACAGGTCCAGGAAAGAACTCAAACACAAGACAGAAGAAGAAGCAAAGAAAATCCTCATCAGCAAAGAAAGACCTGAGACAGACTCCCGAAAAGCCAGAGGCCCAGCTCTTCAGTACCGCTAACAAATCTGCAAAGAAAGCTCCTGTACCTTTAAACAATTCCCAAAGTACTCCCAGTGCCCCATCAACCTAAAATCCGTGACTCATCCAGTGGGAAACAGCAGAGCTACTTGAGGGCTGCTGGACAATCCTTTGGTCCTGAGCTCAGCCCACTGCACCATTCCAAATAAAGGAGTAGGGCTGGTGAGATAGTTCAGCAGACTAAGCGCCTGCTTAGGCAAGCTCAAGGACCCACCTTCAGTCCCTGGTACTACATGCTGTGCTGGCCCTGTCCTGGGTGTGCTAAGTTGCCCCACCAAGTCTGGGCATGGTGGTGCACACCAGTAATCCCAGCGCTGGGGATGCTGAAACAGGAGGATCCGTAGGAGTCCGAGCTGCGTAGTGAGACCCTGTACCAAATTTTAAAAAAGGAAGAAAAGAAACACCAAATAAATGAGTGAAATAAAAATAAACTCTGGACTTCTCTGGCTTAAAAACTGACTCCTCACCAGAGCTAGGTGGCTCCTTTTCCATGGTCCTCCCAGGCATGTGGGCAAAACTTCCATTTGTTCATCTGAACACAGCTCCAGCTGGTTTTTATTTTAGGCTTTTTTTTTTTGAACTGGGGATAGAACTCAGGCCCTTGAGCTTGCCAGGCAAGCGCTTATTCTACCGAGCTATCTCCCCAGCCCCATTTTAGGCTCTTTAAAAAATATTGTTTTAGACAGCTAAATTAGATAGAAATATTCTAGGCAGTTAGGGCCAGCCAAATAGCTCAGGGATTAAAGCGCCTGCAAGCAGGCTCAAGGGCCTGCCAGGTCGGCCCCGCCCTCGCCCCTGGGGCACACTGAGCCTGCAATTGAGACTGGGCGAGGTGGCACACCTGTAATCCCAGCTCTTGGGAGGCTGTAAGTAGGAGGATCACTACAGTCCGATCTAATAGTGAGACCCTGCACACCCTGTAGACCCTTCCCTAAAATTAAAAAAAGAAAAAAGAAAAAGAAATATTCTAAGCTGTCAGACAGGGCCAGGCCCTCAAGGAGACAATATGGAGGACAAGGTGACTTTGCAACTTTGGGAGAGGCAGACACCCCTGCTAAGGGCTGGGCCTCAAGACAAAAGAGTAAACAAATGCAGCCACATACTTCCCTAGGGATGGTATTCAGGGATTAATATTCTTAATAGGTATCAATCACCTTGAAAGAGCTAGAAAGAGTCACCAATCCAACCCTCAACAGGAAGAGACCCTGTTCCATATTTATGCCTGCTTGCTACTTGACTAGCTTGCTCATTTGGTGCTGGATTTAATCAATTTTACCCGAGCAATGCTGCTTGTAATCTCATTGGATGACCATATTTTGTCCCACCTCATGCCCACCTAAGCCAGTTCCAATGTTTTCCACCTTAGACCTGCCTCACTCCATGGTTTCCTTCTATAAAAATCTCTGGAAGCTTCCTGGGCCACCTGCTAGGGTCCCTCTTCTGTCCCTCCCTGTGACAGCTTTCTTTCCCCCAATAGATATATTCTGCTCTTAACGCCCCTTGTTTCAAAAATTCATTCTTCGGTTTTCCAGAACACGAACTTGGCCTAGGCACCTTTCAGGTCGGGAGTTTTATTCTCCTGTAACAATATCATCTGTAATAAATACCTTTAAAACTTTGAAAAGCAATACAAATTCACTGGGGAAGGCGCCGAAACAGATGGCCCTTTCTGAGAGCTGTTCTGAAGGACACTGAGCGAGGCTAGAAAACACAAGGCTCCCCAGCAGCTGGCCCGCACCGCCAGCACTGCCTGCCATGGGGCTCCGAGCTTGGCTCCCGCGGCGCCCACGAGCCCCTCGTCCCTGCACCGCCTACGTGCGCTCGTGACGTCTGCGTTCCTGCCTGCGCAAAGGCCAGACCCAAATTTATCAGACCCAGCAGGGAGTTTTGCAGGAAATCAAAGCCAATGGTAAAAATAACGATTTCATCACCACGCAGGAGGATGATCAAATTGGCACCTTCACCAGGGTGTGGGCAGACTGCCTGCTCCTGCTGGCGTGCGCCCCCGCAGGCTGGCGGAGCAGCTGCTGAATTCTGCCACGCTGTCCCTTCCTCTCCTGGATTATGCATTTATTAGTAGACGTTTATGCAATGAGTGTGTTCTTCGTGGGGAGTCACTACACGGACATAACACCTCTTAATTCTTTTAATGTCCCCTATCCCCATCTTCATGTATGTATTTATTTTATTTTGTCTTTTTGAGATAGGGTCTTGCTATGCAGTCCTGGCTGGCCTTGGACTTGTTGTGTAGCCCAGGTGAGCCTAGAACTGACAGTGGTCCTCCTGCCTCAGCCTCCAGAGTGCTGAGATTACAGGCGTACACCACCACATGTGGCTTATGCGTCTATTTTAATGACGGTTATAGTACCTAATTGTATACTTATTTATTTATTTTTAAATTCATCTTCTTTGGGGTTTGTTTTCTTCGTTTTCAGAGTCTCACTATATAGCCCACGATGACCTTGAACTCGTGTAGCTCAGGCTGGCCTTGAATTT
>NW_004524722.1:7039833-7062015 GCF_000260255.1 Octodon degus | reverse complement strand
TCTCCCTTCTGTCCTTCTCCCTGACAGGAGTTTTCTTTCCCCTAATAAATATATTTGAGTGCTCTTAACCTTTCTTGTTCCTAAAACTCATTCTTCGGTTTTTAAGAACACGAACTTGGCCCAAGTACCTTCCAGGTTGGGAGTTTCATTCCTCTATATTACTGTGACAACATTGCCTAAGTGCGCTCGGCCTGCTCCTTTGTTTGCAGTGTGGAAACTGAACCCAGGGCCAAGTGCACACTGGGCGAGTGCTGCCTACTGTGTGTTGCTCTGCCTACTGTGTGTTGATCTACCACAGCAGACTTCACAGGTTGGTCTTGTTTCCTGGGCCTCGTTAGCCAGGATATTTGGTCTCTTCTAGCATTCAGGAGTCTTTGATGTATTCTCACAAATTTTATTTAGAAGGAGGGTTTCTCTCACTTCCTCTTCCAGACAGAGCTCCCAGCAGGCTCCAGCTGAACTTTGAGTCCTTGGCAGTGGATTTCGTCCTTATCTGTTTCTTTTCTGTCACCAGCAGCATGGTGCTCAGGCTGGGCACATGTGAGGTCCATCTTAGCAGCATGCGTCATACTTTCTATTATTTATTAAAAATCAGATCTTACTGGTACATTGTAGGCATATATGATGATCACATTCATCACAGAGAATTTGTACCTGTACATGATAAGTACAAATATTTTTTTTTTTTGTTGTTTTCCCACTTCCCTAGTCTCTTCAACTAGGGAAGAGTACCCCCTCTACTTACAAAAAGCTTTGTTTCCTCTTTTTTTTTTTTTGTATTGGGGATTGAACTCAGGACCTTGCCAGGCAAATGCTTGTTCTACTAAGCTATCTCCCCAGGCTCTTCCATGTTTTTCTTTTTTTTTTTTTTTTTTAGGAACGTGGGATTGAACTCAGGCCCTTGCACTTGCCAAGGAAGTGCTTATTCCATTGAGCCATCTCCCCAGTCCCATGCTTTTCTTTTCTCTCTCTCTCTCTCTCTCTTTCTCTCTCTCTCTCTCTCTCTCTCTTAAAACTTGTCCCTCATCTTGCCTTCTTTCCTTAACAATTTTTTTTTCTTGGTGGTACCAGGAATTGAACTCAGGACCTTGCACTTCTGGGCAAGCACTTATTCCACTGAGCTATCTCCCCAGCCCCCTTTACACTTTCTACTAATAAATACCTGTGTGGTTTTTATTTTTTTCTTGGTGGCACTGGGAATTGAATCTAGAGACACCACAATAAGCTACATTCCCAGCCTTTTAAAAACATTTTTGTTTGGCAATGGTGTGGTGGTGAACACCTATAATCCCAGCAGTTGGGAGACCGAGGCAGTTAGAAGCCATCCTGGGCTGTATAATGAGTTCAAGGCCAGCCTCAACTACATCGCAAGACCCTGTCTCAAAATTTGGACAGAGAAGATCGTGGTCTCAACATTAAGTTGCCCAGGCTGCGCTCTAACTTTTGATCTTCCTGCATTCCCATGCGCATGCTGTCTGGTGTGGCTAGGAGCCGCAGGTTGTGTAATGTCTGCATGTCTTATCACCTCCTAAGTTCCAGAGGACACAGATTCTGTTTTATTCACTGTCATTCCTAGAACCCAGCCTGGGACCTGACACACAGCAGAACTCAGGAAACAAGAGGTGAAGAAGGAACTCTTCTTGGGGGATGGCTGGAGAGTTAGAGCTCGGGGGCCAGCCTGAGCAACAGTGAGGGAGCTGGTCTCATTTAAAACAAGAGGGCCCGGGGAGATGGCTCAGTGGAATAAGCACTTTCTCGGCGAATGCAAGCATCTGAGTTCAATCCTTGGTTCCGCAAAAAAACAAAACAAAACAAAACAAAACAACAAACAAAAAACCAAAAACAAAAAACAAGAAAGAAAATGAAAAGAACACTTTGTTTCTCCCTGGTTGTGAACCAGGCCTTGGGGGGAGTCTGACCTAGAACTGTGATTACTGTTTCAAGGGCCCCCAGGAGCAGGGCAGTCCAGTGCCTCACAGTGTGAATTAAATAAAAGACCAAGAGCAGAACAGATTAAAATTTGAGAGCCCTTTATTAGCCGGGCTGGCTAGCAAACTCTACCAGGGAAACACTAATCCGCACTGAAGCAAGGTTTGGCTGTCTTTTAAAGAGAAAAACCACATTCTGGTTTGCAGATAGGGTTTAGGGGGTGTCTGCGAAGTTCTGAGAGAGGAAGAAGTTATTCTTATGGGGCTTGACAGAACAAACAGTCTTGGTCACAGAATTTGGATGTTTGTATGTCCTTTATGGAAAGCAGTCAAGGTTGGGGTAATCTTATGGCTTTAGTAATCTCCTGCAGTCCTAGAACATTCCTAACTGCTGACACAGTATCAGAGTTTAAGACTCAACACAGCAGTTACAATTAGTGCCTATCCAACAACCTCATCAGGCTGAGAATTCTAATCCAGTTTTTTTTTTTTTTTTGGCGGAACCAGGGATCGAACTCAGGCCCTTGTGCTTGCCATGAAAGCGCTTATTCCACTGAGCCATCTCCTCGGCCCCTAATCCTGTTTCTTTACAGTTTTTTTTTTTTTTTTTTGTATTTTAAGGAAGGGTCTACAGGGTATTCAGGTTCTCACTACTAGATTGGATTTGTAGTGATCCACCTGTTTGCAACCTCCTAAGAGCTGGGATTAGAGGCCTGTGCCACCACGCCCAGTCTCAATTTAGGTCTCAGTGTGCCCCAGGGGCAGGGCCAGTATGGCAGGCCTGGGGATTGAACAGGCAGCCCTTGCGCATTTGCAGGCGCTTTAATGGACACTTTTTAGATTTTTTTTTTTTTTTTTTGTGGAACTGGGGATTGAACTCAGGCCCTTGTGCTTGCCAGGCAAGCGCTTATTTTACTGAGCCATCTCCCTGGCCCAATGGACACTTTTTTACAACTTCCTCTGACTCCATCATAAATCACTTTTTCTTTTCCCTCTCTAGTAGCTTTGGACGTTTTTTGCTTGAGATGCTCTTTTTCTCTATAATAGCCTTCTTATAAGCTGCCAGCACCACTTATCTCTTTTCCTGTCCATACTTCCATTCTGTAATTCTTTCTACTATGAAGCAGTAATTATTTTTGCAAACCTAACCCATTACGGCAGGACCACTCAGCTTTGGCCAAACGAAACACGAGCAATGTCTTCGGGCAGGTTGAAGTGGGAGCGGAGATGGGGAACATCACAACTTCTTATCAGACCCCCCAGTTTCTGCCACACATCATATTTACTTCGAATCCTGTGCCATATTCCTGGAGGATCTGAGGTAAAAGTGGAAGCTGACTTGTTTATCTGTGGCACTGTCCCTGAGGACTAATGTGGGGCGGAAGCATCCGGAGGGTTGGGGCTAATTGCTCCTAATGCACCTGGGCCGGGGCACAGGGAGGGCAATGCCGGCTGTCAGGGCGATGTTCTGGGACCATGCCAAGTGGCCCAGCAGCCCACAGCTCCCCAGGAGACCTCACACAGCTGCGGCCCCTGTCTGGACAGAGGGCCCAGGGAAAAGGCCACTGGCAGAGTCCCAGAGGCAAGAGGCTCTGATGACCTCTTGGGGGCCACAGGGAAGCAGAAGGCAGAAGCAGAAGGTGGTCTGAAGGGACCATCTGGCCCTTGTCAAGCTCTGGGATCCTTAATTAAAGGCCTTTGGGCACAGAGCTCTGAGCGATCAGGTCTCTGAGGGTGGGCTGGAGTTCTGAACACTTTGAAGATTGTGGGTAGTTTTCATGTGCTGTTCAAAACAAAACAGTATAAACCATAACATATGTGTAAGAAGGTCAATAAAGTTCAGATTTATTGAACACATCCATGAGTGTCTCATAGATGTTTTTATACAAATATTAATTTTTTTTTTTTGATGGAACCGGGGATTGAACTCAGGCCCTTAAGCTTGCCAGGGAAGCATTTATTCTACTGAGCCATCTCCACAGTCCCTAATATTAAGTTCTTGAACAAAACTTTTGTGTTCTGCTTTGGTTCTACCACTTCAGCAGTTCATGAAGGCCTGTCTCGGGCTGCTGAGCAATCCACCCTCATTAGCACTCCTGGAAGGGTCCCTGTCACTGAGACTTTAAAAAATGTGAGAGATCTGTGTGGGGGCCAGGAATGCAGGGAGGCGCTCGAATCATAGTGGGATCTCTGTGAGGACTCTGGTCACTGAGAGGCCTGCAAGCCAGTCCTGGGAGTACCCCATCCCTGATAAGATGGAGTTGGAATTCTGGGTGAAGGTCCTCAGTCACCAACCACCCTGGAGGTGGTGGGCTTTGGTTAGGGGAGAGTGTGGTCACTGAGGCCTCAAGGAAAAGTCTCCAGTCATTGAGGGGACTGGGTCAGGTACCCTATTTCTGAGGGCGTAGAGCAGGTGCCTGGTCCACAAAGTTGGGAAGAAGGCTCTTGTCACAAATTCTCAAGTGTGGAAGGGGGTCTTGACTGAAGGGCTCTGACCTTAGTGAATGAGGCAATGGTTGGGAACTGAGTTAGGGTCACTGGCTGCTGAGGAGATGTAGGGTGTGGGCCTTCACTTTGAGAGTTACAAAGGGCTCTGGCCACAGAAAAGTCACTGGCCAATCAGAAAGCTAACTAAGGGGCTCCCTCCATCAATTTTGTACTACAACTAGAGCAAACCACACGGGGACTTCATTTCCCTATCCCTCCTCCTGCTGCAGCCTGACCTGTAGATCTTCTCACCACCAGTAGATGGCACTGTAGCCACACCCTTGGAGGGGCAGCCGGCTTAGGTCCCAAGGTGAAGCCCAGGTGGGAGCAGGTGATGAAGGTGAGAAGGGAAATTAGCTGCTTCTAGGACTAGAGCCCTAGAGAAAAGAAGGAATCAGCCTCTGTGGTGTCCGGGGGAAATCCTCTAAGTGCAGGCCACCTAGAGGGCAAGCCCTGATAGGACCAGGCCAACTCACTCCAAATGCAGTGTGACTTTTGTTTGATTTATGTATTTGTTTGTTTGCACAACTGATACTTGACGGACTTTGTGGTGGACACCAAGGATGTAAAGGTGTCTAAGCCAGGCCACCACTGTTGAGATGTACAACAGCAGTTGGGGGTGAAAATTAATTAACTATTTATTTATTTATTGGTACATTTTAGATACACATAATAATCACATTCATCATAAAGAATTTGTATTGGTACATGATCTACTTTTCTTCTTTTTTTTCTTTTTTAATCCCCCTTCCCTTCCTTCACTCCCACTTTCCCTCATTTATGAAAGCTGTTTCCATTTTTTCTATTATCTTTTTTTTTTCCTTGTCTCTTCTTTCCTTTCTCCCTCCTCTTTCCTTGTTCCCCTTGTCATTGGAAAATTTCATATAAATAAATAAATACATAAATGCAGCAACCTTGATAAAGCCCTTAGTACAAGGCCATGCACAGTGATTTGGCAGCCCAGGGATGGGGTGGATTAACACTGTGAAGAGTTTGTGAACATTCAAGGGGAAAGACGTGATGTGGAAGCAGATGGCAAAATGGGAGCAGGGTGAGAGGAGGTATGTGGGGTGGAAGAAAGCGTGTTCGGATGTGCAGTGTGTGAGAGGGCATCCTGCAGCCCAAAAGGTCTAGGGCTTGGGA
The DNA here is from genome assembly GCF_000260255.1 of Octodon degus. Lineage (NCBI taxonomy): Eukaryota > Metazoa > Chordata > Mammalia > Rodentia > Octodontidae > Octodon > Octodon degus. The sequence goes on along the minus strand of NW_004524722.1, from coordinate 7,056,457 downwards.
AACAGGCTGGGCTGGGCAGCCGTGAAGGAGCAGGAATGCTGCGTGGTGGGCAAGATCAGGGAGGAACTTGTAACTCACACATAGGACTTTGGTCATGGGCCTTTAACAGATGAAGAGCCAGAGAGATCGCCACGTAGGCAGATGAAACACTCGCGTTTCTGCTTAATTTCTGTGGTAGCTAAGCAGTGGGGTAGCTTGGAGGAAGAAGCTGCAGGCAGGTGACCAGAAGGTGACAGAGCTAGAGCTGATGAGAATCAGCCAAAAAGGGTCAGGGGGAGGAGATGACAGGTTGATGGGTATTGAGGGGAGGGAATGAATAAGGTTTTGTGTAAGGTAAGGGACAATGAAGAATTTGCAAAAATAATCAATTCCAACATTTACTAATTTTTCTTTCTTTACTAATCTTTCTTTCTTTCTTTTTTGGTGGCCTGCTCATCCTGCCCTGGGAGGGGGCTGGTACAGCATGTGGTGCCAGGGATTGAACTGCGGTCCCTGCGGTTGCCTAAGCTTGTCTAAGCAGTCACTTTAGACTGCTGAACTATCTCGCCAGTCCCACATTTAACATTTCTAACACTTTATCTCACTCTACAAAGCAGCATTGTGTAATGTAGGAATCATCATCATCATCATCATCATCATCATCATCATCATCATCATCATTTTTTTGTGGCTAGCTGGTGCAGCATGTGGTGCCGAGGACAGAACTGCAGTCCCTGCACTTGCCTAAGCTTGCCTAAACAGTTGCTTTAGACTGCTGAGCTATCTCTCTGGCCCTGTAATGTAGGAATTATTACTCCTATGTGAAGTAACTGTTTTCTTGGTACCAGGAATTAAACTCAGGACCTCAAACTTGCCAGGCAGGTGTTGTGCTGCTGGGCTAAATCCCTGGCCCACTCCTATGTTCAGATGAAGAAATTGGAGCTTAGTGAGGTTATAGACCATGTCCAAGGCCACATAGCTACTTCTGTCCCCTGCAGTTAGGTATCCCATCTTTGACCGGTCCCTCTTCAGGCCACAGTCCACAGGGTCACCAGAGCAAGATTTGGCAAATCCTTCCTTAAACCCTCTGTGGGCCCCGGCCTGTGCACACCCTGAGCATACAAGTCAGGCCACCCTCAGCACTCCCACCTCGCAGATCAGGCCAGGGGCTGACTTCTGGCCACGCCCTGGGCAGCAGCCTTTTCCTGCCTGACCCCAGCTGCGCATGCGCACTCTCACTGCTGTCTCCCAACTGTCGCCCTCGTTCTTCCTCCGTGCCACCTGCCACTCCTCACCCAACCAGTCATCACTCAACTCCTGCCTGCAGTGTGGTTTCCTCAGGGCAGGCTTCTGAGACTCTCCTCCACCTCATGAGGTCAAATCTGTGTGGCAACTCTGAGTATTTCTCTTTCACAGCGTATTTCTCAATAGTAATTAAGTCATTGTTTTCCTAATTACTGGCAGCGTGTCAGTGTCAGTCTCTTCCACTGAAGTGTATGTTCCTCGAGGTGACTGAGGGCTATCTAAGGGTATTTGCTGCAGCTTTGTTGTGGCAACAGAACTAGAGGGCTGGTTAAGCAGAGTGGGATTAAATATTCTTTAGAATGGGATATTATTCTGTTATTAAAATGAATGAGTACTCATACCATCTTCCAAATTCTGCCTCCCGGCAGAGGAGGAGGCTCAAGCCTGACCTGCAGACAGCTCTTCATGGGACACAGCCCTCAGGTGGAGGTGGACTGAGGTGGAAGCCACCTTTCTCATGATCTGAAATGAAGCATTTGCTGGGGATGAATTTACAGTGATTCCTAGATGGTGTCTGATAGGTTTGTCAGGTGGTCAGAGACTGGGAAGGGTAAGATTGGAGAACTATGGGTAAGATTTTTTTTTTGTTTTTCCCTGAAGCAGCCTCTCACTATTAGCACAGGCTGACCTTGACCTCGTGACCTTCTTCCTGCCTCAGCTTCCTAAGTGCTGGGATTCCAGATGCGTGCCATTTCTCCTGGCAGTGGACAAGATATAGGGGAAGGACTTAAGGACAAATCTCTTAGAATGGGACCAGAGACAGTTTACCAGAAAGCTCCCCTAGCAGAAGACATTCTTAATGATTAGGTGGTCAGAATGACCCTCTCTGTGATGCCCCTTGTCTTATCTTGATATCCTCTGCCTGTGTCCCAGCCCCTCTCTCTGTACCACACACACCAATGAGAGCCTGAACTGAGCACTTTTGAGGAGGTAGTTTGTTTGTTTGTTTATTTATTTATTTGATTGTTGTAGGGCTCACTATGAAGCTTGGACTCCTAGTGATCCTCCCATTTTCAGCCTCTCCAGCACTGGGGTTACAGGTGTGCACCCCTATGCCCGGACTCTGGTGGGGTCAGCCAGCCCTGGGGGCTGGGCTGGCACAGCATGTGGTGCCGGGAATTGAACCATGGTCCCTGAATTTGCCTAATCTTGCCTAAGCAGGCACTTTAGACCACTGAGCTGTCTTGTCAGTTCTGCTTCATGCTATAAAGTTACATATACAGGCATGCTCCCTGGGCAGAAATGAAGCTAAATCCAACTACAGACAGATTCCACATGACTGAGCAGGTTTCCAACACTGGAAGAAAAGGCAAGTGCAGAACACATGGGCACTTACACACGGTGTGTCTGCTGCACTAACCACCTATCCTACCCCGACCTTTGCAGTCTCTGTCCAGGGTGTCCAAGAGTAAATTCACAATGGCAGCAGGAATGTCATCTAAGTTTGGCTGTATAACAGGGTTCTTCTGGCCAAATCTCATTCGGCTGCTGCTACTGTTAAGTACCTAAGTTGTCAGTTAACAGTGATAATAAGCTCTCCACCTGTACTGTAAGGGGTCAGCCAGCTCCTGCAAGCAGTTAGTTTCCTTTAGACATGTTCCATAAAATAAATGTCTAGGATTCCTTACAGTGCAGACACTTCCTCTGGATGCTTCTCTCTCTCTCTCTCTCTCTCTCTCTCTCTCTCTCTCTCTCTTTCTGGTACAGGATCTTGCCACACAGCTCAGACACATAGTGATCCTCTAGTCTCAGCCTCCCCAGCACTGGGATTACAGGCATCTGCCACCACACCTGGTTTCAGTGGCCGGCTTGGTGTGGGGCTGGCATGGTATGTGAACCTGGGTCCTCAAGTGCTTGCACTGCTGAGCTATCTCCTTGGCCCCACTTCTTTTTTGGCTGGCAAGGCTGGGACAGTATGTGGTACCAGGGATCAAACCGCAGTCCCCTACACCTGCCTAAGCAGGCGCTTTAGACCTCTGAGCAATCTCACCAGCCCCAAGGCTCTACTTCTTGAGAGTCTGAAAAGTCACATTTCAAAGGCATTGATATTAGGAGGGTGAAATACAGACTGCATTTTTCTAATTAAAATACCCCAGCTCAGCCAGGCATTGGTGGCGCATGCTTGCAATCCCAGCATTTGGGAGGCTGAGGCAGGAGGATCATTGCAAGATCGAGATCAGCCTGAGCTACAAAGTGAGCTTAAGGCCAGCCTGAGCTGCATAACAAAACTCTGGCTCAAAAAGAGCCTCCCTCCAAAAAAACAAAACAAAACAAAAACAAAAACAAAAAACCCCCAGCTCTATTAAGAAACTTATTTCACAGCAAAAGAAGTTAAAAAATGGACAAATATTCATGTTATTCATTGATTTCCTTATGCAAACTAGAGATATGAATTGTATCCCCTCAGAAGTATGTTGAAATGGTAGTCCTTGTAGTTGTTGTGGCAGCTGTCCTGTCTCTGGGGTAAAATATTTGACACCTGCAATTTACAGGAGAAGCTGATTTGGGTCACGGTATCGGAAGGCTCAGTGCATGGTTGGCTGGTTCCAAGGCAGAGATGGTACAGCAGAAGGGGTAGTGTAGGTGGAGAGAGAGGGAGGGAGGGAGTGACAGGGAGAGAGAGAAAGGGAAAGAGAGAGGGAAAGAGAGAGAGAGAGGGAAAGAGTGAGACAGAGAGACAGAGAGAGAGAGACAGAGACAGAGAGAGAGAGAGAGAATGAGACAGAGAGAGACAGACAGACAGCAGAGACAGAGAGAGAGAGAAAGAGAGAGATGAGAGAGGGAAAGAGAGTGAGAGAGAGATAGAGATAGGGAGAGATGGGGAGGGAGGGAGAGAGAGGGAAAGAGAGCAAGAAAGAGACAGAGACAGGTAGAGAGACCTACCTTCTACAAAAGCACCCACCTCCTAACAGCACATTCAACTCCAACTTCCTCATCGATGACTCCACTAGTCAGTGCAATGTCCCATGATGCAGTCACGTCCTAAAAGTCCCATCCCTGGACGCTTGAGACTTTGGGAAGATACACTTGATCCAAACCTTAACACTTGTGAAGATGACCTTATTTTGAAACAAGATCCTTACAGATGTAATCAAGCTAAGATGGGATCACACTGGATTGAGGAGAACCTAAATCCAGTGGTTTGTGTCCTTGTAAGGAGAGGGGGATGGGGACAGAGAGACAGTGGTGAGGAGGCCCTGTGAGGATAAAGGGAAGGTCAAGATGATGTGGGATGCAAGGACTGCTGGGAGCCACCAAAGGCAAAGAAGAATGCTCTCTGTCTTCAGAGAGGGCCTGCCATGGGGGACCTGGCTTTGGGGCTGTTAGCTCTCTGAACACTGGGAGAGTAGGATAACTGATTTGTACAGGGTTCCCCCCCATCACTGGGGATTGAACTCAGGACCTTGCACTAGCCAGGCAAGCGCTTAATCTACTGAGCTATCTCCCTGGCCCCAATTTGTACAGTTTTAAGCCACCCACTTGGTGGTATATTGTTATGAAGCCTTGGGGAGCTAATGCAAACCCCGTCCAGCAGAAGTCACTGGGAAACAGTTTCTCGTGATTTTACTCTCTTTACCAGATTTCTTTTTATCCACCTCATACTCATTCCTAAAGTCAGAATATACAAGCTCAAGCTAAGAGGTGGAGATAGGACAACTGTCACCCATAATCATCTTTTTTTTTTTTTCGGAACCAGGGATTGAACTCAGATCCTTGTGTTTGCCAGTCAAGCGCTTATCCTACTGAGCCATCTCCCTGACCCCATAATCATCTTTTAAAACTCACTCGCAAAGTGTTTGCTATCTCATATCAAGATTCTTTTGTGATTCAAAAAAAATTTGCGACAGTGTCTCACCATGCAGTTCAGGCTGACCTTGAGCTCGATTTGTAGCCCAGGCTGGTCTCGAACTCGCACTGATCCTTTTGCCTCAGCCTCCTCACCATGCCTAGTGACATTTCTACTTAAGGGACCATAATAATGATTCCACCAAAGTAGACATTGGAAACTGCTCAGTTCACATCTCTCATGATGCCTGGCAGAACTTCAATATCTGGTTCATTGAACCAGGAACCTTATCGCTGGGCTGGGTTCTAATCTTGACCACTGGTGGAGAGAACTGCTTTTCCTCCAATTTCCCCAGTTCACTTCGGATGGCACGAGCTCCTCTGGAGTATCACTTTTGGCCTCTTCCCTCAGAAGTCAGTGACATCTGAATGACAAATTTGGGAAAAGCATTCCGAGCAGATTGGCCCAACTTCTCCAGTTCTCTTGGGCAGCCAGACTGACTCCAGCTGCTTGTTCCAGTAGGGGCCCTCAGTTTTTCAGTAGAATGTATGCAGCAAGTTTCTCTCCATTTCTGAAGTTCACTTTTTTTTTCAAAGTTTTATTGATAAACAGATAGCAATGAGACAGTTTCAAATCAAATCGGAAGTACAGTTTCAACAAATAATACACTGCATTATTCTTCTTAGTGGTTAATTGCTGTACAAGATACGGACTTGAGATCCTATTTACAAACACCTTTAGGACAAATCATTCTATTCATTAAGAGAATGCAACTATATATCTATCCCAACCACTTTGAATACACAGATACAAAATGGACATTCATCGGTATACCCCATTTTTTCTAAGTTCCGTTATTTAATATTATAGGTGTGTAAACTCAGCAAAATATTCTAAAAGAGTTCAGTAGCCCATAATAGCATTGGGTCTTCTGTTTAACTGGCAATGTCAGAAATTATTGACCTGAGTCCCCCACAACTCAACATAACAGCATGGCTTTATTTCCTATATTTCGTCTTCATACTTTTCTACTGGATGGTTAAGACCAAGGTAAAGCAGGACCTGTGCAACAAGAGTTGTAGCTTTTGGGTCTGAGAAGGTCAGTGAAATCCCCTCAGGATTTATCCTGAGATCCTGTACCTCAGATTGTAGAACCTTTGTCAGTGTCAGCCATGTGGATGAGTCATGGCCATTGCTTGGCCAATGTGCTCTCTGTGAAAGCCTGAGAGAGTGTCTTCTCCCCATGTGATTCTCCTTAGGCACACTCTATGTCATCGATCACTTTCCTCTTTGGCCCCATAATCTTCTTGATCAGAAAATTTGGGACACTACCGAGGTACATGATGTTACAGTACAAGTTCTCATATGTCCTGAGTCTTAATTGACCTTAGAAGGCTAGGGCCAAAATGTTGGCTTTCCTTGTATCCCTCCTTTTTCTCTAATTTTGGTCTGCAAACTTAGGTTGTTAACCATCCAGAAGAAAAGCTTATTGTTATCAAACGATTTGGGCTATCAATCTTAACCTCACTATCTTACTGCATTTCAAACATCTTAGGCATAATAAGGAACAGGTATTTTTCATCAAGTATTGATATGTTGAACTTTAAGTCCCTACATAATATGATAAAAAAACATTTAAAATTTAGATTATATTTTAAAAATAGGATAAAGAATTCTATACTTCTCATGTTTGCACATAAGTCCAAAAATCTCACCATATACAACCTTGAAGCAGGACAGTCCCACAGTATTCCTTTTCTGGTCTCTTGCTTTCATTCACCACCCCCTTCTTCTTGAACATCCACCTACCTGAGAGACATCTTAGCAGTAACTGGCATGTCATGACAAGCCGCCCATATTCAGAATACCACAATGACAGGCACTCCCAACATGAAACCACTATTACAAATTACCATCTGCAGTGCAGTAGCTTAGTTCACAGGTATCAGTATATATAGTTAGTCAGGGTGAGAATTGAAGTTCACTTTTAAGAGTTCTTTGTCCAGTGATCCAAGCTACCATCTCCAACATTAACTTAGCCATGAAGGTAATATATGGATTTCTACGTCATAATTGATTTTGAACTCAGAAAAGAGAAAGAAATGCTGCTTGTTGAGGATCCACACAACTTCAATATCTGGTTCACTGAAGCAGGAATCTTAAGAAATAAGCAGTAGAATTTGGGGATTTGCCTAACCACATGTGAGGCTTTTGGTGTGTCCATGGTGTTAGGTTTGAACTTTAACAAACAAGCATTTGTGACTGCAGTGTTTTGTTTGTGCTTACATTAAGCCACAAGGTTGGATTTCTCATGCATGGAGTTATTTTCATAAGCTGTACCTGGGTAGAAGTTTCAGGGCTGTTTGAGGAGGAGTGTCAGGGTTGGGGATCGAACCCAGGACCTCAAACCTCTTGGGCAAGCACTATCCTACTGAGCCACTTCCTCAGTCATTTTCAAGTTTCTATTGACAGTCACATGGGATTTTCTTCTTCTTTTTAAAATTAGTATTTGTTTGCAATATATAATAATTACACTAATCTTGGGGAATTGATATGGTTCATTTTGGTGGTTTCTAAACTCTTGCAATTTGACCCACAAGTAAGGATTTATTTTATTTTTTTAATTAATTAATTAATTAATTAATTTTTGACAACTCATACAGAATTTTACTTAACAAAGTAATATGAATTTCACAGTATTTGTTGTAATACATGGTACTGTCTTACAACTAGCTATTCATATTACCAGATATAGACACATAAAATTGGAAGAAGAAAAAACTGGAGCAATGCATAAGAAATTAAGAAAAGAAAAAGTACAAACAATTGAAAAAAAGGAGACGAAGCTAATCAGAGCATTGACTGCTTCTTTCCATTTCCAAGGGTCTATTTTTATAAGGGCAGAGATGGGGGCCGGTCCTTGTCCCTGTTCATCCAAAGTGCCTCTGTCAAGGAGCATGTAGGTGGCCTCAACCTTCCTAAGGACAGGCCATAGCCAGACACCTCCTTGGGCAGTGGGTGAGGGTGGCTGGGCTGACAATGACCTCAGAAGAAGATGCCTGCTCTGGGGGGTGGGGAGAGGGTCCAGCAGGCATGTGTTGGCCACTCTTGCCTCTACCAAGACCCTGCTGTAATGTGCTACAGTTTACCCCTGAACTGCGTAGGAATTAGAGCGAACCCATGGGAGCAGGCCATGGCAGGGCTCAAGGAATGCGGCGGGGCTGCAGGTCCTCAGTAAACAGGGGTGTTTGAATCACTCCCAGAGGGAAGAGAATCCTTCTGCATTTGAGCATTTTTTAATTTTTATTTTTCATTGTATTTTTTTTTTTTTTTTGAACAGGGTTTCGCTACGCAACTCAGACTCGTGGTGATCCTTATGTCTCAGCCTCCCCTGTGCTGGGCCACCATGCCCACTCTCGGTGGCTGGCTCAGTGCGCCTGAGGGTGGGGCCAGGACTGGCACAAGATGTTGCATTTGAGTCTTTTAGACATATAAATGGGAGTAGAGGACAAGGATTTATCAGTGGTATTACATATCATATACCAGTGTGGGTTGACCGCTTCGAATTGGATCCACTAACATTTGGTTTTAAAGTGAGTTCGCTGGCGTGCGGGACCCATAGAGGAGCTAACTTTAAATTGTTATAGCTATCTCTGGCTCATCTCCCACCACATGCTGAGAAGACAAGGATAGATGCAGAAAAATGGGGAAAGCAGACGCATTTAGTTACTCTTAGAGATGGTACCAGAAAGAGCAGAGGCCTGAGTTATTATTATCAGAAAAAGTGATAAGATTCTAAATAAATCTGAGAAGATCAAAAAGCCTAGGTTTCACAGCTGACTGGAACAAGTCCCTGCAATGTAGGACACTGTTAGGTGGCAGCTTCTCAGAGAGAGAGAGAAAGTGACAGGAGTAGGAGGAAGGAGACAGAGCCTTGAAAGATAAGCACAGAAGCACCAGCTAATTACAGAAACTGAATGGAGCTGAGAGAGGAGGAGCATGAAGGGGAGACTAAGAGGTGCCCAGAGCACCCCAAGTTTCCAGGTAACAGCACCATCATGCAGGGAGGCTGGATACTCTGTGCTGGGAGAGAACACGCGTGAAATATTTGTGAGTTGGGGATCTATGAGGAGGTATAAATGAGATAAAGTATATTAATGTAAAACTGCTGAGAAAAAGACAAACTGGATCCGGGTTTCAGTTGGATGAAAATCCATAGGGTTCTCAGACTCTGGACATTTTGAGCTGGGCAGATAGTCCAGTGCCTGCCTGGCAAGTGCAAGGTCCTGAGTTCAATCCCAAGTTTAAAAAAAAAAAAAAAAAAAAGGAAATTTTGAACAGTGAATGTGATCAGAACCCATTGATTTTATTTCCTAATTATTAATCATAAAATTTAGAGGATTAAATGAATATTGGCCTGGAGGTATATACTGATGGTAGATGGTTGGCTTAGTGTGCACAGCATCCTGGGTTCAATCTCTAGAACTGCACAGATGCTTATAGAAACATGCACAAACACAGATACAAAGAAAACAAAAGAAAGAAAATGAAAAAGAGAAAGAAATGTCCATGTAAAATGTCTTGAGGAAGCCCATAACTGAGTTATTGATTGTTGTTTATTAGGCCTGAGCCAGATGACCAACCATTCTGGTTTTCTTTTTTTATCCCTGAAAGTTCCATGTCCAAGGTAAACCAAGATAGTCTGTCATCTAATAGGAGGAGGCCGAGCTCCTTAATGTCAACAGCAAATAGTTTATTTATTTATTTATTTATTTATTTATTCATTTATTTATTTATACAGGGTCTACAAGGTCTATAGGGTCTCACTACGTAGATCCAACTCACAGTGATCCACCTGTGTTCAGCCTCCCAAGAGCTGGGATTACAGGTGCATGCCACCACACCCAGTCTCAGGCACGGTCTCAGCACACCCGGGGGCAGGGCTAAGCAGGTACTTTAATCCGCTGAGCTATATGACTGGCCCTTGTCTTTTTTGTTTTTTAAGATAAAAAAAAAATTTACTAAATCAATATTGTCATCATCCAGGAAGGGAGATTTTCATGAATTTGAATGGTTTACAGCCTCATTATTAAGAAAAAAAAAAGATTTGCATTCAATAAACAATCCTCATCAGTCTGCTGATAGCGTCCACTTGATATTTCCTTAAGTGAAAAAAGAAGAACCAACTGGTTTATGTATCCACTAACCCACATGAGATGATCCAGCCAGCTGACATGCCTACACATGTGACAGCCAATTGCTGGACCAGCCATCAAATATCTGATGGTAGATGTCAGACAATAAGGTAATCAGAATAACGCAAGCAAGCCTCGGGCAAAGTAGGCTTCTCTCTCTCTCTCTCTCTCTCTCTCTCTCTCTCTCTCTCTCTCTCACAAGATTAAGTTATTGCAAACTTTGAACTATTTCTACAAAGATGTAATCTGTATTTTCAAACCTACATCAGAATCCCAATGAGTCAAATCTTCAAAAACAATAAGTATGTCACTTGACTCTGCATTGTTAGTATTCAATGTTACAGAAGGGATTCTGTACTTTTCTTTTCTCAACCTCCTTGTTTACACCACCTGAGAGGTTGTCCTGGATGTGTCAGGACCCTGTCGGGTCACCTGGGCATAATTCAGTAAACTATGACTATAGTACTAATATAGAGTACTAAATAGCGTCTAAGGAGTCAAGCATCTTCCGTCTTGGAGCTTGGCATGGTCATTCTCTAATGGGAAAGACTCCAGAGTCAAGAGCCGTTTCCGTGGGATACAGGCTCCTTGGGCCTAAGGAAGTACTCAGCAGGGGGCAGCGGTAGTAGCCACTTGGAAAGTGGTACTAAATACTCTCTGCTTTCTGGGTCCAGTACCTCCGAGTGCTGTGGTCTTAGAACACCGTGTGATAAGCATACATTCTCAGATGACCACAGCTGAAGGCTCAATAATATATTGAATTTTGGTAATTTTAAGCAGGTTGTATAGGAGCAAAAGAGTAGCTTATATAAGGTTTCTTTGTTACTTTTCTTGTTGCTGAGACAGAATGCCTGATGTCTAAAGTTAAGGGAGGCTGGGGCTGGTGAGATGGCTCAGTGGTCTAAAGCACCTACTTAGAACAAGCTAAGCTAAGCAAAACACAGGGACCATGGTTCAATCCCCAGCACCACATGCCAGCCAGCCCCCGCCCCCTGGTGGGCTGAGCTGGCCACACACACACACACACACACAAATAAATAAATAAATAAATAAATTTAAAAAAAAAATAAAGTTAAGGGAGGAAATATTTATTTGGTTTACATTTCCTAGAGGTTTTTCAGTCTCCAAGGCAGGGTGGCATGGCAGACAAGTAGTAAAGAGGAAAAACAATTTATGGCAGGCAGAAGATAGCAAAGCAAGCAAGGCTTGACCGCAGCTCTTTTTTTTTTCTGCTGGGGATCAAACTCAGGACCTTATACTTGCCAAGCAGGTGCTTATGCCGCCGAGCTATCTCTCTGGCTTAGCCACAGCCCTCTCTGTCCCATATACCTTACTCAGACTGCTTAGGGCAGGTAGCACTCACATCCTTAATCCTAGATCCCTCGATTCTAGCATTGCACTATGAATCGATCCGGCATCACACACTCTAGATCCAGTTGCCTCTGAAAAGGCCCACCTATGACTGTATGAGGTTTGGAGGAGAGCAACAGGACACAGCCATAACCTAAGGCCTAATGACTGAGGTGGCACCACGTGGATTTTTAAACTTTACAAAAGGACAAGGTATAACGCTGAGAGAGGAAGAAGTAGATGTAAATGCATGGTTAAACTGCTTCCCACATAAGTTACATGTGTAGTACTAAAAGGTGAGAGAACAGTGCAATAGTATAAAGGTCCATGTGTCCATACCCTGCCTTAACAATTATCAACCCATAGTCAATTTTTCTTTCTTTCTTTCTTTCTTTCTTTCTTTCTTTCTTTCTTTCTTTCTTTCTTTCTTTCTTTCTTTCCTTCCTTCCTTCCTTCCTTCCTTCCTTCCTTCCTTTCTTTCTTTCTTTCTTTCTTTCTTTCTTTCTTTCTTTCTTTCTTTCTTTCTTTCGTCTTTTTGAGATAGGGTCATGTTATGCAGTTAAGGCTGCCTTGAGCTCACTTTGTAGCCTAGCCTGGTCTTGAACTCACAATGATCCTCCTGCCTCAGCCTCCCAAGTGCTTTGATAACAGGCATGCACCACCCACCACACCTGGCTAGCATAGTTAATCTTGGTCTACTTATATAAACCAAGGAGGACAGTTGTAATTTTCTTAAAAAGTCTATGAGTGGGTGAGTTACTCTTCTCAATTCTGAAATTCAGGATCATAAATCTATGTGGTAAAAGATATACTGTGAGCATATTTATCTATATCAAACATCAGTACTGTTATGTTGTTCTTTCATTTACCTTATTCTTTTGCTTCTCCTTTCTCAGTTGACCCAGAATTTGGACATAATATAGTTTATTGGAGCCTCCTATAATTTTCAACAACTATTTTTTTTGGGGGGGTCATGAACTGAACTCAGGACCTTGCACCTGCCAGGCAGTCACTGTGCTCTGAACTATGTCCCTGGCCCTCCAACAAATATTAAGGATAAATAGCTGCTTTGATTAGGAAAAGGGGCTGGTGAGATTGGACTAAGCACATGCTTTGGCAAGCACAGGGGTCAGGGTTTGATCTCCAGGCCCTGTCCCTGGGGTGCATCTCGTCTGGGTGTGGTGGCGCATGCCTGTAATCCCAGAACTGGGGAGCAGGATCATTATGAGTCTGAGCTGTGTAGTGAGACCCTGTACTGAATACATTCAAAAAAAGAAGTTCTGTTCCCACCTTAGCCATAGATCCTGTGAGATTTATCCATACTTAGCATGTTCATGTCTTCCTTTAGCCCTGGGCAATAGCTAATTTGATCTGACTCAAGTTGTGGGTCTAGATTTTTCTGACCGGATTTCCTTTTCACTTGTCCTACATGTGTGAGCAGGAATCAGGTTAGTCTATTTGATGAATAGAATTGTTGCATTAGCCCATATACTGCTTCCAGGAACAGACATTAATTTTTGGAGAACACAATCTAAACTCATATTGGGAAAGGATATATTTCTTCAATTAGAAGGACATCTTGCCTTTTCCCCATAGTTAGTGGGTTGCATTATTGTGCAGGAAAGAGGTCTGGTTTCTTTCCTGCTCTGCCTGTGAAGCTATTGCAATAATAAATAAGCTAGATTATCCTTTAATGGCTCCCCCTATTTTGTTAATTCAGGAAAGGCTCCAGACATAATAAATTGCTTTAACAGCCTGCTTTGGGACCTAGGGTAGCTGCCAATACTCTTTTCAAATAAATGCATGTTCACTTTACTTAACCAAAATAGTTTCCATTCCTTGCAACAATGGATCCCTTTCTAGAAGAGAAATGAATTCTGGAAGGTAGATTTGCAAGCAGAGCCTCAAAAGAATGTGGGTTCTGTCCCCAGCGTAGTGCTATCTGAGGGGTAAAGACTGTCTCGTCCTGGGAAGAGCAGGTGGGTGAGGTGTAGGTGGATGGAGTGGACCTCTGTTTATTGCAAAACATTAGTGCTTGTAGGATCCATTACAGTAAAGGCCAGAGGGACATGTAGCATGTGAGCAACAGGATCAATGTGGCTTCCTGTCCCGCACGTCAGGTGGCGCAGACCAACTGCAGCCTTAGTACCACTGCAGGCTAATTGTAGACCACCCGCAGGTTCAGACTCTTCCAGTAGGGCAGTTTGGGTCCGTTTACCTCTCACAGGAACCTTAATCAGTACATACTGGCTAAAAGCGCGGACAACATAAAATGGACCACAGAGAACAGACAAACTAAAGATACTGAAATTTTACCATCAATTTCTCTCTCTCTCTCTCTCTCTCTCTCTCTCTCTCTCTCTCTCTCTCTCTCTTCTTCTTCTTCTTTTTTTTTTTTTTTTTTGAGACAGGGTCTTGCTATGTAGTTCAGGTTGGCCTTGAACTCACTATATAGTCCAACCTGGCCTAGAACTCCCGAAGATCTTCCTGATTCAGTTTTCCAAGTGCTAAGTTTACAGGTATGCACCATCACACCTGACTCACAGTCAATCAGGTTTTTTGTTATTTAGATACTGGAGAATGAACCCAGGCTTTTGATTTTTTTTTTTTTTTCACTTATGTATTGGGTACAGGGTCTTACTACACAGCTTGGACTCTTAGTGATCCTCCTATTTGCAGCCTCCCCAGAGCTAGGATTACAGGCGTGCTGAATCGCTGGCTCAGCATGCCCTGATGGCAGGGCCAGCACAGCATGTGGGACCGGGGATCACACCCTTGTCCCTGCGCTTGCCAAAGCAGGCACTTAGTCAGCTGACCTATCTCGCCCTAACCCTGGGGTTTTGTACTGGGCTACAGCCCTTAAAAAAATTTGTTTCTTTTTTTAACTTTTAAGACAAGGTCTTTCTAAATAAGTTGCCTAGGCTGCGCTTAAACCTATGACCCTCTACTTTCAGCCTCTCAGAATATTAGAATAATAGATGTACATCACCATGCCCAGAAGAACCAGATTCTTATTTAAATTTAACACTTTTTCAGCTTACTAACCCAATGTCTTTTCTGGAGACTTTAAACTCAAGACTCCATCTCCCTTCTTTCTTTTCTCTGTCCCTTTTTCTCTCACTCTCTTGACTTTACAACCGTTCATACAATGATTGCTGCGAGTTTGAGGCCAGCCTGGACTACATAGTGATTTCAAGGCCAGCTTGAACTGCATAGTGTGACTATATTAAAAAAAAAAAAAAAGTAGGGGCCAGGGGGAGGACTCAGTAGAATAAGTGCTTACCTGGCAAGCAAAAGGGCCTGAGTTCAATCCCCGATTCTGGGGAAAAAAAAAAAAGGCAGTGTTTTGGGAGTTGCTGGTGTAGTTCAGTGGTTGTACAGCATGGCAGTCCTCAGCAGTGTAAAACAGAAACAAACAAAAAGTTTTACTTTATCTCCCCCATTCTAATGATCGCTGTATTAATTCCTCTTCTCTTGTTGCTGGGACAAACATCCAACACTCAAACTTAGGGAAGGAAAGGTTTATTTAGCTCACAGTGACTGGAGGTTTCACTGTTTAAAGCAGCCTCAATTACGTGGCAAGATCTCGGAGCCTTATTTGCACAGGAGAAAGCGTCAGTGGCTCTGTCTTCTCCAAACATCTCCTCCCTGCTGGGGGTGGCCTCCGTCACAGACACCATTGCCCCACACTACGGGATCTGAAAGAGAGGCTGCGGCACAGCCAGTCCAGGATGATGGGCTCCACACCTCCAAGGGAGGCCACTGGCCTGGGGGCAGTGAGTGCTGTCAGTTTATCGGTTCTTGCCTCCCTAGCCCCGCCCCTCAAGCAGCTCGCTGCTCCTCCCACCACTTCTGCCCCCAAGACTTACACAGAGGCTTTGGGGGGACAACTAGACAGAAACCATAACAATTGTAGAGCTTTTAAGAAATGAGAGTGGGAGGGAGGCCCCTGTCTGCAAGGCACAAGCTTCAGGGCCGTGCACTCCAGGCTGTTTTTGAGATGACAAACCACAGGGGACAGCCAGGAGGGCTTCTACGTCTCTCTTGCCCCGATCTCTAGTGTGAGCACCACAAAGGCAAGCTGCAGGGTTTGCGTAGGGCTGCTGTACTCAGTGTCAACCAAGAAATTAGAATTTATTGCTCTGGACACTTGGTGTCTTAGTTACTTTTCTCTCATTGCTGGGACAAACTACCTGACCCCCAAAATTAAGGAAGGAAAGGTTTATTCAGCTCACAGTTGGTGGGGTTTCAGTCCATACTCAGCTGGCTCCAAGGCAGAGAGGCACAGGGCAGAGGGCAGCTGTTCATGGCGGTGGAAAAAAGCAAGGGCTGCAAGAGAAAAAGGGAGGCGCAGCAGCAGAGAGAAGCCTCTTTCCCTCCTCTATATAGCGTGCAGGGTGTCCACCCCAGGGCGGGTGTAGCACACCCATAATCCCAGCTTTGGATCACGAATTACTCACAAACTCTAGAAGCCGACCCGACTGTAGGTGACTTTTGGGGGACAACTAGACATAAACCATAACACTTGGGGAACATCTTACAGCGACCTGTGGCCTAGAACAAGCACGGGACTGCATCAGGACTGAACACAGTTGCTGTAGCAGAAGCGCCATCCCCCGCCACCTCAGGTATATGCCTAAAGAGCATTAAGCCTCGAGCAGCCGAAAGAAGGCACAGGACTATTTGCAGGGGATGAAGTAACCACAACTCACCGGGTGTGGCTGCGCAGTGGCGCTCTGTATCCTTGGGTTCCACTTCCAAAGAGTCAACCCAGCTCAAAAATTTGGTACAAATTCCAGAGCTTTGTAAAGGACAATTCCTGAATTTTCTAGCTGCCTGCAAATCACTTTCAGCAGCACCAGTTTGCAGCTGAAGACCCAGCTGCCTCAAGAGGACTGAGAGTTTGAGGAGTGCCTAATCCCTCAGTGGAGAGGGAGCCCTAGCACGTGTTGAATAGCACCTTTCTGCAATCACTCTGCTGGGCCATTGGAGCGCTGCGCTAGAACTC
>NW_004524722.1:7033527-7037903 GCF_000260255.1 Octodon degus | reverse complement strand
TTTTTTTTTTGAGACAGAGTCTTGATACACATAGATAGTTCAGACTGGCCTTGATCTCACTGTGTGACCCAGGCTGGCCTCCGACTCTCAGCAGTCCTCCTGCCTCTGCCTCTCAAGTGCTGGGATTACAGTTTCATGCCACCACACCCAGGGTCAATCTTTTGATACCCTAACCGTGCCCTGCAAACAAGCTCAGGTTAGCCTGCTACATGACAAGAGACACACGCATGATCCAGTCTCTCATGTCACTCCTATGCCCGGCTAGGGCAAAAGTATTTAGCATTTATCTAAAGTAATGTCTACCGCAGCTAAAAATTACGCTCCTTTTGAAAGACAACCACTAGGCTGCTCCTGGGTGCCAGTGGGTTCACCAGAGGTTGCTGGATTGTGCGCTACCGCGCTTTTTACAGGTAGCAAGACAGCGTCATGGTCTCTGCTTAGTAAATGGAACAAAATCTGAGAGTTGAACTCTGTCTAAAGAATTCGTTGTACAAGAAACACCCCTGGCCCTGGGCATCACTTTCAGATGCTCAGACAAACTGGAGCACCCTGCACCCTGCAGGGTGAGTGTGGGGCAGAGACAGAGCCACACACCGCACAGGGAGCAGCCCCGTGGAGCAGCGCTAGCTTCTTCCACCCTTTGTCACAGACATCCTGTCTACGGAAGGGCTAAGGCCGTTCTGCACAATGAGGGAGCTCCAGGCCCTGGCAGCACAATAGCTATTAATTGGGGCAGCAGAAAATGAGAGTCTGTACCACGCCTAGAAATCAAAATCTCCAAGTGGATGAAAGCACCCAGCATGAGAGTATACCCGGGGCATTCAGGGATCCGCCGGGTCATGGCAAAAATCAGGCCTATTTCCTCACTGAGTTGACTTTTTTTTATTTCTAATTTTAGTAGGTTGAGTGGTGTTCCCAGAAAGTTATGGCCAAGTCCTAACTTAGTGCCTATGAGTATGACCTTATTTGGCAAAAGGGTCTTTGCAGATATAATTAAGTCTATTGAAATGATATCTTCTGGGTCAGCCAAATAGCTCAGGGGATTAAAGCGCCTGCGAGCAGGCAGGTATTCTATCCCTGGGGCCTGCTGTGCTGGCCCCGCTCCTGGGGCAAACTGAGACATTGAGATGGCAGTGGTGGCCCTGCCTGTAATCCCAGCACTTGAGAGCCTATAAATAGAATCACTAGGACCCCAATCTAGTAGTGAGACCCTGAACACCCTGTAGACCCTTCCCCAAAATATAGAAGAAAAAAAAAGAAAGAAATTATATCTTCCTAAATTTAGCATAGGTCCTAAATGCAGTGACTTTAAGAAGAAAAGAAAGCCAGGCATGCTGTGCCTAAATGTAATCCCAAACCTCTGGGAGGCTGAGGCAGGAGGACTACGAATTGAAGCGCACTCTGGGCAACTTGGGCAGTTAGTGAGACCCTATCTCAATTTTTTTTTTTTTTAGGCTGGGAATGCAGCTTAGTAAAAGGCCCTGAGTTCAATCTCCAGTATTGAAAGAGGAAACACGTGAAAACCGAGGCAGGAAAAAGGAGATAGATATAGAGATGCAGAAGTAAATATAGAGACAGAGTGGAGGGAAGTCACAAGCCACGCTCACCATCAGCCACCATAAGTTAGGGGAAGCGAGCTACAGATCCTCCATCCTAGCTCTGCAAGGGTGTGTGTTTGTATGAACAATGATTTTATACCTTTGTCCTCCAAAATTATGAAGAAATACATTTCTGTTGTTCTAGGACAAGTTGGTGGACCTCTGTTACAGCAGCCCTAGGAAACTAACATACCTACAAATACCTACTGAAAGGATTGAGGCAGACTGTGTAACAGCAAGTAAATGAATCAGTATGTGGCGGATGAGTGTTTCCTGCAAGGTACCCTGGGCGCGTCAGAGCACCTTGCACCTGAGGTGAGGCTGAAGTTGGCCCAGAATTTTGGAGGAAATAGTTGCTGCTTGAGCCAACTGTCAGGATGTGGGAGTTGGACTCCTCCCCAAAAGTGTCTTGGGACATTCCAAAATGCACAAAGGCTGAAGGCGGTTCCTGAATAGTCTGTTGAAGCTCTTTTTGCAACCTCAGAAATTCAGTACACTCTGACAGCAAGGAAGCCTTATCTGGATTAGAATTCACAGCTTCCTGCAAGTCATCCAGAAGCCACTGTCAAAGTACTAAAGCCTCAATCTTCATCTAAGGTGGCATTCTTCAACTACAGCCCCTGAGACAGGGGTATATTTTATCACCCAGATGTCATATGACTGGGCAGATCATTTGGAAATGGTGTGTCCTGCCACCCACAGGCGCCCTCTGAGACAGGGTTGGACAACATGCTATTGGCAGCAATCCTGACAGGTAGTAACGGAAATCTGGTGCTGTGTAACTACCTTTATCTTAGCCCTGCAGCTGCCTGTGTCCCTGAGGTGGGCCCAAGGAAAACAACGTTCATTCTGAGCCACCTATTATCTGCACCTGGGAAGTGATTTGATTTACAAGATTTAACACTACCTCGGTTGTGTTTGGTTATGGGATTTTGTTTGCTAGTGATTTAATTAGGTAAGTGTGCAAGGAGAGCTCACTATGAGCACTGGAACAGCGCTGGCTCCTCTGTCCCTCCCAGTGCAGAGCAACCGACTCAGCACAACACGAATGACCCGGTTATCCCATTTGTATTCACTGGATTTCAGAAGCAGAACTAAAAGATGTTCCGAAACAAACTATGTATACAATAATTAATTCACTAAACCAGTCAGGTGTGGCAGCTAAGAGGGTAAACGTGTTGGAATAGGTCTGGAAGCGTGGCCATTTAGTTCACATATGCAAATGATCCCTGCGATGTGGCAGGGGCCTTGGCACTGCCAGTCCAGCTTTCCGTCCTCAGAGCCCCTTCCAGGTAAGACTGGGTGTTGCAGCAGTCCGTGAAGGGTCCGAGCAGTAACACACGGGGCCAAATTAATTGCTGTTCAGCTTGCACTTGCAGGACTTGCAGCCCAATCACAGCTCCCTGTTACTGTAGGATTTGGGTGATGACAATACTAACTGGCAAAGCTTGGGCTTAAGTTCTAAAATGTCCTTCCCATCACGTTACATCTAACCCACATCATGAATGGGCCGGAGCACAGTGAGCAAAGCCCGCTGCTCCTTAAGAATGTGAAGAATAGGGCCCATCAGATAGTTCAGCAGACTCAAGCCGCAGCTTAGGTGGATGCAGGGACCATGGTTCCATCCCTGGCGTCCTGGTCCTGCCCCCAGGGCGCACCGAGATGGCGACTGAGACTGGACGTGGCAGCACGCGCCTATAATCCCAGTGCTTGGGAGGCTCAAAACAGGAGGATCACTACGAGTCCAATCTGTGTAGTGAGACCCTGTAATACATTTTTAGACCCTAAATACATTTTTTTTTAAAAATGTGCAGAACAGCTCCAGGGCCTGTGGACCACATGAGATGCCAGAGGCGAAGAGAGAGAACTGGTAGGGAGTCCTGTCCCCAGAAAACAGAATCAGAAGTTCATTTACTTGGAAAGCTTCTGGGGTGGAAGGTGGAGTATGTAGTGCAGTGAACTGGAGCTACCCTAGTCCTATGGGTTAGGGGTAGAGACAAGAAGAGAAAAAGTGAGGGAAGGGGGAGAGAGAGAAGGAGGGAAGGGAAAAAGAAAGGGAGGGTTAAGGGAGGGATGTATTCATACATGCTTCCACAGTGTGGGATTTGTGGAAGATACTGAGAAGATTTTATGTTGCTTCCATCAGAATGGAAAGGATTATGGATACTGAAAAAAATATTTAAAAAGAGAAAATATATAATGTCCAGGTGGCTCTGGCTTATAAAGTTTGCAAAATTGAAATTGTGAGACCTCAAAGGATAAAAAGTTCTATTTAATTTAGGATTTGTAAGGGCTGGCCAAGTAGCTCAGCAGATTAAAGCACTGCAAGTAGGCGCAGGGGCCATAGGGATTTGATCCCCGGGCCTGCAATGCTGGCCCGCCCCCGGGGCGCATTGAGACAGCAGTTGAGACTGGACGGGATGGGGCGTGTCTGTAATCCCAGCTCTTGGGAAGCTGTAAACAGGCGGATCACTACAAATCCAATCTAGTAGTGAGACCCTGAACACCCTGTAGACCCTTCCCCAAAGTACAAAAAAAAATTTTTTTAATTTATTTATTTTTATTTATTTATTTTTATTGAGAGATAAATATGAATGAGACAGTTTCACAGCTGATTAATAGGACAGTTTTGATAATCAATACATTGTACATTGTTATCTTTTTAGTGGTTATCCATAGTACAAGAAGCAGACAGGATATTCTGTCCAAACACTGTTAGTACACCTCTTTCTTCTCTTTGAATTAAGCAAAAATAGCTGTAAATTTATCCTGTTTTGT
>NW_004524722.1:7030721-7032607 GCF_000260255.1 Octodon degus | reverse complement strand
TTTAATTTTCTAGTAGTTGCATTTAAAAAATAAAAAGAAACAAGGTGGAATAAATTTTAATAAATTTTAACTTATCCAACATGTTTCCATTTCAATGTATAATCTTTTTTTTTTTTCTTTTGTATTTAGTATAGGATCTATAGGGTCTCGCTACATAGATTGGACTCGTAGTGATTCTCCTGTTTTCAGCCTCCAAAACGCTGGGATTACAGGCATGCACCACCACGCCCAGTCTCATTTGCAGTCTCAGAGAGCCTTGGGGGTGGAGCTGGCACCACAGGCCTGGGAATCTAACCCCTGGCCCCTGCATCTGCCTAAACAGGCACTTTAATTCACTGAGCTATTTGGCCAGCCTAATCTTATTTTTTAATAGCAAATATTTTGCATTTTTTAGTACCCTGAACTCTGTGTGTTACATTTACAGAGCATCTCAATTCTAAATTTTCATTGGAAGTAATTGGCTTGTATTTAGACTTCATAAAATTTACTGCTAAAAAAATATATTCACATACCCATTTTTAAAAAATATTCTTAAGTTTTCAGTAGTTGAAGCAAGTATCAGTTTCTAAATTTAATCTATTAAGATTAAATAAAATGGAAAGAAAGGAATACCAACAATCAATCGCTGTAAATTAGACCTACAGTCCCTTTGTTTGCCTCATGTTTATGTTTTTCTCAATTTTGGCAGAGATTGACTCCTTCCACACTCACCCCAGCCCCCACCCCCTGGAGCTGGGGATTGAACTCAGGCCCTTGCGCTTGCCAGGGAAGCGTTTATTCTACTGAGCCATCTCCCCAGCCCCAGAGATTGACTCCTGTGGAAAGCAGAGCGACAGAATGATGAGCCCAGTCCCACAGACAATGCATGACATGAACCGGTGTCCTAAGGCTCTAGAAGTCTTTAGAAGAAAGAAATAGACTCCATCAACCGAAGCACATTGCTGCCTCAGGCCCCTGGCATTGAGGAGCCACACTCCAATCCAGAGTTACAGACCCACAGAGCTTTAGAGCATTCACAAAGCTTCTCTATGTGGGGCCAGGGAGACAGCTCAGCACAAGGTCTCGAGTTTGATCCCCAGTACAAAAAGAAAAGAAAAGCACATTGAGCAAATAGACCTTCTGCTTTAGTGGCTTCAGCTGCTTCATTTCAACAGAGGAATGGATAAAGAAGATGGGGTGTTTTTGCACAATGGAGTATTATTCAGCTATAAAACAGGATAAACTTGAGTCTTTTGTCAGTAAGTAGATGCAGCTAGAGAACATACTCTTAAGTGAAATCAATCAGACCTGTGTGTGCAAATGTCATAGTATCTAGTTAGTGTGAGAACCTGAAAGAGCAAAAGGGAAAAATGGAATGTGAAGGGCACAATAGATACTGGGGAAAAGGTACAATTGTTTGTGCTTCTTCTTGTCTTAATGTCATATGCATTTCTTTCTTTTTTTTATTTTTTCCAATTTTACATTAAAAAGGAAAGAGTTACTGAGTTGAGAAGGACAGGAGAGGGAGTGGCGGAAAGAGATTTATCTAGGTATGCAAGCAGGGTGGCTTGGACAGCTGTACTGTGCCTTTCTGCCGGTCTGTGGAAAGGAGCAGGTAATACTGAATTTGTTTTGTCTCCTTTTTCCAATTGTTTGCGCTTCTTCTTGTCTTGATTTCATATGCATTTCTTTCTTTTTTTATTTCTTCCAATTTTACATGTATATAGTAATATGAATTACTGGTTGGAAGACAACCACTATGCATTACAACGAATACTGTGAAATTCATATTACTTTCTTAAGTGAAATTCTGTATCACTTGTGATTTTTTCTGTTTTAATTCTAATTTGTACTTTCATTAAAAAATAATTTTAAAAAATTAGGGGTCAGGGAGATGGCTCAGTAGA
>NW_004524722.1:7028482-7029761 GCF_000260255.1 Octodon degus | reverse complement strand
TTGCTAGTTGTCCAAGCTGGTTTCAAATTTGTCATCCTCCTACCTCAGCCTCCCAAGTGCTGGGATTATAGGCATGCTATGTCTGGCTCATTTTTAAATTTTTACTTGACACCTGATGTATATACATATTTATGGGCTATATTACAATAAATTGATACAAATGTACACTGTGTAATGACTAAACGAGAGTGTTTCGCATTTCCACCTCGTGGAACATTTATTATTTCCATGAGTTGGCAACTTTAGACTCTTTGAGTTATTTTGAAATATAAGTTACTGTGGACGGTATCACTGTGATGGGCTCTAGGACACTGGAAGTAATTCCTCCTGTACCACTGTGCTTTGGCATTCAGTATTTGATCTCTGCCTGTCCCTCTTACCCTTGCATACTGAACACTGTTCTACACTCTTCTTCTATAAGAATGACTTTTTAGCTTCCACAAATGAGTAAAAATGTGATATTTTTGTGTGCCTAGCTTAGTTCATTTAACATAATATCTTCCAGTTTCATTCACTTTGTTGCAAATGGTATTTCATTAATTTTATGACTGGATAGTATTCCATTGTCTATCACATTTTCCTAATCTACTTGTCTGTCGAACAACATCGTTGGCTCCATGTCTTACCTCTTGTGAATATTGCTACAGTAAGCACGGGAGTGCAAGTGTCTCTTTTCCGTTGTTATTTCATTTTCTTTTGGATATGTGCTTGTAGGTGGGATTGCTGGGTCGTATGGTAGTTCAGATTTTATTTTTTTAGGAACTGCTGTACTGTTTACCATAATGGCTACAATAATTTAAATTCCCACCAACAGTATATATTTCCCTTTCTCTGCATCCTGGCCGGTATTTGTTATTTTTTGAAGCAGCTACCCTAAGGAAGATGAGGTGATCCCTCAGTGTGCCTTTAATTTGCGTTTCCCTGATGATTGGTGATACTGAGGGTTTTTCCAACTGTATTTATGTTTTCTTTTGAGAAATGTCCATTCAGCGCATTTGCCCCCCTTGGCCTTTTTGCTTCTTGTTGGTGGTTTCAGTGTTTACACGGACCTCAAGTATGTCAACAGTGCTGAGGTGTGGTCTACTGTAATGCACATGGCTGACCTGCATCCTGCCAATAAAGTCTGTAGTAGGTAAACAGGCTTTGTTCAGCTGTGAGTTACACTATTGTGGGCCAAAAGCTCAAAGTTAAAGAATCAAAAATATGGGGTCAGTGAGATTGCTTAGTGGACCAGAGCACCTGCTTATGTAAGCTTAGGCAAGCACAGGGTTCACAGTTC
>NW_004524722.1:7026002-7026917 GCF_000260255.1 Octodon degus | reverse complement strand
TTGTGTCAGACAATGAATTTGTTTATCAAACAGAATGTGGTTTTATGCTTTAAAAGTACCCCCTGCTTCCTGGGCTAGCTGCCTTTCCGTCCTCTCCTGCGTGAGAGCTGATGGGGGCCCTGAGCTCAGTTATAAACGGCTTTCCAAATTCCAATCTGGCTGATCTGGTTCCTATGCTGAGCGACCCATAACGGTCTCTGGACCTAAGGCACACACTGACCTGCTTGGGTATGATGTTAGGAGCTGCAAAGCTTTAGTTTTCTATTCTGCAGTTATATTAACATTCCCACCAGGGAATGTTACCAGGGTACCTGCACACCCAGGCTCAGCTATGGAATCAGCCCACGTGCCCACGGACATATGAACAGAAGGCAAATGTGGCATGTGGCCTGTGAGGTGCTACACAGAAGAAGAACGAACTCATGCCATTGGCAGGAAATAGGTGGAACTGGAGATAAGTATCCTAAGCAAAATATGCCAGTCAGCAAGACTAAAATCATGGCTTCTCTCACACGATGCATCTGAATAAAACAAAATAAAATGCAAATAAATGCAAAATAAAATACAGAGAGCCAGCTGGTGAGGCTCAGTAGAAGATCACAAGGTGGAGCCTAGCCAGGCAACTGGGCAAGAGTAAATTAAAAAGTAAAAAGGGATGGAATGTTTGCATCACATAGTGGGGCACCTGACTGCTGACAAAACAAGAAAGGCGAAGCAGAATGCCAGCCAAGGCACTGTAACCTGATCTCTTTCCTTCAGCGTTACCTTTCTGCTTATACTTATACTTAAAGTAAGAGATCCTGCTGTTTGGGGCATGGGTGGAGACAGAGGGTCACCCAGGAGCAGGTATTTCTTACGCAGATATATTCCAGACCCAAGAAAAAGTGAAGTATATGCCCACCCTGCCCCGCCCCC
>NW_004524722.1:7010402-7024882 GCF_000260255.1 Octodon degus | reverse complement strand
GCCAAGCAAGCGCTTATTCAACTGAGCTCTCTCCCTGGCCCAATACAACCTCATCTTAACCTGATCATATTTGCAAAGACATTCTGGATAAGGTCATATATTCGCTGGGAATAGGCATCAGAACTTGAAGGCAACTTTTCAGGTAAACAATCCACTCATAACAACAGGGCTCCAATTTTTCTGCTGAGCCTTTTGACTCAGCAGCTGCCTGGCAGAATTTATACAATCGAAATCTTTAAACTGAGCTTATGTTACAATGCTTTCTAGGTTTCCAAACCTTTTTATTGAGAGGCCCTTAGTCTCAGGTGGCACGAGAGCTTTGGGTTCTCACATAAGCAGATCAAATCCCAATTTAAAGAGTAAAACAAAAATAGGTATTTTATCAATTAGAAAGCACCAACTGGTAGCTGGGTGTGGTGATGCATACCTGCAATCCCAGCACTTGGGAGGCTGAAGCAGGAGGACCACTGCAAGTTTAGAGCCAGCCTTGGCTATACAGTGCGTTCAAGGCCAGCCTGAACTGCACAGTTAGACCCTGTCTCAAACACCAAACCAAATCAAACCAAACCAAACCAAACCAAACCAAACCGAAGTCACCAATTAACCTCTAACCAGTACCTTTCTACTGACAAATCAAATGCTTCCTTCCGCATTCATTCAACCTGCATGCGCTCGCTGCCCATGCTGCCCCAGTAGGGCTCTCCGAACCCTTTTTGGCTGAGTGCTACCTGACTCAATTGTTCTTTGCTCTGATAAACTTTAAAATTTTTAGTGTGTTTGAGTTTATCTTTTAGTAGAAGGCATCATTTTGCAACCTTGTTTTCTCACCTGTATTAGAAGGTAGAATACGGCTCCTCCCTAGAGGCCCCACATTCTAGGTCTCTGTTGCAGTGCTCTGGTAGGGTTTTATTGACCAAGAACATTCTCCTGGGCTGTCCTGTGTTATCCTTATGGACCTTGTGAGTTTCCATTTTCCAATATTAGCCAATTTCTAGGAATACTGAGGACTTGAGATTTATAGCATCATCACTGATTGCACTAAGTTTATTCCACATATCTAGAGAAGAATTGAGCAGGTCTCTAAAAAATCTTTATTCAAGTAGTTTCTGCTTCCGGATGCATTAGGTTCCCTCCCCTCCACTCCCCAAGGCTGATGAGGCTTGTTGTAACGATCCTTGACTGACTACTGTAATTGTTCAGATCTTAAATGTCTCTTGTGCTAAAGGCTTGGTCTGTGGTGCTGCAGGGAGATGGGGGGCCTAGGGGTAGGGAGTTAAGTCATTGGAGGTTTGCCTTTGAAGGGGATCTTGGGACCCTGACCTTCTCTGCCTTTGTCTTTTTTTGGGGGGCGGGAACCGGGGATTGAACTCAGGCCCTTGTGCTTGCCAGGCAAGCACTTATTCTACTGAGCCATCTCCCCGGCCCTCTTCTCTGCCTTTGGCTGTCAGGTGAGCTGTTTGCTTTGCAATGTTCTCCCATCATGCTGTGCTGCCTGCTACAGTACAATGGGGCCAGACAACTGTAGATTAAAACCCATGAAGCTGTGAGCTAAAATCTATTTCTTCTTTTAAAGTCCTTTTTTTTTTTTTTGTATTTAGTGCAGGCTCTACAGGGTCTCACTACGTAGACTGGACTCATAGGGATCCTGTTTTCAGCCTCCCAAGCACTGGGATTACAGGCACATACCACCACATCCAGTCTCAATCTCGGTGTCAGCACGCCCTGGGGGTGGGGCTGGCATGGCATGCCCAGGATGGACCCCGCGACCCTCCTTCTGCCTAAGCAGGAGCTTTAGTCTGCTGAGCTATCTGCCTGGGCCTAGTGGTACATTTTAGACATACATAACAATCACATTCATCGTAGAGAATTTGTACCTGCACATGATATAACTTGTTTTTTTTCTCCTATTCTCTTCCTCTCCCTTCAATCCTTCCCCCCCCACTTATAAAGCTTTGTTTTCTTCATTTTTTTTTAACTTTTCCCTTCTTAAAGGGAGCCTTTTTTCAGATAAAATATTGTAGGTTTATTTAAAACTTATTTCTCACCTCGAGTATACAAAACACAAACTCCACAAAATGCTTATTTCTTTACTTTGTAGTTTACAAATATATAAAATAGAAGTTTGCTTAAATTTATATCATATTTATTAAGGCAAGGAACTACACAGAAAAAACCACATTTGTCCTGTTTAACCCATGCTTGGGCATAACCCATTGTAGAAATTATTGCACACCTGAAACCACAGTGCATGACAGACTGTCTGCATCAAAGTGTTACAGAAGCAAGCCAGGTGTATTTACCTGACTGAGGTCATAAATGTAGACTGGAAGGCAAAAATAGATTTTCCTTGTTCAAGTACGCAGCAGTTTAAGAAGAACTTTGGTACCTTTAGAACCAAGACTCATCAAGCACGGTCATGTAGGTGATTAAAAACATTTTCTGTACCTAAATTTCTTCCTCTTCTAATATACTTTTACAAACTAAAGAGAATACAAGGTGATCTTTATACTCATGTTGCATCGAAATACAATTCAAGAAATCTTGATCTTTCCACCCTTGAGATAAAGGCTTTTATTTTTATTTTTTTGGTATCTGAGATTGAACCCAGGACCTTGTGTTTGCTGGGCAGGAACTTATGCTGCTCAGCTATCTCCCCGGCCTGAGGTGGGGCTTTTAAGATCATGAGAGTACTATAATCATGAGTGGATGGCTTCACTGAATGGATGGACTCATCAGTAAGGCCCTAATTACACATCCTGTTAGGAGGCGGGGCCTGGTTGGCAGAGGTGATTCCTGGAAGCTGGCCTCCAGAAGGTTCATGTCCTCCCTGGCCCTTCCCTTGCCTCTCTGCTTCCTGGTTGCCATGAAGGGAGCAGCTTTCTTCCGCCAGGTCCTTTCTCCATGTTTCTGCTCTAGAGCCACCAGACTCTGGACTGAGTCCCCTGAGTCATGAGCCATGTTGAACATCTCTTCCTTTAAATTGTAGCTGTTGGGCATTGTGCTCAGCAACATGACAGCAGACTAACACAGGGTGCTTCTGGGAAACAAATGTTTTAGGATTTTAAAATGGCCTTGCCTTTCTAGGTTGTTTGCAGAGGTGTGAGGCCTGGAACTGCTGCAGCTCTCTTACTCCCAGCCTGATAATGAAATGATGTCTGTGTGCATGTGCCAGGGTGGTGGGGTGTACCCAGGTGAGGGAATCAAGGGAACTGGGTTTGGAGTTGTAACTGACTTGTAATTTTCTCACTACGTTGCCAGGGCTGGCTTCAAAGTCACAGAAATCCTCCACCTCAGCCTTCTGTATGCTGCTATAGGTGTGCCACCACACTGGGCTTTGTTAGGCTAAGTGCCACCGCCTTTGTGCATTTCTCTTCGGGCAAGTGGAGTTGCACTGAGACAGGGATTCCTGCTAGAATCCCACCAAGATTCCCTATTTTCTCTTGTGTTAGTGTCAGAACCAGGCTCCATGACTGTGCATTTGTAGAAGTTGAGGACCAACTTAGCATCATAAGATTTTTTGTCTTTTTGAGACAAGGTCTTGCTATACAGTTCAGGCTGGCCTTGAGCTCACTTTGTAGCCCAAGCTGGTCTCAAAGTCACAGTGCTCCTCCTGCCTCAGCCTTCCAAGTAATGGGATGATAGGTCACCATACCCCACCATAAATTTTTTCGAAATAGTTACCAATGCCTTTCTGTACTTATGTGTAGTCAGGCCTCTCAGGTCCATGTCACTATCTCCCACAGCTGTTTTCAATTGACCTACACAGGCTTGGTGAAGGAAGGAAAAGGAACAAACCTCACCAAGATCCACAGAGTGCTTGGACTACAGATTATGATCTGCTGTAGAGTCTTTGTTTCTTCTTTTGCTACTGGGAATTGAACTCAGGACCTTGTGATCGCCAAGAAGGTGCTGTGCTGCAGAGCTACCTCCCCAGCCCATGGACCCTTACTAAAAACAAGTCCAGAGATGTTTTCTATACTAGCACTACAAGTTTCACAATTCATATCAACTGGCTCGGCTCCTTTCCCTTCACTCTTAGAGATATTTTTACCTATTTTTAGAGAAGGTTGGGATGCAGTGTGTGTGTGTGTGTGTGGGGGGGGGGGTCAACACCCTTTGGTGGAAGCCACAACCAACCACAATGGAAGCAAAGCGCTATCATACCTGAGAGAACATTTGTGACGGTTACAAAGGCAGAGGTGTCCTGACTGTCCTTCAGGCTTGAGTGAGATGCAGGAGCTTGGTCAGGCTCAGTTACATCCACGAAATGCAAAGAAAACAAGACAGTGCTACCCCATAGGAAGACACAAAGTCTGTGGCCAAGCCCTGGTGATGGCGCTCAGGAAAATACCACAGACTGTGTAGTCAGTCACAAAGAGAGGAGGCCTGGGGCCTAGGCAGCCCTAGATCTGAGGCAGAACATTCCAGGGCCTCCGGGCCCACCAGGCCCAGTCCAGAATCCGCCCACCTACGCGCTCCAGGCGTGTGGGAGGCCAAGGGGGCGTGGCGGCGGATTCCCCGGTTGTCCCTTGGTTGGGTTAAGCCAAGTAGTTTGTCTGCCCACTCCGTGAAATAAAACTTTCCGTGACTTGCCTTTCGTTGTGGGGAGCGCACATTCCAGAAAGAGGCACAGCAGGGAGCTGCGTGTGGGGAAGCTCAAACTCTAGGCAGAGGGTTTGCTGGGGGCGGCGTGTTGGCTGGGTTAACTTTCCGGGCGCGCAGGCTGGGCAGCTGGGGCGGCTCCAGAGGACCCCCTGGCCGGCGACATCCCGCCCCTACCTCTCTCCCCTCCCTCCCGCCGCAGAGGCAGAGGCCAGCTCCTCCCGCCTGAGTCACGGCGGGAGCTGGGGAGGAGCCGGGAAAGGCGGCCCCAGCTCAGAGAACAGCCGGCGGCCGTAGGGAGCGCAGGCAGGGCTGTCGGGCCATGGGGGAGGGCGCGCTGGAGCCGGGGCCTGCGCCCGGGGCGCCTGCCCGGGGCCCGGTGCACGCCGTGACAGTGGTCACCCTGCTGGAGAAGCTGGCCACCATGCTGGATGCGCTGCGCGAGCGGCAGGGCGGCCTGGCTCGGAGGCAGGGCGGCCTGGCCGGCTCCGTGCTCCGCATCCAGAGCGGCCTGGGTGCGCTAAGCCGCAGCCACGACTCCACCAGCCACGCGCTGGAGCAGCTGCTGGCCAAGGCGGAGCGCGTGGGCTCGCACGCGGACGCCGCCCAGGAGCGCGCCGCCCGCCGCGCCGCCCAGATGCAGCGGCTCGAGGCCAACCACGGGCTGTTGGTGGCGCGCGGGAAGCTGCACGTCCTGCTCTTCAAGGTCAGTGACCTCAGGCGCCCCCAACTCCCGAGCTGTGGCCTTTGCGGGTCTGGAGCCCACCGCTTAGGGGCCGCGCCCTCCCGCGCGCCTCCCACGTCCACATCTTCGACCCCACGGGTCACTATAAATTTGGCGCAAGCCACGACGGCCGCTGCCACTCCTTGCCGCGCGCGGGAGCCCAGCCTAGCGAACGCTCAGCCTAGCTAAGGCGGGGCCGCGGAACTCGGTCCAAGTCCCAGCCCGTCCCCGAGGGAAGCGGCGGGGGTGGAAGCGCATTCCGCGACAGCTCTCTGCTTCCTGCAGTTCTTGCCCCGCGGTCACTGTCGGTGTCCCGCGCCCTAGCCGGATCTCACCTACTTTACACACTTCTGCAGGTCTCTCGAAGCCCTCACCACCCCCATCTCTGCCTAGAGGGTGGGTGGGGCGGCTTCCCCGGTGGCCCTGGGGAGGGAGTCTCTGGCGAGCCCGGGGTAAGGGGCTCCCAGGGTCACCGCCGTGTCCTCACTTGCAGGAGGAGGCTGAGATTCCAGCTGGCGCCTTCCAGAAGGCGCCTGAATCCTTGGGCCCGGCGGACCTGTCCGAGCTGGGCCCGGAGCAGCCGCAGGCTGAGGTCGGAGAGAGCTCAGACGAGGAGCCCGTGGAGTCCCGGGCCCGGCGGCTGCGGCGCACGGGTTTGGAGAAGGTGCACAACCTGCGAAGGGCCCTTTCGGGCCGGAAGGGCCCCGCAGCGCCCCCGCCCACGCCCGTCAAGCCGCCTCGCGTCGGGCCTGGCCGCAGCCGAGCGGGGCCGCCGGACGCCCAGCCGGATCCTCCTCCCGACGCCGAGGAAGAGCCCGGGGCGCCTGAGGTTGCCCAAGCTGCTCCACCCCAAACCGAGAGCGCCGAGAGCGCAGCCTGATCAGCGCTGCCTGCGCCCAGGTGCCTAGGCCTTGCCCTAAAATAAATCGTTTTCAGAAGGCAACACTTTCGCCCAAATAAGGAGCTCTCACGCCTGGCTTTTTCAGCGTGAGGATCCGCAGCTCTCACTGAGCTTACCGCCAATAAAAGTAATTTCATCTAACACAGACTCCATGTGTGAGGGTGAGGGCAAGGATGACAGTAGAGCGTCTCTCCCCTTCTGGCCCAGAATCTCAGGCTCTGCTTCACTGGCACATGGGAATGAATATTCTGCTTCTGATACACTTGCCTTATAGGGACACTAGTCACATTTTTGCTTTCTTTCACTTTTTTTTTTTTTTTTTTAAAGCACCCAGTACAGTGCTTTGCTGTAAGTGGTCAATAAATATCAACTGGTAGTTTTTCTCTTAGTTTCTTCTTCCTGTACCACTTCTGAAAAATTAAGCCTTGCAGGATCCCCCACCTTTTTTTGAGACAGGGTCTTAGTTTCTTCCTGTACTACTTCTAAAACGTTTGGTCTTCCCAACTTGTTTTTAAGTTATGATAATTATTAATAATAGTATTAGAAATAATTTAATTCCATGGTCTCGCTATACAGTTCCGGCTGGCCTTCAATTCACTTTGTAGGCCAGGCTGGTCTGAACTCGCGGTGACCCTCCTGTCTCAGCCTCTGAGTACTTGGCTGTATCTTCTAATATTCTTTAACATACTTTTGGGGCCTGCCCCTTAGCTCAGTTGTTTAAGTGACTGCTTCAACAAAGCAGTCAGCCTCAGGTTGCAGTGGTTCAATCCCTACAACTGCAGCCAGCCAAACATGCCCTGAAGGCATTCGGAGCCAGCCCCCCTCCAAAAAAAAATCCTTAAAACAAAAAAATAGATACTTTTTAGGTCACTCCAGGCTTCTCTTCCAAGCCACACACAATCCACAACCCAGATCAAGGCCTCCCTTCGCCCTGCTATTAGGAATTTAACCCAGGGCCTTTACACTAAGGTACATCAGGGGCTCTTTCTTGTCTATTTATTTATGGCTTTTGTTTTTTGAGACAGTTCCTTGCTATGTAGTTCAGGCTGGCCTTGAACTCGTGGTGACCCTCCTGCCTCAGCCTTTCTAGCGCTGGGATTACAGATTTCTGTTATTGTGCCTGCATCAATATTTTTTTTTCTTTGTTTCTGGTTTATTTTAAATTTTTTAAAAGGGTGTTCAAAAGGGTGTTCATAAATTGCTAAACTGGCAATGCTGAGATTGAGCTTTTTTTTTTTTTTTATTTTAGGGAAAGGTTTACAGAGTGTTCAGGGTCTCACTACTATATTGGAGTCGTAGTGAGATGCCTGTTTCCAGCCTCCCAAGAGCTGGGACTACATGCGCACACCACCACACCACCACACCTGCCCAGTCTCAATTGCTGTCTCAGCGCACCCTGGGGGGCGGGGGTTGGGTCCCACAGGGCAGGCCCCGGGATTGAACCCCTGGCCCCTGTGCCTGCTTGCAGGCGCTTTAATCCACTGAGCTATTTGGTTGGCCTGAGAATTTTGTTTTTTAAAGGTCTATGCTGTACACCTTTTTGTTGTTAATTTTTTTTTTTCTAAATTTTATTGAGAAACAAATATCAATGAGACAGTTTCACAACCAATTACTGGCACATTTTTAGTAATTAATACATTGCATATTGTTGTCTTAGTGGTTATTCATTGTACAAGATGCAGACATG
Source organism: Octodon degus (assembly GCF_000260255.1). Classification (NCBI taxonomy): domain Eukaryota; kingdom Metazoa; phylum Chordata; class Mammalia; order Rodentia; family Octodontidae; genus Octodon; species Octodon degus. The sequence continues at coordinate 7,016,968 of NW_004524722.1, read as the reverse complement.
ATATCCTGTCTCAAACACTATTATAACAAACCTCTCTATTCATTGAATTAAGAGAGTGGAGCTGTATATCTATCCTTTTTTTTTAGAAAACATTTTCTTTATTGTTAATTCTTATTCATATTGTTTTCTCCAATATGCAGATGGTACATACTCAAAAAAAAAAGGACTGAAGAAAATTAATGCAGTCTATAATGCCCCATTCAAAGGTAGATAATAGTAATAGAAATAATTTAATTCCAGATGTACATTTATATGTAATGGGCTTAAATTTATGATCTTGCTGAAGTCTTCTGGAGTGCCAGGATTACAGGCATCTGCCACGAAGCCCTACCTGGACCACTGTCTTGAGCTCCAGTTGAAAAGTACCCATAAAGTAGCAATCTTTCTTCTACCGGTTTCATTTCAAATTAACAGCTATTTATCAAGTACCTACTAGGGGTCAGGCTCTACTAGATATGTTTCAAATTTTCTCCTTCTGCTTTCTTTACCAGTGAACCTCACCATCATCCCCACAAACCAGGCAGTGTTGGCTCAAGGATACTCTTTCACCCCTCCCTCCTAGAAACAATCACATTACTGGTTGCACCTCCAAGTCTCTCCACTGCCCTGTTGCAGGCCTTATCTCTGTTCTTCCCAGTCTTTCAACTGCCCCTCTGATCACATCTCTCCTAAGTGAGGCCCCTCTGTCTTGCCACCACCTTCAGAGCTCAAGCTCTTGAAAGTTGCCTTCAAATCCCTTATCATTTGCTCCTTTTCATGCTATTAGAGGTTGAGGGCCCGTAAAGTAAAAACTCAGAACTCCAGAATTCTCTAAAACATTTGGAATGCTAATGTGACACCACATATAGCAAATCTACCCTTGATCTCATGTGATGGGTCACAGTGACAACACAGGTGTGCTAAAAATATTGTCTACAATTCCCTTCACCCTGTTCCCTCAAGGGGTATGTAAAACATAAACGAGTTTTATGTTTAGATATGAGCCCCACCCCCAAATACCTTTGTATATGTAAATATTGTATCTATCCCCCCAAATTATAAAAATTCCTTTCTAAAACACTGTTGAGGTCACTGACTTACACATTGCCAGTCTCATCTCTGCTGTCCTGCAAAGCCCAGCAAGGCCTCTTTCAGGCTTTCCCTCCCTTGCTCAGAGTCACACTTGTACACTCCTAAGTGCTGATGGCACTCATCGTGGCTTCCGGTACTTCGCCACTCTTAGACTGTAGATCCTTGGCAGTAGAGGTTTTGTTTTGTATAAGGGATCGAACTCAGGACCTTGTGTTTCCAGGCAGGTATTGAATCTGCTGCTGTTAAGCTATTTCCCCAGCCCATGCAGAGGTTGTTTTATTGATTTCCATAGTTCCCACACCAAGTACCGTGCCTTTTGCACAGTGGAACTCATGAATGGGTTGGGATGGTCTGTGACAGGAAAGAAAGAGCATCATGAAGAATGAGATGCAAGGCAGATGCCTCCAGATGGGGACCTGGTGATCCACCCTTCAGTGGCTCTCATGTCAATTTCTTTACCAGGCAAGTGCTTATTCTACTGAGCCATCTCCCTGACCCCATCAATTTCTTTACTACCTCTTTCCTAGGCCCTGTGCTAGGCCTTGTGAACACGAAGATGAGCTAATCATTGCCTTCAAGGAGCTCAGAGTTTAGAGGGAGGTACAGACTATGGTGGATGTGAGTGAGGCTAAGTACGGTGATAGTTATATGTATGTAGGTTGTTCTTGAAAGCAAAGAAGGGACGGGGGATGACCTAGCCCATATAGCAAGGGATGCTTAAGAAATTGTTCTTGGAAAAAGCTAAATAGTGACACAGAAAACAGGGATGGTAAGGGAAAATAGAGCTAAGAAGTTAGTAGTTTGGGTCCTCAGTTTTTTTCTCTATAAATGGGATGGCTTTACCTTTTAGAATCAGTCTCTTTTAGGCTGTTTTAAAGATTAAGTGACAGAAGTGAAGTGCGTAGCAAGTGTCTGGAACATGGTTTCTGTTCTCTAAGCTTCAGATGTAAGATTCATTTACCCATTCATTCATTAAGTTTACTGAACCCTTAGTGAGTGTGTTTCATTTTTTTAAACAATGCAATTTATTGAGAACTTGATGGTTAGGAGGGATAGGAGCCCGTCTCAGCCAGCAGCCACACAGGATTCCTAGATGAGAGACAAGAGGAAGGGGCTTGCCTGCTACGCTAGGCAAGGTGTGCACATGGGCTTTGTCAAGAACTAGTAACACATCAGAGGTCAGATAAGAAACAGTCCAGGTAGCCACTAAAGATATAGCGGCAAATAGAGAAGACAAGATCCCTGCCTTCATGCACTTAAATTCTACTGGAGGAGATAGGTAGCAAATGCACACCAGGTAAAACTAAGTAATCATAAGAAGTAGAAAAGTCTTTTAATGATAGGCTTTTGGGTAAAGAAAACAGATCAAGGGCTTGGATGATGACTGGGGAGGTGTGTACTTTAGGTGACCGTGTTAATGATTGATAATGGGAGAACTACAGGTATGAGTTACTCCACGGCCCTGGAGCTCAAGCAGTGGCCCAGTTGTTATTTCCATGGATATAGTGAAGGGGGCGCAGCGCCCACCTGTCACCCCTCGTGGGCAACCCATCATCAGTTGTGTGATGACATCGTCCCTCTCCCTAGATCTTTCTGTTGTACCCAGAGACTCACACCATCTGCACCTCTCAGCCTCTTCGAGTCCATTGCACTTGCTGCTTATGACCACGTGATGTCACTGTTGGGTGCCAGTGTCCCAGTTGATGCCTCCTAGGCCCAGCAGGTCCGGCTTCACAGAGGAGGGGCAGTTGCTGGGAGGCATCAGGAGAAGAGGGATGTTGGGGGGCAGGAGTCCTTCCACTGAGGGCAGCTCTGCAATAACTTCACTTCATCCAGAAATTCAGGGATCCCCTGCAGGTGCCTGAGCCTTGGTGCTCAGACCATACCAGCCTCCCAGAAGCCAGGCCTTTCGAGATCCTGACATTTTAGAAGAGTGGCTATGAGCCTGCTCAGTTTCCTATCTCCAAGGCAAAATAAACCCTTGCTTTTCCAAATCTCTAGGATTCTACCTGCTTTCCTTTTTTTAAAAAAAATGCATTTAGTACAAAGTCTACAGTCTCACTGCACATTGATCCTCTTGCTTTCAGCCTCCCAAGCACTGGGATTATAGGCACGCGCCATCACACCCAGTCTCAGTCACTGTCTCAGTGTGCGAGGCTGGCACGGCAGCCAGAGGATTGAACCCCAGTTCCCGAGTTTGCCTAAGCAGGCGCTTTAGTCCGCTGAGCTATCTGGCCAGCCCTTGCTTTCCCTCTTTCAATCCCCAACAAAATTAAGAGCCCAACTGTAGCTTTCCCACAAATGTCTTGGCCTCTAACTCCTCCAAGCACAATGTCTTGGTAAATTCCAGAGGGGAAGGGGAATGTTACTTTTTATTCCTTCCTGATTTGTCTACAGTAGCAAATAATAGAATCACGTTAAAACAAAATCAGTTCAGTTTCTTAATAGACCATTTTGTTGCATTAAGTTCTCCACTGTTATTGCTGTAATTATTATTAATATTATCAATTATAGAGAGTGGAGACGCTGCTGGAGGACCATCCCGCACATGCACATGCAGCACGGAGGCAGTTGCCTTCTGGAAGTGGAAGGTGCAGTCATGCTAAAATTCAAAATTTGGTTCTCAGCTCTTTAGGCCATACATGAAATTTTTTTTTTAATTTTTATTTATTTGTGTGTGTGTGTGTGGGGGGCATCTCAGCCCACCAGGGGGCGGGCTGGCTGGCATGTGGTGCTGGGGGATTGAACCGCAGTCCCTGTGCTTTTGCTAAGCTTGTTCTAAATAGGTGCTTTAGACCACTGAGCCATCTCACCAGGCCCATAAATGAAAATTTATTCTTTGCTTCAATATTATTAGGCTGTGGCCAGCCATATAGCTCAGCAGATTAAAGTGCCTGCCAGCAGCAGCAGGGTCCGAAGGTTTGATCCCCGGGCCTGCCCCCGGGGCATGCTGAGACTGCGATTGAGACTGGGCGTGAGGGGGTGCACCTGTAATCCTAGCACTTGGGAGGCTGTAAACAGGCGATCACTACAAGTCTGACCTAGTAGTGAGACCCTGAGCACCCTGTAGACCCTTCCCTAAAAAATACAGAAAAAAATATTATTGGGCTGATCTGAAATAACCAAACTCAGAAAACCCTGATTAATTTGAGTGCTGGGTTAATTTCCCTGAGAAACCTAACTACCAAATAACTGGAATAGTCTAGCTGGGTAGTTGGAGCCAGAGTATTTTTCATCTCATAGTGAAGTCTACGATGGAAGCCAAAGTTGGCTCTTCAAGTAGGTCAGGTAGGATTATTTAACCCTAATGTCCATTTTCTCCTGTGATATTCCCCTAACATGGGTAAAATCATATGTATTTGTGGTAGAAAATTTCTCCTCCCAGTAAAGGGTTGGCTGCTGCTGCTGGAAGTTGCTGTTCTAAATAAGTACTGGGATCTTTGTTGTGAGTAGAGAAATCATAGAACTTAAGGTTTTTTTTCTTTTTCTTGAGACAGGGTCTTGGTATCAGCTCAGGATGGCCTTGAACTCACTATGTAGCCCAGGCTCACTATGTAGCCTGTGGTGATCCTCTTGCCTGAGTGCTGGAATTGCAGGTGTGCTCCACCGAGCTTGGCTCTTTAACTGCAGGTTTTTTTTTTTTTTTTTTTTTTTTTGTGGCTGGCTCAGCCCATCCTGGGCATGCAGCTGGTACTGCATGTGGTGATAAAGCTTGAATCACCATCCCTGTGTTTGCTTAAGCTTTCCTAAGCAGGTACTTTAGACCACTGAGCTATCTCGCCAGCCCCTGTAACTTCAGTTTTGAGGAGAGCTCCAACCTACTGAATCTACCTGTGTTTCTAGCACCAATACATCTAGTAACATCTTGTAGCCTGTCCTTAGCTGACCTGTACTTGAAAAAGTACAGGGACAAGGAGCTCACTACCTCATTGGCAATTCTATTTTTTGACAACTTTGAGTGACCAAGAACTTCTCTTTATACCGAGATAAAATTGTGATGATTTGTAGTATGTAGCAGTTGGTTTTTCTTCAAGAACAAGAAGATTCTTGTATTTTGTTGGGGGTATTCCCATAGAGCTGAATACAGTTCTGTCGAGTAGGGCGTACAGGGCTGACTTATCGAGGGCCCCTCCAAACTTCCTCAGATGGATTTCTTGTGGTGATACGTTCTTTCAAGTCTTGGCTTATGTTTTGTTAATTATTTTAGTTTACCTGTATCTATTTTAAATAGGAAGTTGGCATTGTGCCGTGTCGAAATGGCATGGCCTTCAGAGTCAAAGACATTGGTTATGGTTTGTGTCTAGGTGTCCTCCCAAAGCCTCATGCCTCACTGGGCAGGTTTCTAGAGTTTGTAAATAATTCATTATCTAATACAGAGATGTTGGGTGTGTTACACCTGCCCTGGGGCGGATAGCCTGAATACAATATAAGGAAGGGAGAGAGGCTGGCTAGCTGCTGCAGCCCCTGCTGCTCCCTTTGCTCTTTGCTGTTTTCCATCACCATGAACTGCTGCCCTCTGCCGTGTGCCACTCTGTCTTGGAGCCAGCCGAATATGGACTGAAACCTCTACTAACTGTGAGCAAAATAAACCTTTCCTTCCTTCATTTTGGGTGTTGGGTCTTTTGTTCCAGCAATGAGAGAAAAGTAACTAAGACAACATCTGTGCTTGATTGCTGATGAATGACAATTTCCTTTTCCTAGGTTTATTGTGAGAATCAAGTAAGACTGGTCAGTTACTGGCTCCATTGGCATTTGTCGTTCTAGGTGATGGGGATTGGTGCTGTATGATAGAGATAAGGGTGCTGCCTTTGTGGGACTCATATTAAATTGGCAATTGTAATAGTCTCGAATGCACGGGACACTGGCAAATGCCAGGTGCTGCAGAGTGCACAGATGGGGACCCTAACTCAGTAGTGGTGGTAGCAGCTACAGGGGAGTTTTCTCAAGGCAAAATAAGCTTTTCTTCAACCTGATTTCTTCTTCTGTTTACTTTGTAACCTATTGGGATTATTTATTTTTCTGCCAGTTTCTCAAGTAGCTTTTATAATGACAATAGGCATACTTTAAGGGCTGGCCAGATAGCTCAGTGGACTAAAGCACCTGCTTAGGCAAGTGCAGGGACTGGGGTTCAATCCCCTGTTTGCCATGCTGGCCCTGCCCCACGGGTACACTGAGACAATGAATGAGACTTGGTGTGGTGGCATGCACCTGTAATCCCAGCACTCGGGAGGCTGAAAACAGGAGGATCACTGCTAGTCCTATCTGTGTAGTGAGACTCTGCACTAAATACATTCAAAAAAAAAAAGAAGCATACTTTAAAACTCACACTCATCTGTTCCTCCCACTGACACATTAACACTGACGTGTCAAACTGTACTCATCTTTTAAGGACAACATTCTCTGCATTAACCCGAAACCGGTTACAACCGAAGATCTGACCCTTCATCCACACCCTCCGCCTTAAACCTCACACCTAGTAAGTCACATAGTCTTCA
>NW_004524722.1:7007302-7008727 GCF_000260255.1 Octodon degus | reverse complement strand
AAATGAACAGAATTCTCTGGGAAGTTAAGATGGGAGGATCTCAAGTTTGAGCTCAGTCTGGAAAACATAGGCACCTAGAGAGAGCTTTATTCAAGAAAAAGAGTATGGGGCCAGCCAGGTAGCTTGGTGGATTAAAGCGCCTGTTTAGGCAGACACAGGGACCAGAGTTCAATCCTCGGCAGGCTGTGCTGGCCCCACCCCCACAGCGTGCTGAGACGGGGAGTGATGGAGTACCCCTATAATTGCAGCACTTGGAGGCTGAAAACAGGAGGATCACTACGCGTCTCATCTGTGTAGTGAGACCCTATAAACCCTGTAGACCCTGTACTCAATAAAACAAAACAAAACAAAACAAAAAAGGAAGATGGACAGAGTTTGCACTTATGTGTCTCTTTATTAATTTATGATTATTTTTAAGACAGATATGTAGGAATCAGTTCTTAGCAGTCATTTTAAAACAAGAGTATCACCTCCCTGTTCTATGAGTCCCACTTTAATTTTTCTGGTAGTTATTTCTACTTACTGTACTATTTGTCCAAAACCTGAACTTTTTTTTTTTCAGGAAGTCTGGTTTATTGAAGATGAAGGTAAGTTTTGGATGGTGCCATACTGTGGTTCACATTATATGTGGGCTTTTAAGTAAGCCCTCCTCTTGCCTATGCAGAATGAAGAGGATGGAATAGTCCATTAGCCCAGCTCAATTTACATCACGCCATTTACTTCACAGAGTCTCATGGACTAGACTATTCTCAATTAGTGTGTATAATTAAATACAACATTATTTTATGACACTATTAATTATTCTTTTATATGTTTTAAAAATGTATTAGCATGCCTGTCTGATTCTTTATTTCTTTGCCTATTTTCCCAGACTATGCAACAATTTTACCTTAATGTTTAGATATCTCTAAGTCTGACTCATCTAAATGTAGTTTAATAGTCTTTAACTTAAACAATTACAAATATAGGGCTGTTAAGATAGCCCAGGAGACTACCTGCTTAGGCAAGTACAGGGACCGGGGTTTGATCCCTGGCACCACATGCTGTGCCGGCCCTGTCCCTGGGCATGCTGAGCAGGCCACCAAAAACGCGTGTGGTGGCACATGCCTGTAATCCCAGTGCTGGGGAGGCAGAAAAAAGGAGGATCCCTATTAGTCTGAGCTGCATAGTGAGACCCTGTACCAAATACATTTAAAAAAAATACAACTGTGTTGGGTATGGTGTACCATGTCTGTAATTCCAACTACTCAAGAGGCTGAGGCAAGAGGACCAAAGGTTCAAGTCCAGCCTGGGCAACTTGGAGTCTTAGGGAAACCTGGTTTCAAAATAAAAAAGGCCAGGGATATAGTGAAGGCTCTGGATTCAATCCCTAGTATCACCGAAACTACAAATATTCTTTTCTCATTTTTACCTAACATAGGAAAT
>NW_004524722.1:6978449-7004362 GCF_000260255.1 Octodon degus | reverse complement strand
GCACTGCTTGAATCACATCTGTATCATCAGACAGTTATCATTTCTTTGTGATGAATGACATCTTTTAAAATACAATTTCCCTTTATGCCAGGTTATTATAAAATCTTCTATCTGAGGCTTTAAGAAGTACTGAAATTCTCTGTATAAAAAAGATAAAAATGCACTGATACAAAACAGAAGGAAAAAGCTGCACTGATAGAGCAAATACGGGGCACGGTATAAGGTATGTGCGTCATTTTTTCCTCCCCCCACAGCTTAAGATACTTAAAATAGATTTTATGGACTCTAGATCCAAACAGGATGCCAGCGGCATCTGAGCATAACACAAATCTTCCTGAAAATTAAAGGAAAATATAACCTCATCCAGGGGAACACAGCGACTGAAGCCAGAACGTGGTTTCTTCCACAGCATTCTCATACAATAGAGAACAGTAATGAATAGGCGACATGGACAGACATAAATGGGTGATTGCTTATCTAAAAACTCTCTAGCATTTACATTCTGGGAGCATAAAATATAGACTTTAGCTTATCCTTTCAGTTAGAGCCTTGAACTGCTGAAACTTTGTACACACACACACGCACATGCACATGCAGATGTATTTTATTTATTTATTCATTTATTTATTGTATTTTAGGGAAGGTTCTACGGGGTGTTCAGCGTCTCACTACTAGATCAGACTCAGAGTGATCTGCCTGTTTACAGCCTCCCAATAGCTGGGATTACAGGCGTGTGCCACCACACCCAGTCTCAACTGCCATCTCAGTGCGGCCCCTGGGGCGGGGCCAGCACAGCAGGTCTGGGGATTGAATCCATGGTCCCTGCGCCGTCTTGCAGGCACTTTAATCCACTGAGCTATTTGACTGGCCCTAGATGTATTTTAGAATATTTCAATATTTGTTTCAGTTGAGTCCCAGTTCCCAGGGAGACCTTTCTATCTGCATTTATACAAATATTCGTACCTTCTTGATATACATATCCACCTACATATGCAAGAATACATATTTACACTTACTTGTTGTGTATTTAAAGCACACATATTTCATAAATTACCCCAATCAGAAGCAATAAGGGGCCGGGGACATGGCTCAGTGGAATAAGCACTTCCCTGGCAAGTGCAAGGGCCTGAGTTTTATCCCCGGTTCCAAAAAAAAAGCAATAAAATACAACATTCAGATTTTATAACTTTTCTAGACAAACCAAGTAGAGAACTTGAAAAATTAATCACGAAAATTTTAGTCATTTTTCCTGGTGTGCTGGTGCCTACCTATAATCTCAGCACTCCAGGAGACGGAGCAAGAAGATTGCAAGTCGGAGCCCAGCCTGTGCAATCTGGTGAGATTCTGTAAAAAAACCCAAAAAATGTGGGGATGTGGTTCAGTGTGAAGGCCCGGGGTCTAATCATCAGTACTGCCAAAAAGAAAAAGAAGATCTGACTAGTCATTTCTGCTTTAGCATTTACTCTTTAAACAGATTAAAATATGGCCTTGCCATGTTACACAGATGCATTTTTAAAAAAAAGTTTGCAAGATTATAAAAGAGAGAAACATGACCCTCTTTAAATATTAAGGCGCATATATACCTTATTTCATTCATAAACACTCTGATTTATTTAGCATATCTCATTTTGTAATAAGGAAATGTCAAAATTGAAAGAGCTTATCGTTCTCTCTCTCTCTCTTTCTTTCTTTCTTTCTTTCTTTCTTTCTTTCTTTCTTTCTTTCTTTCTTTCTTTCTTCTTTCTTTCTTCTTTCTTTTGTGTATTTGGTTGTTACAGGGTCTCACTAAGCAGCTTGGACTCATAGTGCTCTTCCTGTTTTCAGCCTCCCCAGTGCTGGGATTACAGGCATGTGCCCCCACACCGGACTCTGTGGCCAGCTCAGCCCGCCCTGGGGGCAGGGCTGGCACAGCGTGTGGTGTGGGGGATCAAACCGTGTGCTTGCCTAGGCTTGCCTAAGCAGGTGCTTTAGACCGCTGAGCTATTTTGCTGGCCCCACACTTTTCAGTTTGATTGTATGGTTCTACCACTATATTTCTGGATTTAAAACAAGGTATTAAATATAAAAGGTAACAACCTGAAATTATAGAAATTAATTTAAGAAATCTCATAGAAATTTTACTAAACCCAGAGTCATAACAGATTCTTAATTCTGGAGCAGCTGTCTCAGCAGGATTTTTACTAGCTCTAGAGTCTCTGCCCCGTCAATCCTCCCGCTCCAGTCTGTATATGGGAGAAACTTCTTGGTAACTGTTAGAGTATGTTTCATAGGACTTAACCACTCCCCTCTGAATATGTTTCTTGGGGCCAGGGAGATGGCTCAGTAGAATAAGCGCTTGCCTGGCAAGCGCAAGGGCCTGAGTTCAACACCCAGTTCCACCAAAAAACAAACAAACAAACAAACAAACAAACAAACCCAATATGTTTCTTGACTGAGCCTTCAGGATAGTGCTTTTCTGAAAGAAAATATTTATGACCAAAACTATCTTTGAAAAATGTTATGGTTCTGAACATGACTTAATTCATGCTGCTTTACTTTCCTCTGTTGAAGTCTGTCTTACTTTTCCAATGTACTTGAGAATCATAGATCATTCTAGAACAGGCATCACTAATAGTTAAAATTTTCTTTTTACACAGACAAATCACACATTAAACCCAAAACTGGTAAGATTTGCAACTTCTCAACTTCCCACACATATAAATCACACATTTATTCTGGTCAAAACATACCCATCAAAAAATAAGTCTGAAGTAAGTTTCCAAGATTTATGAATGAGAAGCTCATGTTCCCATTTAAGCATTTCTGAACATTTGCTCAGAAGACATCTATTCAAGCAAGCACTTTAGAAATTCCAGCACAAAGTTTCAAGGTCAGAATAGCTCTCAATGACCTCCCACCCAACTGAACCTGGGTCTCCTGGAAGAACCTCCTGTCCTGCATGGGCAGAAGGGAGGACTAGACCTGCACATCCCAAAATAATTATTAAGAGTCAAAGCATCACTTTATATTTTATTTTTATTTCATTTTTTATTGAGAAATAAATATAAATGAGACAGTTTCACAGCTGATTAATAGGACAGTTTTGATAATCAATACACTGTACATTGTTATCTTCTTAGTGGTTATCCACAGCACAAGAAGCAGACAGGCTATTCTGTCCAAACACTGTTAGTACACCTCTTTATTCTCATTGAATTAAGTGAAAGTAGCTGTAAACCTATCCTAACTATTTTGTATATATAAATACAAAATGATCTTTCCTTTGTATCCTTTTTTTTTGTCCTGTCAGAGGTGAATATTCTATTGACATTTAACTACTATAGGTGTTTGAATTCAACTAAACAATATAGCACTGTCTAGCAGTCTATAATATTAGTGGGTTATCCTCAGAAGTTAATGACTTGAGCCTTTTACAGCTCATTGTATTATTATGGGTTTACTTTATATACCTTATTTTTATACTTTTCTGCTGGATGGTTAAGACCAAGATAAAGCAAGACCTATATAACAAGAAATGTCACTTTCGTATCTGATAAGGTCAGCCAAGTACTCTCAGGATTTATCCTGTAGCCCTGTGCCGCCCTTTGTACATCCTTTTGTCAGTGTCAGACATGAGGATGAGTCATGGCCATTGCTTGACCAATTTGCTCTCTGTGAAAGCAAAGCATCACTTTATAACCAGCGTAAGCACTGGTATCCAAATGTCAGTGTTTTAGTTTATTCCAGTTTTTAGAAAATTCCTCTAGAGACTGTCAGTGAATCTGGAGAATATACATATCTCCAGTTCATCCCTCCTCACATCTAAGACCTTGAGTTTTATACAATTTCCTTTGCTGGGTTAGGAGTTACGGTCATTTCAGATCCTATTTTCATAGTTGATGTGTGACACGTGGAGGGCTATTTTATATGAAGTAGGTATTTGTCTTAGTTACTTTTTTACTCATTGCTGGGACAAGTACCTGACATTCAAAATGAAGGAAGGAAAGGTTTATTTAGCTCACAGTTGCTGGAGGGTTCAGTCCATATTCCTCTGGCCCCAAGGCAAACAACAGCAGTTCATGGTGGCAGAAAATGAGAACAGAGGAAGCGCTGCGGCTGTGGGTCCATCAAGCCTCTCCCTTCTACACTGACTGAGAAGACCGGAGCTCCATGCAAAGATCGTAGCTCCCCCAAGGTGGCAGCAGCTGGGAAGATCAAGCTTCTCCAAAGACCAGCCCAGCGGATTCAGCCAAGTTGACCCAGTGTATCAACTAACACAGTATTGTTTCTTTAAATTCATAGAATGTGTTTTTAAGATGAAAGAACATTATGTAGAGTTCCCGTAGTCCATGTGCTCCAAAATATGCAGAGGTCAGAGGGTAAAAAAATCCCTGGCAAAAGGTAAAAAAGCATCCATTAGGGACACCCGGAGGAGACAATGTCTCCACCTGGTAACCTCATGGCAGATAGATGTTGCTATGGGAAGCGTGTCAATCTGCAGATGATGGTGTAGACCCAAAGGGGGCCGAGGTGTGCACACCATGGCGCGCTGAGGTTCACTGGCAGAGGGATGGAAGCTTTGTCTGCCAAAACTGCTTCCTCTCCTTTCTGTGATCTGGTGAACTGCCCACAGCACCTGTTAATGGAAATACGCTCTGTATGTCTGCACAAGAATGTACACTATCATTTTTATCATGTAGTATTAAGGAGTATTTATTTATTTTAAGGAAGGAAAGGTTTATTTAGCTCACAGTTTATGAAGTTTCAGTCCATAATCAGTTGGTTCCAAAGCAGAGTGGCACATCCCAGAGGGTAGCGAGTTATGGCAGTGGAAAACAGCAAGAGCAAAAGGGGAGGAGCAGCTGCAGAGAGCAGGCCCCTTTCCCTCCCTCATACTGCGTCCAGGCTGTCCACCTCAGGGCGGGCGCAGCGCTCGCACCAGAATCCCATCAGCCCTCACACCCATAATCCAAGCATTGGATCATGAGCTAATCACAAATTCTAGAAGCCCACCTCATGACTACATGAAGGGTTAGGGGGACAACTAGACACAAACCATAACAGGCAATGAAATAGAACAGAGAACCTTGACATAAATCTTCCTATACATTGATCAAATGGTTTTTTAAAAAGCGCAAGAATATTCAAAAAAGCTCAAGTGTATTCAAAAAGAAAGGACAGGTCTTTTTCAACAAATGGTGCTGGAAAAATTAGATATCCCTATGCAAAAGTGAAATGGCAGAGTACCTTAAACATTATGTGAAATTAACTCAAAATGTGTCTATGGTGTAAAAGTAAGAGCTCAAACTGTAAAAACTACCTTATTGATTTTTGTTGTAGCTGAAACAAAATACTCAGCACCCAAAGGTAAAGAGGAGGGGCCAGGGGAATAGATCAGCAGTCTAAGCACCTGCCTGGCAAGGACCTGCCTGGCAAGGACCTGCCTGGCAAGGACCTGGGCGTGGTGGTGCACACCTGTAATCCGAGCCCTGGGGAGGCTGAGACAGGAGGATCACTAGAAGTCCTACTTGCAAAGGGAGACCCTCTACCAAATATATAAAATTAAAAAAATAAAAAGAGGAAAGGTTTATTGGAACTCACACTCTGTAGGATTCAGTCCACAGCTGGCTGGCTCCAAGGTATGGAGCAGAGCAGGGGCCATCACAAAGAAGAGACAGCCCATGGTGTGTCAGGCAGCAGGCAGGCAAGCAGCCAGCAGCCTTTCCCATGTTGGTTGATGCCACCCACAACTACGCTAATTCAGATCAGTGGACTGATTCAGTGCCACGCGCCTTAATCCCAGGAGCACATGCCCTAGATCTAGCCAGCTCTGAAAGGTCCCACCTATGTCCGTATGAGGCTTTGGATGCAAGCCATAGCACACACGTATAAGAGAATGGGAGGAAATGTTTAGGACATTGAAGCTGGCAGTGATGCCCCTGAGATGACACCAAAGTCTCAGACAACAAAAGATAACCAGAGCCAATCAATATGAAAAGCTTTTGGGCATCAAAGGCCATGATCAGCAGAGTGATAAGGCAACCTGAGAAAGTATTTACAAATTATATATCTGTTAAACAATTATTATGCAGAATATACAAAGAACACCTACGACTCAATAACAAACAGACAATATATTATATAAAAATATGTATATAACCTGACATAAGATTGATATTGTTTTGTGGAACTCTTCAATGACCTGTTAAATGGGTTCGTCTACTACAATTATATTTTACATAGTCCTGCATAGCTACCATTTTGAGAGCTTTTTATTCTTTGTCCAGGACCATACAGCAGCTTCTCTTGCCTTCTGGATTATGGTCTTTGTTATTTCCTATATGCTATGTCTGGAGGTATTAGAATATTTTGAGTTTAAAAAAAATTTATTGAGAAACAAATATGAATGAGACAGTTTCAAAGCTGATTAATAGGGGCTGGGGAGATAGCTCAGTAGAATAAGTGCTTGCCTGCCAAGCGCAGGGTCCTGAGTTCAATCCCTGGTACTGGAAAAAAAAAGAAAGCTGATTAATAGGACAGTTTCGATAATCAATGCATTATACATTGCTATCTTCTTAGTGGTTATTCATAGTACAAGAAGCAGGCAAGATATCCTGTCCAAACACTATTAGTACACGTTTTTCTTCTCATTGAATTAAGTGAAAGTACTTGTATATCTATCCAATTTTGTGTATATAAGTACAAAATGATCTTTCCTTTGTATCCTCCCTTTTTTTTGTTTAGTCCTGTCAGAGGTGGGTATTCTATTGGCATCTAAATATTATAGGTGTTTGAATTCAGCTTAAGGAGTTTTAGTCAATGGACTAAAACAAGAAAAAAGTATAGTGCCAGGTGTGGGTTGTCATGAGTTTGAAGCCAGCCTGGGCTACATAGTGAGTTCAAGGCCAGTCTGAGCTACATAAGAGATACTGTCTCCAAAAAAAAAAAGTATAAATAGGTGAAACTATGGAAATGTATTATTAACTGAGAGATTCAGAGTAGAATCATGAGTTGACTAAATCCACTAAGCATGCATTCATACATGAAGTGGATAATATGTGTGCAATATAATACATTGGCTTGTATTTCTATATTTTATTCTCTGATTGTTTATACTTATGAATATGTATGAATTTTGGTAATAAGAAAGGAGAAATTCTGCCAAAACCTAATGCAGAAGCCCTTAAGATACAAGTGAAGTAATTCTGTAGTTCTTTTTAGCTTTTAAAATATATCAATAACTCCTATCTTCTCATTGTCAAAACAACAGTGCATATTTCTTCATCCAGTTGTGCATATCTTTCACAGCTGAAATATAAGCAGAACATTTGAATTGAGTATTATGTTATTTTTGATATAAATTTTGGCTTTTATTATTTCCTTGTTTTCTTGTAACTATTCATAAGTATATGCATAAAAAATAAATATATGCATTGCCTAGTAAATTTTGTTAGAGTTGGGCCATCAGCATAGGTGATAATACCACAAATAAAAATATTGTCTTTGCAATAATGAAATTCCACATAGTTATCAAAAATAATTTTTAAAAATTTAATAACATGAGAAAATTCTCAAAATATAATGGTTAATCCAGACATGGTGATGCACGCCTGTAATCCCAGCACTCATGGGGGCTGAGGCAGCAGGATCACCTCGTGCTTCAGGCCAGATTGGGCTATAATACATAGCGACACCCCAGGTGCCCTGAGCCATGACAGAGTCTGGGGGTGGTGGCACACACCTGTGATCTCAACACTGGGAGGTTGAAAACAAGAGGATCGCTACAAGTCTGAGTTGCATAGTGAGACCCTGTATCAAATGCATTAAATACAACAACAACAACAACAAAACCCCAGTGAATTTGAGAACAGCCTGAATTTCATACCAAAACAAAACACAAATAGAAATAAAACACACATGCAAACAAAAAAATTGGTTAACTAAAATATATATATATATATTCCTAGTGCTGGGATCACAAGCATGTGCCACCATGTCCAGAACTTGAAAATACTAAAAAGCCAAACCATTTACACAGTACAACTTCATCTTTATTTTTAAAATTAAAATGTGCACAAGGGGAGAAAGATTAGTTCAAAATGTTAACAGCGATGAATCATACACTTTCTTCGTATTTTTTCTTAGTTTCCATATCAAGTTATGTTTAAAATGAGTATATATTACTTTTACAGACAGTGAAAAGAAAATAATAAAAATGTTCAGCAATAGCAAAAGATAGACTCAAGTACAGAAAAGCTGTCAGAAATGAGAATAAAATTTATGAGTGTAGACGGACAGCTGAGACAATGCTATGCTGACGTGGAGTCTTCTGAGAAGAGTTGAAGGGACTCAGAAAGAGGCCTCCTTTGATTTACAGAGAAAGGTGACTTGAGATTGTAAATTCATCCCAGCGCGGATTGTGCTGAGAACCCAAAAACACAGAGACCAAGTTGCCAGTCAGTCACTGCTCCCCGACAGAGCTTTAATACGGGGGCCCTCCATTCCAGCCGGCAGGCTCATCCTATCACGCCAGCAGATGCTGGAAAATAAACTGCAGGCATCTGAGTTACCCAGAGAGAGCTGCAGCTAAATAAAGAGGTGACAGGATGGAGGCGGCGGCGATGGCACAGATCCTAAGCACTGGTTTTGAAAGCAGAATCGGATGCTACATGGTGTATCACCAAACCAGGGCCAGGAGTGACAGCAGACAGAATCAAGGCTCCTGTCCTCACTGGGCAGGAAATAAGACAGTCTGGTAACGTAATCACCACCCTCCGGTCTACCTGTTGTACCACTGTACGTAATCATGAGCTTCTTGTGTATTCAGCATACAGTATGTCTTAAATTTTTATTTTTATTAATACACTTTGGTGGTGTGTATCAAGAACATTGCTTGTGGCGAGTTGGAGCATGTACTTAATACATCTTCATTCTTTTACATCCCCTTCTCTTTACCCCCTCCCTCTCTTGGTCCTCTTCCCTTTTGCAAAAGATCTATCTCTTTGCTTCCTATTATCTGTCTTTTATTTTGTGCTTTGATTTATTTACACTTAGAGTTTCTCATATAGGAGAAGTCATGTGATATTTAAGCTGATATGCCTGATTTATTTCGCTTAGTATTATGGTCTCGAGGTCCATACTGTAATTAAAGCAGTATCTCAAAAAATAAGCCTGTCACCTTCCATCCCATTTCCTTTTTTCTTCTTGCTGTTAGCTGGCTCTCCATTATATCAATTTTTAATGCTCAACACATTGTTCTTCCCCTCTTAATCCCCTCCCATATGCAGCTAGCCAAGAAATCTTGAAGATTAGCTTCCTTATTTTTGTTTAACTTGCCACTGTCTTGATTACTTTTCTCTTGTTGCTGAGACAAAATACCCGACACCCACAGTTGAGGAAGAAAAGCTTTATTTAGCTTACAGTTTGTGGAGGCTTCAGTCCATACTGGGCTGGCTCCAAGGCAAAGTGGTACACAGCAGAGGGCAGCAGTTCAGGGCTGGTGGAAAAGAGTAAAAGCAACAAGAGCACAATGGGAGGAGGAGCGGGTAGCAAGCCTTTCCCTCCCCTTATATTGTGCGCAGGCTGCCTGCTCCAGGGCAGGTGTAGTGCTCACACCCATAAGCCCAGCATGGGACCATGAGTAAATCAAAAACTCTAGAAGCCCGCCCCATGACTGCATGAGGTTTTGGGGGGACATCTAGTGCCAAATCAGGCACTATGGACAGTAACTTGGCTGTCATGCCAGGCTATGTAGTGTCTTAGTAGGACAACAATGTTTTTTGTTTTTTTGCAGAACCAGGGATTGAACTCAGGCCCTTGTGTTTGCCAGGCAAGCAGTTCTTCTACTGAGCTATCGCCCCAGCCCCTAACAATGTTTATAAGATGCATGACTCACAAATAGGCAGGAATCTGAACTTAAAATCTTTCTTGTTACTTTCAAGCTTAATCAACACTACACTGAATGCCTTTTTCTACAGAATCAAGCTCCTTTCTAACTTCTACATCATGTAGTCATAATGTGTATCTGTACTGGATTTACAATGTGTCTTTTTCTCTTTTCTGTATAACCACACCTAAATCACAATCAAAGGCTAATATTTATAACTAATTTTTCAAATAGTTCTGGGGAAAAATAAAAAAAAATTAAAAAGTACATATACATATTGCTATCCTTTTGTATTATTTTCTGAAAATCATTTCTTGCTTTCTTTTAAATAAAATTACACTTTGCTCACTTTAATTTTGCTTAGCTGGTTGCTCTGTTTTTGATGTTGTTTTTCTTTTCGTTTGGGAGAAGGGATGAGCTGGTAATCTCAGCTGTTCTCAAACTCATGGTCCTTCTGTCCCAGCTTCCAGAGTGCTGGGATTACAGGCATGTGCCACCATGTTTGGCCATAGGTGTGTTCTGGTAGGAATATTCCAGAAACCTATTCTACTGTAACCCGGTCACAATCTTATATCCTGACAATTGATACTACTATTTCTAACAATAAGATAAAGCAAAAAGTCATCTCCATCCTTATGAGAATATGTCTACACGTTCCTGAGTTTTTCTGACATAATATGGTAGAGTAATAGGGCCACCCTAAATTAACTTTGTGCCTTTTTAATTTTCTTTAAGTGCCATATGGAGAAGCATGAATTACAGTCTGCAAAACTGAAATAGCTGCTTCTATATGACAGGATGCCAGATTGAATGAGAGATTCATTTTGAGTGACAGTAAATATTGTTAAACGAACGATTGAACACACTCTTTTACATTGAGAACAGTGGAATAAGGGGCCAAGAGTAAGTTTATTACTACCCAAGAAAAGTAAACAATGATGGACCTAACTTTCTCCAAACAATTTCCCTGAATTACCACCTGTATCATTGTAGTGCTTTGTGAATTCTAAGTAATGTCTTCTTCTTGACCTAAAAAATAACTAACACTAAAGTTCCACCATCTCTCCTTTCATTGCATGCCAGGAGAATATTTTTTTTGCTCAGTTCTTAACTGGAAATACCCAAGTAAGAAAAAGTCTGTGTAATATTCAACCAGGAATCAATCAAGCATGGAGTTTATAAATCTCTGCACATATTAGGCAAATTTTTCTTTGTGGGGAACACCTTGTGCCTTGTAAAATGCTGACTATCATCACTGATCTCTACCTACCAGGTGCCAGCCAAAAATATCTCTAGATATCACCAGTGTCCCCTTTAAGACCAGATTGTCTTTGGTTGAGAATGACTGATTTGTGACGTAGCTTGGATGGAGTAGAGTCCTGGACACAATATCTGTGACCCAGGAACAAGAATCAGTAGATTACAGCATAACCTTAGTGACATAGATATGGCTGCTCTTTTAGAAGTGCTGAAAAGTCATTAAGTGTCCAACATGCTACAGAGACACCTTGAAGTATCTGGCTTTTGTAGTTTTGCTTTTTGTTGAAGCTGTACGGTGGGAATATTGAACTCATTCCCACTCCAAGGACTCATGTTGAAATCCTGACAAGCACAACGATGTTAGATTTTGGAAGGTAAAAGCCTTAGAGAGCTGTTTAGTTGATGAAAGTAATGCCTTCATATTTATTTTTATTTTATTATATATATTAATTTAATTTTTGAGACAGGGTCTCACTATGCAGTGTGGGCTGGCCTTGTGCTCACTTTTGTAGCCCCCATGCTGGTCTTGAACTTGCAGAGATTCTCCTGGCTCAACCTCCTGAGTGCTGGGGTCATAGGCGTGAGCCACCAAGCCTGGTTCCAGGCTGCACATTGGGTGCCAACATCCGGGGCCAAGACTGTCTGTATGGCATGTGGGGCTGGGGATCGAACTGGGGTCCTTGTGCTTTCCAGGTAGGTGCTTATGCCTCAGAGCTATTCTCCAGTCCCTAGAGTCTTCATGAATGGTATTAGGACCTTGTAAAAGAGAACTGAGAGCTACCATTTCCCTTCCATCATGTGAGGACAAAGACGGAAGGCACCCTCTGTGAGCCAGGCTGCACCCTCAACCGGACACTGAATCTGTTAACATCTTGATATTGGACTCTCCAGACACCAGAACTGTGGGAAAGAAATTTTTCTGTTTTTCACAAGCCATTCTATTTAAAACATTTTAGTATAGCAGCCCAAATAGACTAAGTCATTGTATCAGTCACATTTCTGGCACTATAACAAACTACCTAACATAATTAACCTATGAGGAAAAAGTTATTTATGGCTCATAGTTTGGGAGATTTCAGCTCATGACTGGTTGGCTCTATGGCTTTAGGCCTGTCACAAGAGAGCACATCAAGGAGGGGGAAGAATGGTAGGCTAAAGCATCATGGGCAGGAAGCAAAAGCAAAAGCAACTGGGGTCCCACAATCACTCTCAAGGGCATGGTCCCCATGTCCTAAATAATTACATTCAGGGCCCATCATGAAATGGAATAAGTATTTTCATGTCTTTAAAAACATACATGTTGGACTGGGGAGATAGCTCAGCAGCATATGCGTCTTCCTGGCAAGTTTTGCAAGTACTGATTTGGTGGATTGTTCAGCTTAGACAGGAACCAGAGCGA
The DNA here is from genome assembly GCF_000260255.1 of Octodon degus. NCBI lineage: Eukaryota > Metazoa > Chordata > Mammalia > Rodentia > Octodontidae > Octodon > Octodon degus. The sequence goes on along the minus strand of NW_004524722.1, from coordinate 6,991,838 downwards.
GGAGCAGGGAGACATTCGGAAGGAGCAGAAAGTGCTGCACTGCTTAGAGGCCATCTCTGTTGCACCTGGGGCTCCTGAAGAATGGTGTCAGGAGGTAGATACATTTCTGGAAGTGCTGGAAATGCTTTATGAATCACATTGGGGCTACAGCACATTTCCATCAATTTTGTTTCTGTTTGATTTAACATTATAGAAGGAAGTCAAGAGATCTATCCAGAGTTTGTAGAGTAGAACTCAGAGGTAAGTGAGTCCCAAATATTGTATTCAATTCCATTGTGTTGGAGAAGGGTCAAACCAATCATTATTCCCCTAATGTGGATGACTGTTGAGTTATATGTTGGAACTTTTTCAGTGTACACATCAAATACAGAACAGAAATTCAAAGCCTGCTGTGGGTTTAAGCAAAGTAAACAGAGACTATTAGAAATAATAAGGTTGAACAGAGAACAAAGAAAGCTACTGTTTCCCATGATTCTTAATCTTAAAGATTTCCCTCAATTGGCCAGGGAAAATAATTGATGTGCCAATCTAGTATTTTATAAAGAGAGCAGGAATTGCTTTAAAGAATAAATCTGAAAAGTAAAACAGTTGCCTTTATAATCAAGTGGCAACTAAGTAAGGGAGGCTTTTGGAGGTGCCCTGTTGAAATCTCTGGCGTCCTGTGTCACCACACTTTTGATCAGTAACTAATGCAGTGTCCAGAGAAGTGATACCAGGCACTCCATCAGCAAAAGGTACTAAAGCATACATTGGCTGTCCTTGAAGAAAACATGACCACCTCTCTTACTTGCCCTTTGGACACAAGAGTGACACTTCACATAGTCTCAATTTAAATAAATTTATAAAACTCTATATGACAGTGTTTTGGCACTATATCAAACATGTCTTGCAGAATTAGTAAGAGCACATGGGTCTTGAATTTGCAATTCCCCTCTAGAGTATGCTTTTGGGGTATATGCAGTGTGATGAAAAGAGCCACAAATCAAGACAATGCATGCCAAGAGTTGTCTTTCTTACAGATATAAGGATAAACATATGTTAAAGATTTTATGAACTCATTTATGAGGAAACCATTGAAGTGTTACAACCTAGGGAAAGGAAAATCCCAAGAACAGACAGATTATAAAATTGAAAATACTGAATGAATGTGTAAATAGAGCCACAGTAGGTTTTCTAGTTGTTTTTCCACTCCGCAGAATGCATTTGCATTTCTATTGACAAGAATTACTTGGCATTGCTGTCATTTATCTGCAAGTCATAGGGCTGCAAGATAGTGTCTACAGGATCAGAATCAGACAGCATGGGTGTGCTGAAGACTGGCAACACATCATTTTCCATTTAAGCACAAGTTTCTCCATTTCATCTTTCCACTTTTGATCAATAAGCATCTCAAAGGTTCTCGGTCATCAAATGAATCCATCCTCATTAGTGTGGCGTGCTTGTTTGCACAGACAGCAAGAATGCTAATTCACCATATGAGACTTCACGTTTACTTGGCTGCAGGTTTCTGTGAAGCAGCTCGGCTTACACCTCTAAATGCCTCTTTCAATTAATTTGCTCTCCTGAGGCTAGAAAGCAAATCCAAGGAGTTTTCTGTGTAATATTTTGCTATGGCAAGCAGATACACTAAAATGACACCCAGGATTTGGAAGATTTATTTTACATAGATGGGCACTGATAGGGCTCATTCAAAAAATATTAGGTCCTGGACTGGGGATATAGCTCATTGGTATAGGTGTCTGGCTGCCTTGCAAGTGCACGATCCTGAATTCAATCCCCGGTACAAAACAAGCAAAACAAAACACCCTAAAAGGCTCAGGGAAGGAGGTTTTTATGGAGTCTGTAAGGAGAAGTGCAAGCAAAGGCAGAAAACTTGACTGTCTTTGATTAGTTCCTACAATACACATCATAGTAACTAACTATAAATCATAGTAGTCAGCTGTTTCTAGAAAACAGTAATAACAGGAACTATTACCTGAGCAATTGGAGTATACTGCAGGGGCAGGGCATTTTCTACTACATCCCCCCCCCCACACCTTTTAGTTTCCCTGGCAAATCTTTTTTTTTTTTTTCTTTCTGTATTTTAGGGAAGGATCTCTAGGGTGTTCAGGGTCTCACTACTAGATCAGACTTACAGTGAGCCATCTGTTTACAGCCTCCCAAGAGCTGGGATTACAAGCGCGCACCACCACGCCCAGTCTCAATTGCTGTCTCAGCCCGCCCTGGGGGCAGGGCTGGCATGGCAGGCCAGAGGATCAAACCCCTGGCCTCTGCACCTGCTTTCTGCTGAACTATTTGGCCGGCCCTCCCTGCCAAATCATTACTGGGCATGTTGTATGTAATCTTCTGAGACAAGGCCCAACTGGAAGCAGTAACACTGGGGTTGCCAGTGATCTTACTATGGGCTCTAACCAAGGTCCCTAAAATTGTCTTATTATAGAGTGTTTCCCTGAGTTGCTTTTAGGAAAAGACATAATTTAGGCCTCTCTTCTGTAGCATTGCTCTGGCAAGGGAGCAGAGGAGTTAATCTTCATGTCCAACGTGCCTTGAACATTCATCAGATTTTGGTCAAGTGTTTGACTAATTGTCCATAGAGACAAGGCAGAAACCACAGCTAGCAGTGGGGCGGGGAAGCAAGGACTAGGGTGAGCAGCCTGAAAAGGCACAATCATCAGGGGGAATAGGTGTGGGGCAATCTAGTGAATAATGTCCTCAGACTTCAGCTATGCACGGACTGGTCAGTACCCAGAGTGACTAGAGCAGGGCTTGGAGTACACTGTCTCTTTAGAGTGAGCCTCAGAGGTGCTGTTGATCCAGGTAAACTTTTCAGAGATTCAGCATAATGCTGCAATGGTAGCTCTAAGGCTGGATTTCCGAAACATTACGAGCTCTTACTATGGCGTGTGCAGTGGTGTCTATGGGTATAGCTCCAATGGTCAAAGGTAGGCCACATGTAGGAATAATTTTTCACAGCAGGACCCTACAAACTTTTGTTGCCCTCTCAGCCTTGGGCCAGCCTGAATAGGTAGAGATGACCACTGTTTCTATCTGTATAAGTCGGGGGAGGTCAGGACACAGACACTGAAGCCTGACCTGGCTGCAGTGGTGCTTTAGCTGGAGCTTGCAGAACATATGAGCTGGCTCTGGTTTTTTTTTTTTTTTTGGCAGAACCAGGAATTGAATTCAGGCCCTTACGCTTGCCAGGGAAATGCTTATTCCACTGAGCCATCTCCCCGGCCCCATAACTCTTTTTTTTAAAATTTATTTTTTAATGTATTTTAGTACAAGGTCTACACAGATTGGATTCATAGTGATCCTCCTGTTTTCACTCTCCCAAGTGCTGGGATTACATGCCGCGCCACCACACCCAGTCTCCATCTCAGCATGCCCTGAAGGCAGGGCCGGTAGGGTCAGCACGGCACACTGGGGATCGAACCCAGGTCCCTCAGCCTGCCTAAGCAGGTGCTTTAGTCCACTGAGCTAGAATCTGACTGGCCCTCGTGGCTCTGATTCTTTCAGCAGTAGTGAGCAAAGCTTTCACTCTGGGGTTGAGGTTTCAGTCAATCAGATCCCCAGAGGGAGCTTAGGAGTGTAGGTTTGGCATTGTTGGTGACAGGTTTCCAAATAGCAGCGGGAAGCAGTAGCAAGAGATGGTTGGCAAAAACAAAACACCCCCAAAAAGCCTTCTTTCAAGATGACCACTGTATATCTACCTGCCAGATTCCATTGCTAACACAGCTGCCTCCATCCATAAGCCGGGTATACTCAGCACCTGCCAAGTTCATTTCTAAGTCTGGCTGGCTAGAAAACAGTTCATCAGTCCATGCCAGGCAGGCTAGCCCAGCATGCAGCACCTGGACAGTTAGGTCTCAACCTAAGGTGAGCTTTTCAGTTTTTTGGACCAGAAGTACAGCGGCTGTTACAGGGCAGAGGCAGTGGGGAGAGGCAGCCCTTCGTGACTGGATCCAAGTTTTTGCACAGGTAGGACACTGGACACTCCTGGGGACTGATGGTCTGAATAAGCATCTTTGAAGCCACATGTCATTTGTAGCCTTGTGCCTTTTCTCAAGATACCTTGTAGCCAGCTTCTACCAGATATTGTAGCCTAACCTTGTGTCTTTTCAGCAGGAATCTTGGGTGTAAGTGCAGTGATGTCTTTTTAAAAGAGTGTGAACAGGTTTTAGACCCTCTGGGAGGTGGAGTCCAGGTTAGCTCAGAACTGGGTGTTTTTCCATTTGCATTTTTTAGGTCCAGGTAGGTGTACCGCCAGACTGTGGGTGGTGGAAGACTGAGGCAATGTATGTGGAGGGCAATCATGGTAGCACTGGCAGCTTGGAGATCCTGAACTGGCTTCATAGGCAGGAGAAGTGTACTTTAGCAGTCTGACAGTCTATTATTTTTTTCCTCAAGGGACCATGACAGCAAGCAGGAGGGGACATGGAAATAGGCTGTCTCAGAGAAAAGGTGCTGGTGGCTTGGTCAAATAGGTTGTTACAGCCTCCCCCCAAATAGTGGGAGAGTTCTTAACTTCTTTTTTTAAAATTTTATTTATTTGCGTGTGTGTGTGTGTGTGTGTGTGTGTGTGTGGCCAGCTCAGCCCACCAGGGGGCGGGGCAGGCTGGCATGTGGTGCTGGGGGATTGAACCGCCGTCCCCATGCTTTGCTAAGCTTGTTCTAAGTAGATGCTTTAGACCACTGAGCCATCTCACCAGCCCCAAGCTTTTAACTTTTCAAGTTGATGCAATCTATCAACCACTGCATGCCCCTTCTGTTAGGCACAAACTTGCAGCCTGGAAGGATATCTCCCCAAGCAGGGATTCCTGTTTGAGCCAGTCCCCGTACTGCATCTGGGACAAGCCTTCCTCTTTAAGTTGGAAGCGACCACTCCTTCACACCAAGCCAGTCATCCTCCCTCTCTTTCAACCCTGCACTTGCATTTCTGACTTTCCCAAGGGGAAGGTGATGCCTGCATCAACCTGAGAAAGATAGCACAGTCCTGAACTCCTGAAAACTCTCCTCCCAGTGGTATAAGCCAAAGACTCACCTCTGCACCTGGCCGTCAGGTATGCCACCTCACTATGGCCCCTGTACACAGGCATCCAACCGTTACACCTCAGCTACTTAACACAGTTTAGGACCCTGAGGGACTGTTAATACCTTACACTCTATAGGTCCTGATCTATACACCCTTTTTAGATTATTCTAGATTTCAAGGATGCTTTCTTCTGCTTACAAGCCACTCCCAAAAGCCCCTTCAGCTGGAAAAATCCCAAGACAAGACACAACTCACTTGGACTCAATTGTCCTAAGAAGTTAAGAACTTGGGGCTGGTGAGATGGCTCAGTGGTCTAAAGCACCTACTTAGAACAAGCTTAGCAAAGCCCAGGGACCGCGGTTCAATCCCCCAGCACCACATGCCAGCCAGCCCCTCCCCCTGGTGGGCTGAGCTGGCCACACACACACACACACACACACACACAAATAAATAAAATTTAAAAAAACACTTAAAAAAAAGTTAAAAGCTTAATTAAATCGGCTCAGCTATTCCATGCCCCCCTAGGCTGTGGAGGTCCCACCCTACAGTCACTCATCACCTAAAGGATATAAAGGGGAACTGAAGGCGGATGGAGCGTTCTATTTCCTTGGAAGAGCTCCGTCTTTAAAATCAGCTTGGAGGCCATCTCCTGGCTTCTACTGCAGACCCTTCGGCCTCTGCCTTGGGTCTTTCAGCCTGGTGTAGACACACCAGCCTTCTGTAGCAGACCCATCAGCCTCCTGATACAGACTTGCACGGGACACTGCAGTGAGCTCCAGACCTTGGACTGAATCCCTCAGTCTCCAGTGTGCAGACACCCTCTGCACACTTCCTCATCTGACTCTGTGGCTGACAGTTGTAAGCCAATCTTATACATTCTTTTACATCTGCACATTTGTGTTGTATCTGTTCTTCTAGTAAAGCCCTGACTGATACAAGGCACAAGGCAAGAGTCCCGGTTGCCCCAGTGAGGTTAACTTTTGACGTATTGATGGGCTTTTTGTTTTGTTTGATGTCTTTAAGAAGCGCTTGACCGATTTCAGGCTTCTGGGTGGGGTGACCTTTGCTAAAGGCCATGGCAACACATTCAACAGGGCCAACAGTCCAGTGTTTCCTCAGTCAAAATGGAACTCCGAAGGACTTGCTGACAGTAGCCTTGAGTGGGCATTAGATGACAGCATCTGACCAGGATAGGAAGCAGAAAGCTCTGGAGGGAGGGCCTCTGTGACCAAAGGCAGGCTCTGGTCTGCTGGAACTGGTTTAACTGGCTGGAACTAGACAAGTTGGGAGCAGGGAGTGAAGCTATAGGTGTTGGCAGCAACAGTGGCCGCTGATGAGGGTGTTGAATTTTCAGGATGAATGAGCCTCTTTTTTCCCTTTGAGTGGTTTGGTTTCATTGTTAAGTCTGCAATCTCAGAAAAGCCCTTTTTCCTGCAGTCAGGGACTGCGTTTTGACTGATTAGTTTCCATCTCTGACTTCCTACATGTGTATTGTGTACTCTTGAAGGATGGTGCAACAAAGGGTGGATGCCCCTCGGAGAGACGCCATTCAGATGCCTGCCTGGCCATGCCCCTCGTGGAGACTTAGGCATGCCTTAGCCAAGGAGGGTGCAAGGTGTCCGCTACGCCGTGTGTTGATCACCGTGGAGCCACAGGTGGAGGCCCGATCAGCCACCTCTGCCAGTGCTTCCCACTCTTGGTGCCCAGACTGAGCAGCCTGTTGCTTACATTGTCAGCTCGATTCAATCACACATTCATTCAACAAGCACTCAGAAGATAAATGTTCCAACCCCCTTCCTTTGAGGGTGGTCCTGACTAATGAGAGGTGATCAATCTCTCCTTCTGATTGAGCTGAGGAGGACTGACAGACAGACTAACTGGGTAGCCTCTGGAGGTCTTACTGGAATCAGGTAGGCAGATAGACAGACAGACAGATAGATAGGTAGACTATGTCCTCCCTTTAGGGTCTGATGTAGGCTGTTCAAGCAGGGAGCCAGGAATTCTCCTGTAGACGTCCAAGGGAACATGAGAAATCTCAAGGGCACGCCTTCCCATCAGAACCTGGAAAGGCCATGCTCCATCTGTGAAAGCCGTGACCAGTGGCCAAAGGTTTCAGCACAGTCAGTCTTCCTAGCTAATGAACCAGATGCTGTGGCAAGCAGAAACACCAAAACGACACCTGGGCTGTGGAGGCAGATTTATTCTATGTTGATGGACACCACTCGGGATCATTCCCAAGATATCAGGCCCTGAAAGGTTCAGGGAGGGAGATGTTTATGGGAACTACCAGGGGAAGTACAAAGGCTTGGCTATCTTTGATTGATTCCTACAATATGCAGCATAGTGACCAGCCATGCATCACAATGACTGTTTCTAAAAGAGACTAGTAACAGGAACTGTAAAGGGAGCTACTACTACCTGGGCAGCTAACAGATGGGCTGGGGGCATTTTCTGCTATGATTTTACTTGCAGTACCCGTATATTCTGAATGTACAGAGATTGATGCATCTTGAAGTTTTCAAAGCATCCCAAGGATCCTGAAGAGAACCATGCCCTCTTCTAAGGCTGGACTGTGCAGGCAGGTATAGGGCCAATTTTCCTCTCAGGGCTTTGCTGACACTGGTTCTGTAAAGTGAATCCTAGTTTCCTAGAGAGGGCTGGTCAGGTGCTGCCTACGGCTTCCTCAGGCTGGCAGAGAGCTCCAGTGAGCAGTACATGGGGGCTGGCTAAGGAGGGCTACAAGGACAGCCTGCCCTTCCAAGAGCTGCTGCCCTATGGCTGTGAACATCAAAGACTGGCAAACTGCAGCAGCTGCACAGGGGTCAGAGGTGGGTGTGCTCCAGCGCCTGGAGTAATTTCCTATTTGGAAATGGCTATATTTAGCAAAGTCCCATCCAGAAAAAATCATTAGGAAATGGAAGGGCCTGTGACCAAGTCTCAGTCTCATTCCAGTTTTGAATCAAAACACTTTTTCCTACTGTTCTGATTCTGATGTGTAGGCCATCCCTTGAGTGATTACAGTTTTTGTGTCGTGTTTGAAAAGCCCTTGCCCACTCCAGCAAAATCTTGCTGTAAACTATGTAGAAGGAGCTTTAGGTTCCTAACAACAATGTGTGACTGTGAATCTCAATATGAAAAATGAAAGCAACTGATGAAGAAGAGAAAAGAAAGGAAAAATAAAAGAGAAAAGAAAGAATGCATTAAAGAGAAGGGTTGGAGACATAGCTCAGCAGCACAGTGCCTGCCTGGCAAGTTTGAAGTCATGAGTTTGATTCCTGATACCAAAAAAAAAAAAAAAAAAAGAAAAAGAAAAAGAATATACTAAAAAGAAGGATAATTTAACCAGGAAAAAAAAAAAAAAACTATTGCAAAGCCAATGGTTATGTGGAGTGACAAAATATGGTTCATTTTGGAAATAGTGCCTACCAGGAGAAAAGGGGGAGAACTGTGGTGCAGCAGTTGCTCCATAGTGTTCTTGCTAAGTTTGGAGTCTCCTACAGTAAGTTAAAAGAGTATTGGGGCTGGGGAGATAGCTCAGTAGAATTAGTGCTTGCCTGGCAAGCACAAGGGCCTGAGTTCAATCCTCAGTTCCGCAAAAAAAGTATCATTTGTAGATTTTAAGAAGCATTCCTCTTAAGAAGAAAGGCATGGTGAAGACACTTCAGCAAAACAAGTTTTCTCTGAAAGTATCATTATGATCCAGAAGGTGTATGCATTGATAATTTTGGTATGGGTCTGAGGTTTAGCTGGACAGACCCTAGGCATTTCCATTTCTGCGTCTTTCAGAAGGCGGAACATAGAATGCGTTACATAGTGTGGGAGGAGCATATTATGTTACAGGACCAAAGTTACTTCTGTCGGGGGTCCTTTATTACAGCGGTGCTCATTCTCAATTTGGAGTGGGCAGGTACCTTCATTGTATTTGCAAAATCTCATAAATAGGTGCTGCCATTTGACCTTTCTCTACGTGGATCATAGACAGATGTTGAAATATCTCACAGCACTTCAAGTATTCTTTGAAGACCATCTTTCCAAACCATTTCTTCATGTCAAGTCTGTGGTCTTAATTCAGACACACACTGGCAGGCTAGATCTTCATACTGTATCACAAATTACTTGCCCTATAATTTGGCCTGTCCAAATTACTTGCCCTAAAGCTCAGCCCTGTTCAGGCTGAGCTTTGCAGAAATGTGAAGAGCTCTTTATTTGGACCTGGATTAAAATCTAATATGAAGATATTTTATAATGGGTGGGCTTTACCCATATAGCACAGTTTTGGGTGAACTTCACTGGTATTACACAGTTTCTAATCAAATTGGCACAGAATATCATATCAGAAAAACTCTTCATCTGCATTGGAGCTCCATGAACGGCACCAAAAACCAAGCACCAGAAGGACTTAGGTCTTTGTGTCTATAATGAATGAACTAAAGGGGACAAGAACTGTGTTGCTCTGAACTGCTAACCTAAATAATTAATACAGAAATGAAAACGCAAAAAGTGTTTTTGATAATAACTCTTTGTTCCCTGGGTAAGAGATGTGAAGGAAAATTGGAGAAATCCAAAAGAATCAAGATGAAACATAACTGATTTTGAATTTTTGATTTGAAGTAAAAGAAATGAATAATTGATTGTCAAGATTACTTACAGAATATTTTGTAGGGCAATCCATTTTACAAAGGAAGAAGGCCAGCTGGATAGTTCATACTCCATAATTTGAGGTAAATGGTGTGGGTGCAATTGCATTTTAAAATACTCTAAAACCCTCACTGACTGGTCATAGTTAATAAAGTGTTCTATATTGGTTTGGTTATGCAAAGTTTTAATCATATAGCCAGTTCATCTAGTTGTTTCTATGAAAAATGAAGATAGTTTTATATTGATCTTATGCAAATAGTGATACTGACATTAAAAATAAGAATGTTTATTTCAAGAAGTTTCTGAATTTTTGTGGGGATCTGACAGAAAGAGCAAGATATTATATAGAAATGTCCTGTTTTATTGTTTATTTTATTTTATTTTTTGAATTTTACACAGCTGTCTTACAGCCCTTGATATTTTGATAGCTGAGCTTTTTAGATGTATTTTTTTAAATTATTGTTTTACTTGTTTTTGGTGGTACCAGGGATTGAACTCACTGTCTTAGGAGATCTTCATCTCACAGTAGGTTTTTTGAATTTCCCTTCACTGTTTTATTCTGATGGGTTTTCCTTTAAATGTGATCTGTTTCTTTTCTCTAGTGGCTTTTAGTACATTGTTCTTTTTTTGTATTTAGTACAGAGTCTACCGGGTCTCACTACACAGATTGGACTGATAGTGATTCTCCTGTTTTCAGCCTCCCAAGTGCTGAGATTACAGGTGTGCACCACCATGCCCAATTTCCATCACCGTCTCAGCATGCCCTCGGGCAGGGCTGGCTTGGCACACCTGGGATCGAACCCTGGCAGCTGTGCTTTGCCAGGCAAGCTCTTATTCTACTGAGCTATCTCCCTGGCTTCCTGAAATGTCCTGTTTTAGTTTACAAAAGCAAACACTACTACGTTGTTATGGATTTGGGCTGAGGGTGTAGCTCAGCAGTAGAGTGTATGTCTACCATGTGTAAGGCCCTAGGTTCAGCACAAATACAGGTTTTTTTTTTAAGTTAACATGGATTATAGATAATTTAATAAGGGAAAAGATTCCTTATATGTTCCAAAACATTAAAATATTTATATTCTAAACAAATAACTATAGCTGTCTTTCCTTCAGTTTCATATAATGAATTTCTTCTGCTGGATCTTGCTTTAGCAATACATGAACTCATCTGCTTCCTGACTAAGAAAAGTTCTAGGAATGCTGTCTCTGCCCACTGGTGCTGTCTAAAGCAGTTTAAGCAGTGATCTTAGAAGCCTGTGCCCAAGACGTATGCATTTAGTATAAGTGTGAAGTGCCTGGTGTAGGGACTCTGAGAGTAGCCTTGTCGGATGAAGTCACAAAACAAAACAAAATAAAGACAAATGAGTATGTAGTTGAGAAGCATTTGAAGAATAAAAACAAATGAATAAACCAGACAATCAATGAACCAATGAACCAGCCAGCCAGCCAGTCAGCCAGCCAGCCAGCCAGCTAGCAAGCCAACCAACCAACCAACCAACCAACCAACCAACCAACCAACCAACCAACCAATCAACCAACCAAACAACTACCTTATTGGTTGACACTGGAGATGTCAAATGACTGTGATTAGCTGCTGATAATTTTTTAAAATGAGAGGTATGATGTGAGTTTATTGTCAGATGGTGTGATGGCCAGTGGTCCTTTTCAGGTTCTTCCTGTCTCATTCAGAGACAGGAAGATTGTTCTTGGATGGGGCAATCAGTGAATGTGGAAGATTAACATTTGTTTACAACAAAAGAAGCAAAGAGGAAGAAAGAGGTACAGAAGAGGACCTCAGTGACTGAGAAAGGGGACACGGACTTTTTACAAGAGGAGGAACTGTAGGGGGAAATTTTGAGAGTATCTGAGAGCTAAGCTATGTCTCATTTAAAATCCTTTCCCACTTTTCTATGGTGCCTGCATTTTCTTATGGAATAAAAAGTCGAGTGGCTCGAATCATACAGGTTGTCAGTCCTTAATAGCTATAATAGTGCCAGCTGATTTTATCAAAGAGTATTTTTCAGCTCTCCTGTTAGCTATTTTACATGGATTCTCTCATAAGCTTCCCAATAACTTTAGGAGGTAGGATCGTAGATTCACTTTAGTTTTATAGGAAAAAAGAAACTGAGATTTCATCAGAATGGACATGCACTGTAACACAGCTAAGACATACTGACATCAGGATTTGATTCCAGCCATCGGCTGCGGCTGCGGAACAGAAAGGAAAGCCTGGTCTTGAGAAAGCCAAGGACCGCAGGGAGGAAGGTGCGCCAAAGCCTCCAGCTAATAGTTGCTCAGCTCGCCATCTCCAGCCCGCTTGCTTTTTAAACAAACACTAGCAGTGAGTATAGCCTGAGCTGGGTACCGATAAAGCATGGTGAGGGACACAGGGTCAGGAATGAGCACACACACAAGTTCGTAATCTTAAGTATGTGTATGTACTGGGAAGGAAAACTACAAGGGTACGGGAGAGATAAGAATGGAGAACAATTTAGACTAAGGCAGTGGGAAAGGGCGGTTTGAATAAAAGAAACTGAGAGCGGACTGACAAGCTGGTCCAATGAAAAAGAGGGGAAAACATTTTGGGTAGAGGAAACAGCTGGTGAAAAATATAGGAACAGACAGTACTCATGAAAGATGCTCCATCTGATCTGTAGGTGGGATCAGACTGGGGAGGGAAGTGTTAAAAGTCCCTGGATAGAACCTTAGGTTTCTATCCAATTTTGGAGGGTATTTTTGGAACTGGGGATTGAACTCAGGCCCTTACGCTTGCCAGGGAAGTGCTTATTCTACTGAGCCATCTCCCTGGCTGTTTTTTTTCTTTTTTTTTTTTTTTCTAAGCATCAGACTGAGTTTTTATTTTTTCTATTTTTTCCATTATTTTAAAAATTTATTTATTTATGTATTTATTTGGTATAGGGTTTTACTACACAACTCAGACGCGTGGTGACCCTCCTGTCTCAGCCTCCCCAGAGCTGGGATTACAGGTGTGCCCGTAATTCTACCACACCCGGTTTCAGAGGATGGCACTGTGAGCGCAGGATTCCAGGGCTGGCGTGGCAGACAGTACTGGGTATCGAACCTGGGTCCTTGTGCTTGCCAGGCAGGTGCTTGGACTGCCAAGCTATCTCTCCAGCTCCAGACTAAGTTTCTTAATAAACAAAAGTGCACAAGAGTAAGTGAAGTGTGCAGCTTGACTTTGGTTCTGAAAGACGTGGGGAGCTGCGGCCAGTGGAAGGAAGGGCTGGCACCACCATTTGTTAAATCGCTGTCGTTGTCAGTCCACACACCTAGTTCTCTGCCCCACACACATCTTCTTCCCTTTCGCATTTGTAGTGGATGGTAATTTTCACTCTTCTTAGTTTTGTGGAGGAGAACTAGAATGTGCAGAGTCAGACTTGGTTACTGTGCGTCAGCCGTCTGAGTCTGAGAAGTGGTCACGAGGACGCGAATTATGTAAAATGGTGAGAATTTGTAGACCTTACAGAGACTGACAGGGATCCTGACCTGAGCAGAGCGTGAATTGGAGAAGAGTTCAGGATCCAGCTGCTGCGACCCGACGAGCGCGTGAGTCGCCGGTGAAAATTGCCTCCCTTTCTCGCTCTCTGTCTCTCTGTCTCTGTCTCTGTCTCCGTCTCTGTCTCTGTCTGTCTCTCTGTCTGTCTCTCTGTCTCTCTCTGTCTCTCTGTCTGTCTGTCTCTCTGTCTGTCTGTCTCTCT
>NW_004524722.1:6941206-6978349 GCF_000260255.1 Octodon degus | reverse complement strand
TCTCTCTCTCCTGTCTTTTTGAGATAAGATTTCACTGCGCAGTTCAGGCTGGCCTTGAGCTCGCTCTGTAGCCCAGGCTGGCCTTGAGCTCATGGAAATCCTCCTACCTCAGCCTCCAGAGTGCTCGGACTACAGCATGTGTTACCACGTCCAGCTTGGTGTGGTTTTGGTGAGGATTTGGCACTGTGGAGCTAAAATATTAGATTTTTCTGATCAGCTATGGGGTCAGAAAACGACCCTTAAAAGCATGAGATTAGCTGTTTACTGCTGCTGGCCTTTCTCTGTCTTAGGAGGTCCTCATCTCACAGTAGGTTTTTCGGGTTCCCCTTCACTATTTTATTCTGATGGGTTTTCCTTTAAATGCGATCTGTTTCTTTTCTCTAGTGGCTTTTAGTACGTTGATCTTTTTTCGTATTTAGGACAGGGTCTATCGGGTCTCACTACACAGATTGGACTGGTAGTGATTCTCCCGTTTTCAGCCTCCCGAGTGCTGGGATTACAGGTTCGCACCACCGTGCCCAGTTTCCATTGCTGTCTCAGTGTGCCCCGGGGCAGGGCTGGCTTGGCACACCAGGGATCGAACCCTGGCTGCTGCGCTCTGCCTAAGCAGGTAGTTCTTGTGCTGAATTTCTGTGATCTTGATTATTATATGTCTGGATGTAGGTTTAATTGTGTTGATATTGTGTGGAGTTCTATATGCCTCGGTTACCTGAATGTCAGATTGTTTCCCCATGTTTGGGAGGTTTTCTGCTATTACTTTTGCCCATATTCCTTTTACATCATTTTTGTTTTCTCCTTCTTCCTCACTGATGCCTATTAGTCTTATGTTGTTCATCTTTGCATCGTCTTGCAGCTGTTGAATTATTATTTCCTGAATCCTTATTGTTTTTAAGAGCTCTTTCCTTACCTTTTCACTAGCTGCAATGGTGTCTTCAAGGTCTGAAAGTGCATCTTCACTTTAATTCCAATGATTTTGCCAACTTTTAATTGCGTGTTTAATTTCCTGTATATCTCTTTGAATCTGCTTCCTGCATTCTATTTCTTTCCTATAATGTTCATTCAAGGTTTCCATAATTTTTCTATTCACCTTTATATTTTTATCAGTGTCTTCTTTAGAAATGCTTAGTAGTTCTCTCATTGTAGCTTTAATTTCTTTTTTTACCTGTGAGAATACCTCTGATCTAATTTTCTCTATACTCTTCTGTAGTTGTTTCTTTAGTTCAGTTGTTATTATTTCAGAGATTTCAGGGGTGTGCCTTCCAATTTCTTCTATGCCGATGTCTCCTGGTTTGTTCTAGGTGGGCTCCGGGCCTGAGAATGCATTTTGCTTCTTCTTTTTGTCACTCTATATTTCAGAAGGAACTCTTTATTTTGATTTCTGTGATAGCTTTTTGTGAAAGTTTGGTATTAGGTAGCTCTGTCACTCAGTCAGACCCTCTCTGTAGAGTCTTTTTTAGGTATCTCTCCTGTGTCAGAGATGCTTGTTTTGTGTGTGTCCCAAGATCTTACCTCCTCTATTGATTGAGAGTGAGATATTGTTTTCCTTTGGAACTGTCCTTTGTCCTTCAGTGTAGGGCTTTGGTGAGGTTATTACCGAAGCAGCTCCCAATATTAATACCCAAGGGAAGATGTGTGGTTATGGCAGATGTGGTTTCCTATTTACAGTAGTACAATTAGCAATACTAATAACAGCTAATGAAATTTAGAAATTGACAAACTTTTGCAAGGTTTGTACTTTACCCCATAGGAGCAAACATTATAGCTGTATAACAAGGCAGATCTCAAGTTGGGAATTTGTATTTAAATTAGCTCCCCTGAGTTCTTTTGGGGCACCTCGCCTTTATGCACCTGAAGTCTTCCAGTCAGACTATCTCAGTCCAGTTGCCTGCTGCCACCTTTGTGCCATGAGGATGCTCCTGTAGTTCTTGGCCTCAGTCTGACAGAATTCTTTCCCTTTCACAGTATCCATTGTACCTTTCAGACTTTATTTAATCATTCAGGTTCTCATACTGGTGAGAAAATATGATGTCTGCATGTATGGGTCTGATTTATTTCACTTACCAATACAGTTTCTAGTTGCAACCATTTATCTAGAAAAGCCTCAAATTTGTCTTTTTAAAAGCCAAGTAATACTCCATTGTGTAAAAATATCTCATCTTTTATATTCATTCCTCAGTTGATGGGCACTTGGGTTGTCTCCAAGATTTAGCTATGACAAATTGCACTGCTATAAACATTGGTGCACATATATGGCAGTGGTATGATGATTTGAGTTATTGTGGAAAAATACCTAGGAGGGGAGTAGCTGACTTGAATGGGACTTCCAATCCTAGCTTTCTGAGGAATCTCCATGCTGATTTCCATAATGGTTGTACCAGCCTGCACTTCTATCAGCAGTGGAGAAGAGATCCTTTTTCCCAACAGGTCTTCCAGTATTTGTTATTGGTTGACTTCTTGATGATAGATATTCTTTCTGGGGTAAGACGGCATCTCAATATATTATTATTATTATTATTTCCTTTTGGCGGAACCAGGGATTGAACTCAGGCCCTTGTGCTTGTCAAGCGAGCACTTATTCTACTGAGCCATCTCCCTGGCCCTTCAATGTTGTTTTAAGTGGCACTTCTTGAGTGACCAATGATGTTGAGTATTTTTTCATATGTTTACTTGCCATTTGTGTCTCTTCATTTGTGAAGTATATATTCATCTCAGATGCCCATTTTTGGATTGTATAACCCTCATCTTCTAACCATATTCCCAATATTCGATGAAGGTATGGGTCACTTGAGTATTTCTTAAAAGTTAGATTCCTAGGTTTCCTCCTAAACTTAGATTGTCCAAGGGAAAAAGAACCAAAATGGGTATCATTAACAAATGTCTTAGTCAATTCTGTTTTTTAAAGTCTTTTATTTATTATTTTATTTTATCTTTTGAGTTTGACAACATTTATTGGTTATTTTAGTAAAGACATTCATCTCAGTCATTTCTTTCTCCTCATCTTGACTTTACATTAGTATTTCATTTGGGTCAAGAAAAAAGTACATAGGAGAGGGATGTTATTTTAGCAAACAGTAAAATGGACAAAAAGGAGTTAAGTTTGCCTACATAAAAGTAAGTTAAAGTTAAATTCATTTATCTTGATATAATTAAATCATGTAAGAACTAGTAGTTCCATATACATTTCCATTGTTTTACCTGGGGCTTAATCTAAGAGCAATTCATCAGGCATGTGCATAGGTTTCTTCTTTGGAGTTACTACCTATTTAAAAAGATCAGCAAGTAACTACCACCAATAAAATAGTCCGAAGCTGCCTCTAAATTTAACATTGTAGGGGTTCTGAAGGATATAATTGTATCAGTTTTCTTTTGCTTGTGACTATGCTTCTAAAGATGTGTTTAACTGTCACATTAGAAAGTCCATACACAATACAAAAATACAAAACAAACAGCTTACAATACACAGATTTAAGAGTATATGTGATGAGCAATTCAATAAAATGTGCTTGAAGAGGCATTTTCTTTCATTTTCAGTACCTACAATATGCTTCACTGGTCAATATGTGTACTCTTAAAATAAACCACATTAACTGTTCTAATAAATTCTATAATGAATTCAATTCAAATTGTATTTAACAACTTAGTAACATAAATGCATAGACAAAGTTACAGAAAATGCATCTTACTATTTTTCATCTTTGTACAATGTCAAATTTTTTTTTTCGATGTTTATGCCTTTTAAAAAATAAAAACCAGCCAAATGCTTAAGCAGTATGTACATTTAAATTTTTGGTAGTGGTCTATATTTTAAAAGAAGCAGCTTTCTCATGATTTGCCTCAATTTCTCTTGGAAATGCTTAGAGGAACTAGCTAATAAACAAAAACCAAGAGAAGCACATTCAAAATACTAATTTACTTTGGTAGCAAATGGCTGTTCTTTGAAGACTGATGAAGGTAGATCAGACTATTCAGGTGAAATGGGCTATAAAAATTAAGAAATAAATTACTTTCTGTAGAAGAGCTAAGCGTCTGTGTCCACTGACAGCAATGCAGTACCTAATATACGGCCACTTGAAACAAAACAAATCCCAGAGGGGGAAAAATGCTGTCTAATTTCATCTAGGTTTACTTCTAGTTAATAGCCAGGCAATGCTTTCTCTCTGATATGATGCTCTCCCCTTTTCTCTGTTCCTGGGAGGGAGTTTCAGGAGTGAGGGCGTTAACTTAGGAGTAACTGAAGTTTTACACAGACAGTAACTTTTTGCCTCCTTCTTAATGTGCTAATAGTTATGTCTAAAACAATATGTAATTCTTAAAAAGGTACCATTTCTAATTTCTCTTATTATCTGTAACTTTTGGAAACTAATCACTTGAAAACTACAAAATTAGCAAATGTCTTGAAATCTGTATATGAAACATAAATTCTAACTCTCACTTATTAGTGTACTCAATCTTACAAAGAAAAATGAAAAAGCAAAAGCAAAAATTGCTCCAAAGATAATCTTATACCATTGCTTAAAAAAGGAAACTGTTCCTTTTAACTTTACACCCACCCCACCCTAATTCTTTTTTTTAAATTTTATTGAGAAACAAATATCAATGAGACAGTTTCAAAGCTGAGTAATAGGACAGTTTCAATAATTAATACAATGTACATTGTTATCTTCTTAGTGGTTATCCATAGTACAAGAAGCAGACAGGATATCCTGTCCAAACACTATTAGTACACCTCTTTCTTCTCATTGAATTAAGCGAAAGTAGCTGTATATCTATACTAACTATTCTGTATATACAAATACATAATGGTCCTTCCTTTGTGTCCCTTTGTATTTTTTTGTTTAGTCCTGTCAGGTATGGGTATTCCATTGTCATCTAAATACTATAGGTGAGTGGATTCAGCAAAACAATCCAACACAGTCCAGCAGTCCACAATAGTAGTGGGTTATCCGCTTGAGCCTTTCACATCTCAGCATATTAATTTGTCTTTATTTTATATATCTCATTTTTATACTCTTCTGCTGGATGGTTAAGGCCAAGATAGAGCAAGACCTATATAACAAGCAATGTAACTTTTGTATCTGATAAGGTCAGTTAAGTACCCTCAGGATTTATCCTGTAACCCTGTACCGCACTTTGTAGATCCTTTGTCAGTGTCAGCCATGCGGATGAGTCACGGCCATTGCTTGACCAATTTGCTCTCTGTGAAAGCCTGAGAGAATGTTTTCTCTCCCGGTGACTCTCCTTAGGCACACTATAAATTATCGATCACATTCCTCTGTGGCTCCATAATCTCCTTGATCAGAAAATTTGGGGCACAACTGAGTTGCATGATGTTACAGTACAGGTTCTCCTATGTCCTGAGTCTTCACTGACCTTGGGCCAATATGTTGGCTGACCTTGCAGCCCTTCCTTTTCTCCAATTTTTGATCAGCAAACTTAGGTTGCTAACCCTCCAGAAGAGAAGCTTATTATTACCCTGCAACTTATGCAGTTTGGTTTACCCTAACTATCTGTCTAAATATTAAACATACTAGGCATAATGTGGCATAATAACAAGTATTTCCTATCAAGTATTGATATGTTAAACTTTAAGTCCCTACAGAATATGAAGAAACAAATAATTAAAAAATAGGTATAAACACTTACATATTTTTACACAGAAATTCAGAAATCCAACCATATATAGCATTGTAGCAGGACAGTCCTGCCTGTGACAATTTTTTGTGTGTGTGTGTGTCTTTTTTTTTCCATTTATTACGCTTTATTTAAAAAAAAAAACTTTTACTTGAGTGACAGTATGGTAATAATTGGTATGTCATGACAAGAAGTACGTACTTAGAAGACCAGAATGACAGGCATTCCAAGCATTACCCTTCTATTACACATTGCTATCTTCAGTGCAGTTGCTTGGTTCACAGGTATCAGCATATATAGTTAGTCAGGGTGAGAATCCTACCAATTAACTGCTATTTTCAAAAACCTGCTGATGTTTCTCAGGATCATTGCCTTACCCATCTTGTGCGTATAAATGTATGGCTTTGCCCCTGTCATGTTTCCCAGCTTTTTCTCCTTGCCCTCTCCTCATTGTTCAGTCCTCAAGTTCTCGCTTTCCTTTTAATTGTGTTATACCTTTCTATTTGTAATTTTTCTTTTGAGTTGTTATACTAGGGAGACGATATTTACACATGTAGGTCTGGTTTATTTCTCTTATAGTTATGTCTTCAAGTGGCATCCACTTACCCACACCTTAATTCAAAACACATTATTTAATTGTCTTGGTCATGCACATTTCCAAGATGAGATTTTATATTTCATTCCCATAGCTTCTGTGTTATCAGAAAACCCACGCTTTCCTCTATTGAAAGGGTTTGGTCCAGCTGATGGCGTATCCCTTCCGAGATTCCTCATCCTCATCTTTGCTTCTGGAGGCTTTTCCTCTGGTTCACTGTCTTCATCATCATTAAAAGCTGGTGCTACTGGAAGGGTTTTGGGAGCAAGAGTAAGAACAGTTTCTTTAGGTTTACTTGATCCAAGTTGGATGGATATAGCTGGTGTTTGTTGTCTGACTACCTGTGGCAGATCCAAACTTGGAGATCTTTGTCGGCTTTGTTGGGAGGGCTGCAGCTTCTTCTTTAGCTGATCGCTTCTCAGTGCTGCGACTGGAACATTTCCCTTCATTACTCCTGTGGCTCCAGCTCGCCTCAACTTCTTGGGCTTCTCTCCGGACTTTCTGTCCATCATTTTCCCAGCCACAGCCTATTTATTACTTTAGTACAGGGTCTCACTGTGCAGTTTGGACTCTAGTGATTCTCCTGTCTCAGCCTCCCTAGCGCTGGGATTACAGGCCTGTGCCACCACGCCCAGTTACAGTGCGGGCTGGCAAGGCTTGTGGTACCGGGATTTGAACCCTGCTCTCAGGGCAGCCGCTTGTACCATAGAGCTATCCCCAGCCCCAGGCAATGATACTCGTTACTTCCATTTCTGCACCCCCCTGTGGTGGCTGAGAAGGTGTTATTACAGTAGGATCTAAATTTTAATATCACCTCTTTAAAACACACACGAGAGTTTTACATCATCATTTTCTCTTACACAACACAGTAAAAGTTAAGATTGCATAGAAACTTCTCAAGATTCTGAAATTTGCAGTGTGGTGTTATTTTAGGATATTTTTTACCTTCAAACTTTATCCTCTATTGCGGCCACATTAGCTAGCAGATAAGCTGTTAGACCCTGAATATGTATTCTAGCTATAAATTTTTAGCTTTTTTTTTTTTTTTGTGGAACCGAGGATTGAACTCAGGCCTTTGCGCTTGCCAGGCAAGCACTTATTCTACTGAGCCATCTCGCTGGCCCCTCTAGCTATAAATTTTTAGAGAACCATTCCTGGGCTAGTGACTAATAAACTTCCCTGTGTAGTATCATCAATAAAACAAACAGTTTTCTGTTTTTCCCACAGAGTGGGCGGTGGAGAGCTATACTGCTGTCCCTGAAGGACTCTTCTAGGGTGATGTCAATGAAGATATTCTCCAGTTTTGAATTGGGGTTGTGCTCATAAATATCTTGTTTAGTTTCTCTCTTCTTCTGGGTTAAAAAGTTAGTGTGGGGGCTGGGGAGATATCTTGGTGGTCTAAGCTCCTGCCTGGCAAGTGCAAGGACCCAGCTTCGATCTCTGGTACTGCATGCCTTGCTGGCCCCCAAACAGGGCATGGTAATGCACGCCTGTAACCCCAGCACTGGGGAAGTTGAGACAGGGGATCACTATGAGTCTGAGCTGCATAGTGAGACCCTGTGCTAAATAAATAAATAAATAAATTTTTAAAAAGTTAATGTGGCTCTGTTAATAAAGTTCTTTGGTCCCTGACTCTGAGTTTTTCAAACTGAGCATTTTTTTGTTTCTTTCCATCTACTCTATTTCGTCACTGTCAGAGTTCTTTGCTTAGGAGGCTCAGCCAGACAGGGATGGGATTCTTTAGTTTCATCTCTTGTGCTGCTCTGCAGTAAGGAATTGAGACTCCAAAGGGGACATTCCCATGTTTTCCAGTCGGCTGCCCCTGCCGAGGCTCCATACTCTAGCCTGAAGCCCTCGTGGCTGGCTCTTGCTTTCCTCGCTGGCATCACTTCACTCTATTCTTCTTCTTGCTCATTGAGTTCCAGCCTCATCAGATCTGTTTTCTGAACTTGCCAGCATCACTTGCCCCATAGCCTTTCTTTCTCTTTCTATCGCTTCTGCCTTTTCCTGGCCCTTCAAGTACTTGGCTTCTACCAACTAATCCAGAGTCCCAGAATCCTCCTTAGGTTTAATATGGATAAGTTAAATGATCACCTAAGATGCAGATGCATGGATCTTGCATACCAATTAGAAACAATTAAAGCTGGGCATGGTGGCATACATCTGTAATCCTAGTGCTTGGGAGGCTGAGGCAGGAGGATTGCTGTGAGTTGGAGGCCAGGGTGGGCTGCAAAGTGAGCTCAAGGGCAGCCCAAACTGCATAGTGAGACCCTGTCTCAAAAAGACAAAAAAAAAAAAAAAAAAAAAAGGCAAAGAAAAAAAAGAAGGTTAAATACAATCTAAAACCATCAGGGGAAGCAGGCAAGTTGGTCCAGGAGATGAGACAGAGGGCTGTAGCAGTGCTTCGTCCTGAAGCACAGGGCAGCAATAATGTCACCTGAACACAGCTGACACCACCTAACTGTGCAATGAGTGGGTCCTTCGTAAGTCTGATTTCCAAACTGAGTACTCTTCTCAGTCACAGCATGCCTGACATCGGGCTCCACACCTAAGACTCTCACAAATGCCATATTATAGTGGGCCCAGCGTGAGGAGACGGCTAGCTTGGGCTTTGTGGATGATAAAGAAATGATTTTTGTATTTTGTCTTTTTGAGATCGGGGGGGGGGTGTCTCTCACTGTCCAGTGTCCTTGAGCTTACTTTGTAGCCCAAGCTGGTCTTGAACTCATGGCGATCCTCCTGCCTCAGTCTCCTAGTGCTGGGATTATAAATGTGCACCGCCACACCTGGCAGGAATGATTTTTGAGTCAGAACTTTTTTAAAAATGGGCTTAGCAAGTCATTTCCACTGTGTTATTGTTTGTCATTTAGTCACTGTCTTATAATGATTTTTATTCCAGACTGGTCAATACCAATCAACCTATTCTTTCTACTCAGTTGTGTACTTGATGTATAACTCTGGGCAAATCATTTCACATAAGTTTTAGGTTCTCCTATAAAATGGGGAAAAGGTGAATGTCTCATCACATTTGTTGAGGGACAAGACTAGAAAAAGGAAAGCATTTCATTTATTTATTTTTGTATTTTAGGGAAGGGTCTACAGGGTGTTCAGGGTCTAACTACTAGATCAGACTTGTAATGATCAGCCTGTTTGCAGCCTCACAAAAGCTGGGATTACAGGTGCTCGCCACCATGCCCAGTCTCAATTGGCAGGCCGGGGGATTGAACCTTGGCAATTTAATCTGCTGAGCTATTTGGCTGGCCCTAAGCAAAGTACTTCATGCTGAAACTGTTGGGACTTTGGCAACTCTTAGAGATGGACTAGAATGGCTTTTGCATAAAGGGATGTGCATAAGTCACTGGGGGTCCAGGGGCGGAATGTTATGGTTTTTGTCTAGGTGTCCCCCCAAAGCCTCATGCAGTTTCTGGAGTTTTTGACTGACTATTTTAAGTGTGGATGCTGCACCTGCCCTGGAGCAGGTAATTTGCATTTCAATATAAGGAGGAAAGAGAAGTTAGCTGTTTGAGCTGATGCTACTCCTCCTTTTGCGCTCTTGCTGTTTGCCACCATCATGAAAGGTTGCCCTGTGCCATGTGCCACTTTGCTTTGGAGCCAGCTAAATATGGACTGAAACCTCCAGTAACTGTGAGCTAAGTAAATCTTTCCTTCCCTAAAAGATTTATAATAATAATGATGATGATGATGATGATGATGATGATGAAAGCATTTTGAAAGGGTGAAGTATGGTCAGACCACAGGCAACCCAACAGTTACCTGGCTGGCTAGTCATAAAGCATTAGAGTCAAGGCTTCCCCAGGTGTCTAATTCTGGGCTCCAGGACAGTGCAAGGGCCTTCTGCTAGAGCCAGCGTATGCCCTGGCTCTCCTATTAAATTCTATCTTCTCCTCAGAAGAGAGAACATCCATTCCTCTCTTCTATTTTTTCTTTTCTCCTTCTTGCCCATCTACCTGCCCCCAAATTTGTTCCCTCTCACTTAAACTGTTCCCCATCATCCTAGTCCCCTTTCTCTTGTTACCCCACTTTTCATTCCACTCCCATCACCTTCCACCCTCCTCCTAACCCAGCTGGCCTTTGGGCTTCCTTTCCCCCTCTCTCCTACCTCCCACCCAGTCCAGGTGCCCATTGTGGCTTGCAGTGCAATACTGTCAGCCTCTCTCCCTCCTTTAAGCCTTGCTGGCCTTAGCCTGTGTGCTTTGTTCAGGTTCTGTTAGAATTTGGAAGCTCTCAGGACTCCTCAGAAGTAGAGTAAGGTGAGAGTGGCATTATGGTGCATGAGTGGGGCCCGGGGTTTCCTGGGGCTCACCACTGATTGTGACTTGTAAGTCAGTGCCCACAGGAAGCTGAGGTTTGATTGTCATGGACAACCTCCCTGGGGCACACGTGGTGTCTTTGTACCTCATTCTGGTACATCACTTGGGCATGTCCTGTCTTTAGGCCTAGACCTTGAGATATCTTTCTGGGAAGGAATCTGACAAGGCAGGGCCAGTACCCACATATACTTCCTCACCACAACTGGTTCTTATCATTTTTATAGCTGTTAAGTTATAATTGGTCATGATTAAAAAGGATTGTGAAATGCATTGAATTTGCTGATGGTGAAATTATACCCCCACAAGTAGCTCTAATATTTGCTCCCATAAAGATTTACATTTAACCCCCAAAATAGTCTTTTCAGTGCTCTACAATTTGTGAGGAAAACTAAGCAGAGGCCTAGAGCATTTGCCAGTAAAGACTACACTTTAATCCCAAGCATAATATTTTGCTTTCATTACCACTAAAACTATAGTAATGAGATTTTTTTGGCTAACACATCTATTTTCAATATGAGTAAGAGTGAAAAGAAGCTGGAGAATACTTATTTCATCTACCCTAGGCCGTAATGTATATTGTGCACTGTTTTGATTTATATCTAAAATGTCCCTCAAAACTTTATGTGCTCCCAAGTGGGGCTTTTGGAAGTGACTGGATCTAGGGTGTGTAAAATATGAATTAAGGGTATGTGAGAACTCAATCAGTCTACTGATTGGTTTAGCATGGTTATGGGTGTGGATAATGCCAATGCCTACTGTGAGTGTGAGCTGCATCAACCAATAGGCTTACAGCCTGATTGGAATAAAAAGGGAAGCAAACTCACTGCTGCCTGGCTGCCTCCTGCCTGCCTGCCTCCTGCCTGCCATACCATGGACTGTTTCTCCTCTGTTATTCCCCTTTGCTGTGACACTTTGCCTTGGAGCTGCCACCTCTGGACTGAAGTCTTTACAGATTGGGGGCTAATATAAACTTTCTTCCTTTATCTTGTGGGTGTTGGGTATTTTGTCTCAGCAATGAGCAAGTAGCTAAGACATGTCTCATCTCCTAGTTCTGTTCCCTCTCTGGTGTTACACTAAGGATTGAGCTAGTTGGGTACAAAGGGGTTCCCTTTTTGGAGGAATAAATACTCATGCTCAGAGATAGCAAGATAAAGAGGAGATGATGAAATTTAGGTTTTTTTTTTTTCTTTTATTGGTACAGAACTGGGGATTGAACTCAGGCCCTTTTGCTTGCCAGGCAAGTGTTTATTCTACTGAGCCATCTCCCCGGCCCCAAAAGTGGATGTAAGATAATGAAATTTAGGAAACTAAAACAGGGAAGTGTTTCTGAGTTACTGGACTCACATAAGCAGAATCCTCCTGGTACAGGGTAAGAAAAGAAGCACCTGATAGATTCCTTAAGAGGCTTACAAATCGGTAGGCCGAAGTATCTCTGTAAGTAAAACTTTGGTGAGGAGAGAAAAGAAGATTGGTTGAGAGCTGTGGAGAAGAATGCCCCCCTCTTCTTTTTTTCCCCTCTTCTATCTAAAGCCTATCTAAGCTCCTGTATAATACATGATCTTTCCCCTTGTCAGGACCAATGGTCTTTTTGTCCTTGGCTTGACCGCACCTGGTTGGCAATAAAATCCTCACGTTACTTAAACTCTGCCTGTCTCAGTGGTCTTAATTGTTTACCCTAACAAAAATGTTATGATAAGTAACTAAAGCAAAATTACCAGAAGTCTGATAACTTCAGGTCTACAGGGTGTTCAGGGTCTCACTACTAGATCAGACTTGTAGTGATCTGCCTCAATTGCCATCTCAGTGTGCCCCCGGGGGGGGGGGCAGCACGGCACGCCTGGAGATTGAACCCCCGAACCCTGAGCCTGCTTGCAGGTGCTTTAATCTGCTGAGCTATTTGGCCGGCCCTCTAAGAATATTCTAATAAATATATTTACTTATTTATTTATTTTTGTGGTGCTAGGATTAAATCCAAGGCTCTTGCACGCTAAGCAAGTACTCTACCACTAAGCTACACTCCCAGCCCTAATAAATATTTGAAAATATGAGAATTAATTTAAAAAAACCCAAGATTAACAAACATATTAAAATGTTAAAGACAGGATACGACAGTACTGGGTTTAAAGGGAGTTGAGTGACCACACTGTACAAGTGTAGGGTTGAATTCTGTCTTATCAGCTATTTGGATTTTTCTTTGTTATACAGCTCAGTACTACCTAAAGGGGGATGGAACTACCCAGAGGCACAAATATAGAGAGGTAAGAGAGTCTTTGTGGCTAATCTTGGAGTCTGGTTATTACTATAACAAAATCACAATATAATTATACTGGGAGGAAAGGAGGACCCGGATGTGTGTGCCTGGAGCACCCCCATGGTAGAAATGGGTGCTAAGCCTTTTCTTCCATTGTGAATAACCAACACACAATGCTGTCAAATAGAATAAAACCAAGTACTACTATTAGTATGTTATTCAAACATATGGACAAAATTACTGAAAAGAAATAGATAAAAGGTTTAGAAGTGATTGTTTCCAGGGATAGGAATGAGACAGAGCAAGGAGGGGCCTGGGATTGCGACTTGTTTTCATGTTGCAAGCCAAATTGACTATATTTATTTATTTTGAAGCAAAGTCTCACTCAATTGCTGAGTTGCCTCATCTGGACTCATATTTAGGATGTTCCTTTCAGCCTTGTAGAATGCTGGGCTTTTAGGACACATGCTACTGACATACTTAGCAAGTCGATTCTTTACGTACACATGTGAATAATAAAATGGGTAAGTTATACTGATACCTGTGAACTAAGCTACTGCACTGCAGATGGTATTCTGTGATAGTAATTTCATGCTTGGAGTGCCTGTCATTCTGGTCTTCTGAATATGCGCTGCTTGTCATGACATGCCAGTTGCTGCTATGATGTCTCTCGGGTAGATGGTTGTTCAAAAAGAAGGGGGTGATGAATGAAGGCAAGACACAGGAAAAGGAATACTGTGGGACTGTCTTGCTTCAAGGTTGTATATGGTGAGATTTTTGGACTTATGTGTAAACATAAGAAGTATATAATTCTTTATGCCTATTTTTAAAATATATTCTAATTAAAAAATTTTTTTATCATATTATGTAGGGACTTAAAGTTCAATATATCAATACTTGAGGAAAAATACCTGTTCCATATTATGCCTAAGATGTTTCATATGCAGACAGATAGTGAGGTTAAGCTTAACAGCCTAAGTTGTATGGTAATAACAATAAGCTTGTCTTCTGGAGGGTTAACAACCTAAGTTTGCAGACCAAAATTAGAGAAGAAGGAGGGCCACGAGGAAAGCCAACATTTTGGGCCTAGCCTTCCAAGGTCAATTAAGACTCAGGACATATGAGAACTTGTACTGTAATGTCATGTAACTCAGTAGTGTCCCAAATTTTCTGATCAAGGAGATTATGGGGCCAAAGGGGAAAGTGATTGATGATGTAGAGTGTGCTAAGGAGAGTCACATGGAAAGAAAACATTCTCTCAGGCTTTCACAGAGAGCACATTGGCCAGGCAATGGCCATGACTCATCCACATGACTACACTGACAAAGGTTCTACAATCTGAGGTACAGGATCTCAGGATAAATCCTGAGGGGATTTCACTGACCTTCTCAGACCCAAAAGCTACAACTCTTGTTGCATAGGTCCTGCTTTACCTTGGTCTTAACCATCCAGCAGAAAAGTATAAAAATGACGTATAAGAAGTAAAGCCATGGTGTTATGTTGAGCTGTAGGGGACTCAGGTCAACAATTTCTGACATTGCCAGTCAAGCGGAAGACCCAATACCATTATGGGCTACTGGACTCTTTTAGAATATTTTGCTGAGTTTACATACCTATAATATTCAAATAATGGAACTTAACAATTGTACAGCAATTAACCACTGGGAGGAATGTATGCAATGTGTTAATTATTGAAACCGTCGTACCAATTTGATTTGAAACTGTGTCACTGCTATTTGTTTATCAATAAAATTATGGAAAAAAAATAAAATAAAATGGGTAAGTTAATGTTTGCCGTTTCTGATACAAAGAAGCTGAAATACAGAGCAGACAGACATTTATTGGCCTCCATTACATGATTGTCATGATTTAGAATCATTTTTACATTGAATTGCACAAGAGAGTGGGTGTTGGAAGTATCTCACTGTTGCAGCCACTAATGATCTTACTAAGCTTGCACACTTCCAATGGAACAGAACGACTCCATCTCATGTAACTCTCACAACCACATAACAAGCCATAAAATGACTATGAGTGGGAAACACAGGCAGATGAGACACAGAAATGGAAAGTAACCAGCCAGAGCTAGTTCTTCAGCTAGTAAATGACACTAGAGTAGATCAAGTACCAGAACCTTCTGCTGACAAGATCCATATACCACACCAGGGAACCGGTGTTAGCTCCCTACCTGGGAGCTGAATAGTGACCACCCCTGACTTGATCCCCATATTCGCTTCTTGTTCTGTTTGGCCTGCATCACCATCCTGAATTGGTGGATGGGGCTGCTTCCTGATATGTAAGTGGGGCTTCCACTTCTGTGGCTGCACTGACTAAAAATTCTGTGCTAAAAGGCAACTTTCCTGCCTCAGCCACCCCGCTGCTCTTGCTCCTGCCTGTTCTGGGATGAACCACAGGTCTACAGTGGAGACAGCCTACGGGTGGACATCCTAGTGTTCTGAAGTGGTACCCTATTACTCTAGGAAGAGCGAATTCTGCTAAATGTGCAAGGATTGGGGTGTCATCTCTGGTGCGAGTCAAGAAAGGAAGTCCCCTCCTGCCGCTCCACCTTCCACAAGCTGAGCTAACCTGGAAGTGTCCTCCCCTGTCTACACAGGGCCTTTATACTCCTCCCCACACCCTTGCTTCTGGAAATGCAGTTGGGATTTTATATCTCAGTGGGGGAATGCCTTGGGTTTCTGCCTTGCCTATGTTGCTCAAAGTCTGCTTGTTCACCCTGAGAAATTGGGTAGCCTTATCACCCACAGTAGCCTTATCATTTAAATATGCACATTCCTTGGGAGCCCTCCACATCTTATCTATCACTATTTATGTGCCTACGTAAGGTTCTGACGCTTACAACTGTTTGATTAAGACAAAGAGTGACTGGTAATTTAATTTGGTTAACTGTTTCCTGCCCTCAAGATGTGCCTACACGGCTGAGCTACAACTAAATTTTTAAAAGACTGGGTCCAACCCAGCAGGAGGTGCCATTCGTTGCTCATGTCACTAGTGCTGAACCAAGATCTTGTTAAATGCCTCCTGTTTGGAAAGCAGTGATTGAGGATCAGAAAGCAGGAATCAGGAAAAGGACCATGATTAGAATCTGCGACGTGCTACATTTTCCAGGAAGTTAGCATGGAATGTCAACTTGGTGGGCTTTGGGTCTTCTGGGGGGATTGTGGAAACACAAACTTCTGGATGTGTCTGGGTTGGTCACTGAAAGTGTAGCCTTAGGGTCTACATCTGGACCCTTCCCTCTTCTCTGACACTCTTCCCATGCTGTGCTTCCTGGCTGCCATGAACTAAGGAGTTTTACTCTATGTTGCCCTCCTGCCATGATGCTCCTGCCTGGGCGCCTGCCAACCATGAATCGAATGCCCTGAAACCATGAGCTAAATCAAAGCTCCCTTCCTTTAAGTTGTGGGTGTCGGCTATGGTGTCCAGCAAAGGGAAAGCTAATACACCTTCTTAGTTACAGCTAACCATCTTCAGTAGCTTTCTGTTACTGTATCAAAATACCCAAGATAATCAACTTAAGAAGAGGCAATGTTTATTTTGGCTGATAGTTGTGGCGAGTGCATGGTATAACAAGCTGCTCATCTCCTGACTGCCAGAAAGTGAAAAGAAAGAAGCAAAGAGAACAGGACCCCAATATCTCCTTCAAGATAATGTGCCCAGCGGCCTGAAGACCTCCTGGTAGGCTTCACTTCTTAGTGTTTCTATCACTTCTTGATATTGCCGACCTGGAAACTAAGCCTTTAACACAGGAACCTTTGGAGGACACTTGAGATCCAACCGATAGCACTGTCTGTCTTCACAGAGCTTGTTTCCCAGTGCTGTTGCTTCCTCCTTACGTGGAAGCAATCTCAAGTCTAATACTTGTCAGACTATGTGACTCATTCAATGACAAGCACTTTATGAGCATTGTGCGAGTCAACTTTCCTAGTGGCAGCGAGAAGTTAGTGTAATCATTTCCACTTTAGAGCTGAGACCAAATTTCACTGAGATAATGTGTACAAAATCACAAAACTTTTAAGAGGTGGGGAGGTCACAACCGGAACTCAGGTTTGCAAGGTTCGAATGAATGCAACAGTTTGTAATAGAAAGAGGAAAAGCTTTGGTGCCAGATACCTGAGCTTAGTTGTTGGCTCTGTTGTGCCTGAAAGGCCTCATAAAACTTTCTTTTCAGCTTCACTTCCTTCCCTGTCCAGTGAAGAGAAATGTTCTACAGAAGTGTTCTGAGAATGAAACAGATTAGTGTATACATGACTTCTTTTTAATGTATTTAGTACAGGGTTTACAGGGTCTTACTACAAAGATCGGACTCATAGTGATCCTCCTGTTTTCAGCCTCCCAAACACAGGGATTACAGGTGCATGCACTACTATGCCCAGTCTCAGTCACTGACTCAGCGCACCCAAGGGGTGGGGTTGGCACAGCATGTTGGTGCCTGTGATTGAACTCTGGTCACTGTGCTTGTCTAAGCAGGTACTTTTGTCTGCTCAGGTATATGGCTGGCCTGGATTAGTGCATATAAAATGCCTGTTACAGAGCACCCAGGAGGATCACATGTTTCCACTGCCCCCTCCATCACTGGGCTCAGTCCTCTCCCATTCTATCACTCTGCTCCCTGCTTGAGAGAGGAAATCAGCCTGGAATGCAAAGAACTAAGGTGGATGACACAAGCACCACACTGTACAAACAGATGAGGTATGCTAGAGTAACCTAATAGCAGCTCAGGGTCAACAACATTAAACCTGTCACTGACAAGCATTGTCAGTTTTCAAGTGGAGAAAATCAGAGAGCAGAAGCCCAAGATTCCCCATCTGGGAACTAGATAGGGTACAGAGGGGTGATGGAGACACAGGTGTGAGTATTCTATAGATTAAAGAGCTACTACATGTGAAGTGGGGGTGAGCCACCATTCTTAGCCTCACAGTGCAGCCTCAAAGAGGCTCAGCCCAGCCCCCCTGATCTGGATCCTGTGGACTCTGATGACCACCTAGTCCCCAGGGGAAGGACTAAAATGTTGGCATCCTTCAGTGCTTCTTTACAAGGAATGGTTAGATGTGCTGGGGAGCCATTGGGCAAACCTCTTCCTGTGCCACAGAAAAGTTGGCATGAGAGAAAAAGCCCCAATATTTTCTTTCAGTGTCTCAGGCTAGCTGGGATTCTATTTTTAACCATCCCTATCTTGGGCTGACAGCTTGGAACGCCTTCTTCATCCTTTTCTTCCTTTCTCCTGTTTCTTACACCTCCAAGTCCCATAGAAACAATGGACTAGAGAAACCCCAGAACACCCACTCTCCTTTCTCACTGTCCTTCACTCCATCTAGCCCCCAGGGTCTTGAGTGGGTGGATTTTGGAAGCATGTTGTCTGTGAAACTATTGAGGCTTAAATTGCATGGCTTCCCACTTGCACCAACCCTATTGAGATCCCTGACTGGGATCCTAAGGATTTTATATCTGTTCGTTTTGTTTTCTTTTTCTTCAAGGGGGACACACAAAATTTGGTCCCATCCCCCATGGGGGAGGCTTTCCCCCCATCTCTAGCTCAGTGTCCACGGCAATATGGTTATTCCTATCTGGCTCTAATGTAGTATATGGCTTACCTGTTCTAGGTCTTAGTGTTCCCCATCCATTACAGATGAAGTATCTTTTCCCCATACTATGCCTCTGGTTAGCCAAGTACTTACTTCTGTGAGGTCATCTGTCCCTATTTTTCTCTATCTGCCACTGTGTGTGTGTGTGTGTGTGTGTGTGTGTGTGCACGTGCAGAGGCGATGCTATTGGTCTCTGCCTCTCTCTGAGGCTAAATGAGCCTTATCCTCCAGTGGGAGGCTGGGCTCTCAAACTTCTCTTCAGGCCTAGCCCCATCACTTCTGTTTCACCTTCCCCCCAGTTCGCTTGTTTTTTTAGACAGGAAAGGTGATTTTATTTGGTGGAATTTTGGCCTGGTTATAATCCTGGAGGAGAACAAGTATGTAATAAAAAAGTACTACTTTTTAATTAACTTCTCTGTCCCTGCCAGCATCTGATCACTGGTGTTTCAAACGCACACCAAATAGTTGGAGTCTTATTTTACAGTGCTTTTGTTTTTTTATCAAAGATTTAGTAAGCATGTATTAGTATAGCTCCTTAACAATGGCAGCCTACAGGAGATGTGCGGTGATCGTGCTGCTCAGAGATCCCATCCCCCACCCCAGCCCCTATGCCACTGGGACACAGTGGGCAGGCCAGGGTGACAATCCCAAGAGACCACACCAACCCACCTAGCCTCACACACCGGCTTTTCGGTACAAGTCCTGTGCAGGAGTGGGCAGCTATGGTAGGGGCCTGACAGGAAGGACTTCACACATCCACATCTTTTCACCTGTCCCAAGGAAGTCCTGAAAGGAAGTCAAGGAGGAGGCCAAGCCATTTATTGTTTCATCTCCGCTGAAGATGAGGGAGCTGGGCTGCAGTCCTTCACTGGAAAGTAATGAAGAGACTTTTCAGTCCTAAAGACGCCTTCTGTCCATCAGGGAGGTATTAGGCCTGTGGGTCGTTTCAGTGTTGGTTGGGAAGTGCCTTGTGAGGTCACACTGAGGACACCCTGTGCCAGGGACTGTCACCCGTAGAGAATCAGTGCAATTAATGTATGCGGGCATGAAGGAGAAGTCAGCCGCCAGAGTCCCTAGTGTAGGGTTGGTCTGCTGCTGGGGATGTTGGGTCTACCTGTCCAGATCAGGGCCCTGTCTCTAGGGAGGCGCTCAGGAAGCCCCCTTCCTGTGCAAGGCTCTGTTCTGGTTTCTTCTGCGTGAGCTCGGCCACCATTTCCGTTGAGCTGGTCCATGCTGTTGGGTGTTAGTCTCCCTGGCCGTTGTGGTTTGCGTGTCTTGGGTTTCTGGATGTATCTGTGTTTACAAGGACACCTGTCCTGCCCAGCCCCTCCTCCCCACGCCTCAGCCAGGCCCCAGTGTGCTGATGGTGGTGTAGCTCAGCCTAGACAACGAAGCAATGGAGGGGGTGGGAGGATCCTCCTCCGGGAGAGGCCTGGGCCGAGCTCGAGGGGGCCTGGGGCAGCAGCGTGCGCAAGTGTCCAGGCAGGCCTGGCGAAAGCGGCGGTGCATGAAGCAGTAGACCAGTGGGTTAACACAGGCGGAGGCATAGCTCAGCAAGTGGATGAAAGAGATGGGTGCCCCTGAGAGGGCCCGGTGCGCCCCGGGGCCGTCGAAGGCACGCCACGTGTTGGCGCTGTACACTGGCAACCAACACAGGAAAAAAAGCACAACGATCACCAGCAGCATCCGTACCACACGCTTCTTGGCCAGCAGCTTGGCCTGGGTGGGCCGGGGGCCAGGCCCTGGTGCAGGGGTGGACGCCGTCAGGGCCGACAGTTCCAGGGCTGGCCGGGACCGTGGAAGTTGCACATAGCAACCATCGCTGTCCTCGCCGGACACGCCAGGTTCAGGCCGGCAACGCCCATTCTGGACGGGACCTGGGCAAAGGGTGGGTGGGGGGAGGGCGCATTAGAAAAGAAGGGAGAGTTCGCCTAACACCAGCCCAACCCCCACCGGTACCCCTGGGCCCCACTTTCCAGCCTCCTCCGCTTGCCTCTCAGCCCCTCCTTCTCTAGGCCCCGCCCTCTCAGGTGTGCTCACCAGGTGCAGAGCTGGACAGACTGCCCTGTCCTCGGACCCTGCTCTGGCTCTCACTGTCAGTATCACCATCAAAGCGAAGTCCCAAGTAGAGCTCGCGGGAGATGAGCCCGTAGGCCACTGCCATCACCACACCAGGGACAAAGAACAGCAGCAGCAGCAGCAGGACAGACCTGCGGATGAAGGCAGAGTGGTCAGCCCGGATTTGTCCCAGTGAGAGGGAAGAGTCATAAACATTTGATGGAAATGGAGAAGGGTGTTCCCATTTCTTTATTTTTATTAGTACATATTTGCAGTACATAAGGATTCCATTCATCGTGGGGAGTTGGGTCATGTACACAGCATGTCTTTTATTTTTTATTTATTTACTTATTTATTTATTTTCAGAACCAGGGATTGAACTCAGATCCTTGCATTTGCCAGTCAAATGCTTATCCTACTGAGCCATCTCCCCAGCCCCACAGCATGTCTTAATTCTTTTTTTACACCCCTTTCCTTTCTCTTTCCTTTCCCCTCCCTCCATCAGAGCAGAGGATAGCAGTGCTGGGCATCTTACCAGGTCTGGCGGACGCGTGCGTTGGGCCAGCGATGCACGCACTGCAGCGCACGAGGCCCCACCGGTTGCACAGCGGTGTACACAGGGTAGGGCACCATGAGCAATCCAGACAGCAGCCAAGTGGCTAAGATCACGCGAGCCGCATGGGAGCGGGTCTGCCACACCCGCGCCTGCAGTGGCCGGCAGATGGCGCTGTACCTTTCCAGGGCGATGGCCACAAGGCTTAGGGTGGACACGCTCACGGACACCCCTAAGCAAAGGGAGAAAAACGACTCACCTTGGAAACTTGCACCACACACTCACCAGTGTGATTTCCACAGCTCCCCATCGGGAAAGACCCCTACATTTATCAAGGCCTTGAGGAGGGGGAGTGTCGAGGGCATGGGGTGTCTTACCCACCCATGAGATAGGAAACCGCTTTGCAGATGACGGTGCCAAAGACGAATGTGCCCATGAGATTGGGCAGGAGTGTGAAGGGCATGCAAGCCACAGCCAGCAGGAGGTCGCTGACTGCCAGGGAGAGCAGGAAGGCATTGGTCACAGTTCTTAGGCGGCGGCTCAGTCCCAGGACCACAATGATAAGCACATTTCCTCCAACGCTCATCAGAAAGATCACTGCATAAAGAGTGACTCTAATGGCCAGCTCCAACTCTGGGCAGAAGAGGGAGAGGTGGCATTAGGGGTTGAGGGCCGCACTCAACAGGACCCTTTTGACTGCACCTTTCCCCAAACCTTGCTATTCAGCCATATCCCTGCATCCCAAGAATACTCCCTGCCTGACACCCAAGGCCTTCTCAGCAAGTGGTGCACTTAAATTCTTTACCATTGAAACTTGCCCTTGAGGCTTAGTTACATTGACCCGACCCACTGTCCTCTTCTTCAAGAAAGCTGTCTCTTCTCAGCATTTGCTCTAAATGCTTCTTTCCTTTTGCAGCCTAACTTCTTGGAAGGATTATGTTTGTGTCTTTCCAGTTACTTAATCCATCAGGATCCAAGGTTCTGTGCCCCCTCATTGTTTTGGACCCTTCCTCACAAAGTTTCCTTTAGCTTATTTTACTTGCCTTCTCTGTACTATCTGCCACTGTTGATCACCCACATTTTGAACAACATGTCTGTATTCTCTAACACACAGACAGTCCTCCACCCCATGCTCTTTACTGTCTGTAACCCTGTAGCACTCTACAAGGTCCTCCAGACTGCAGCTCTTCCTCCCACCCTCTCCCTGCTCTGCACCCACTTAAGCTGCTGGATGACTCAGTTTCTTGAGTGCATCATGTGCACTCGTGACTCCCTCCTGGCTCAAGTTAGTTTCTGTGCCTGAAATACTCTTTTACCAACCCCACCTTTCTACCCTCATCACAAACGTATGTTTTGTGTGTGGTGAATTTCTGTTATCCTTTGTTTATCAAGACTCAGATGGACTGTCACCTCTTCTGTAGGGCTTTCTGGGTGACTCCTTTGTATTAATCTCCTCTTCCTCTGCCCTATGCATGTCCCTTACATTTTCATTGGAGCCATTTTTACTTATACTTTTTTATATGAATTATCCAAATATTCATTCTCGCTCAATGAACATTTACAGAAGACTCCCTCTATGCCAGGCAGAGGGGACAGAGGGGTAAATATGATAAGCTCTCTGCTACCTGAGAGCTCATAGTAGAGAAGGAAACTCAGATACATAAACAGACAACTGCATTCGATTGTGATAAGGAATGAGGCTGACGGATGTACAGGGAACTGTGGGAGCTCACAGGAAGGACATTTAGTATTTTTGAGTGAATCAGAGGGGCCAGGAGGATGACCCTACTCATTTGTGTCATTGCCTAAGGGGGAGTGGACTCATATTTGGACCACTGCATTATAGCCATGTGGACCTGTAAAAAATTGAATTGAGTTGGGTTGAAACACTCATACCCCTGGTTTCAGCATGAGGAAGACTGGAGCTTGAAGAGACGATGGTGGCAAAGGGCAGAGCCTCCCAAGTTGAGAGGTGAAAGGGTCCAGAGATGCAGCCCTGGCTTTTTCAACCCCATGCATTGACTGACTCTTATCTTAGGCCCCATATTGAACTGTGTTCCCATAAAAATAACCAACTTATTTAGCAGTTGTTGTAGGCATCAAATAAGTGTTGTTCATAAGAAACCTCCCTTCCCCAACTGAACTCCGCAATAGCTTTCCTTGCTCAGGGCTACATGGCTAGTAGGGGAATGAATCAGAGTAGAAGCCAAGTCTCTGGGTCCCCCATTTGCTTTGTCTGTGAGAGCTGCCTCACTGATGTCACTCATCATCCTGCCTCCTCCTCCCCATCAAATCTCAGCCTCCCGCTCCCTCTCTTCTACATTCTGTCATTCCACTTCTCACTCCATGATTATATTCACTTTTTCTTTCTTTCCCACCAGAAGAGGCTCTGGAGGGCAGGGGCACGGAGAGCCTAGCCTTTGGCATTCGATCTAGCACCCAGGTGGCAAGTGAATGAACAGCTTTTAACGCATTTCGTGTGAATCTGTCTTTGCACCCAGAAGTGCGGCTGCTCTTCATCTCTCACTTCTATTAAGCACATCAGTGCCTTTCCCCTCTTCATTCCTGTCTGTCAGGAATGCACACTTCTCACTCATTCATCCAGCTGCTGTGCCACAGGCATGTCCTTGAACCTTGATAACTGAGGAAGATGGGAAAGATGAAGCTGGCTACTTATGTGAAGTCTCCTATCTGCTCGGGGACTCCTGAAAACTCAAGCCAACGTCTGAGCACAAATGACCATCCACTGTACAGCACTTTGTGGCTTTACTGCACATTTGTAGCCATTATCTTATTCCCAACCATTGTGATCTCTCCACTCTTTACTGATGAACAGTTAGGAGACAGATGTAAGTTCTAGCTAAAAGCAATCTTCTCTTGGTGTGGTGGTGTACACCTGTGATCACATCACTCAGGAGGCTGAGGCAGGAGGATCACTGTGAATTTGAGACCATCTGAGGCTACACAGAGAGTTCAAGCTCAGCCTGAACTACATGGAGAGATTTTCTCTCAACCCTCTCCCCCAGAAAATGTAGTATTCAAGTTAGGGATTTGGGGAGTATGTGAGAGAGGAGTGAATAGGTAGAACATAGGGATCTCTCCTCTCTCTCTCTCTCTCTCTCTCTCTCTCTCTCTCTCTCTCTCTCTCTCTCTCTCTCTCCACACACACACACACACACACACACACACACACACACCCTGAGAGTAGTGAAACTATTCTTGGATGGCACTGTAATGGCAGATGTTTGACATTAAACATTCCTTCACACCCATAGAATCGCACAACATACAAGTAAACTTTAGTGTGAACTATAGATTTTAGCTAATATGTACCAGCACAAGAGCATCAATTGTAATAAATGCAAAATATTGGTATAGGATATTAATGATAGAGAAAACACTCTCATCTGGGGTGTGTGTGTGTGTGTACACATAGGAACTCTTTGTGCTTCCCAGTCTTCCCTTGAGTCCAAAAATTCTCTAAAAATAGTCTATTAATTAAATAGTCACAATACAAAGTAAATAAAAATTAAGATGTGTGTGTGTGTGTGTGTGTGTGTGTGTGTGTGTCTATCTATGTGTGTGGAATTCTACCATGTGTGGTGGAACTAGTGGTCAAGATGGCTTCATTGGCCAGACACCTAAGTCAGGGTGAAAGGATGGGGGTGACATCACTTGGCAAACAGGCACTGGTGCCTCAGCAGTCTGACTTTAGGTAACAGCTTTATGGGAAGGAGATGACAGCAGGAATCAGCCCAGGGGACTCAGAAGCCTTGCCCTGTTCCATTCGTTTTCTGGAGTGTGGAAAATTTGCATTCGCCCTGTCTAGGTGATGGTAGAGAAGCACAAACACAAAAATCCAGACAATGTCACCCAGGTTTTTCAAGGACTCCTCAGAACACTGCTAAGGCCTCCACTCCTGCCTTCCTCTGGTATGTTGCATCTGGTCACCCACAAGCGTGGACATCAGTGCAACACCCCTGTCTCTTTGGTAAGCGTAGATGGCATCTAGCTGATCCAATGGGAAGCAAGGGTGAAGTGGGCACTCACAGAGACAGCACTATGCCAGGGAGTGTAGGCGACATCAGCCTGAGTATGGGCTAATACTTCAGTCTTTGAGACAATATGTGGATGGCTGAAAGCAGTCCTTATTTTTCTGGGAGAAAGTTAAATTCTACAGATCAATAAGTAATATTAGATTTTTGATTATATTTAAGCTTAGGTATATCTGAGTACATGTTGTAACATTTGAATAAGAGAGAGTACTATCCAAGTCTCTAGATAACGTCTCAGGAAGTACTAGTTATATTCAGAGGTCTCTGTATGAATCAGAGAATATCCAAGTGACGATAGCAATAGCTGGAAGAGAAGAAGCAATATTCAAATATGTGTGGGCAGTATTTAAGTGAATTTAAATGCAAGGAGTCAGGTTAGCATGTTAAATTAAGCTCAGTTTCAGATGTTAATCTCAGTGAAATAACTCTTCACAAACAATGCTTAGTTAAGCCTTTGTTGGTACTATCTGAGTCTGTGAAAATAATAATTTTATGGGTAGTATCTGGAGAAAGGCTATGCATGCCAGCACGGTCAACATGAAGTTGTGTGCAATTAAATGAAAAGTGAGTTGCTTGAAGAATGGGTAGCATCTCTGTGACTGTGGGCAATGTTGAAGTGTGCACGGGGAGCATCTGCTGTGGGTAGCATCTGAGTGAACATGGGTGATATTGAAGTTTACAGGTTTATGTAACAATAAAGTTGTAACATTCAAATTTCCTTGGTAACACTGGAGCAAGGACAGGCAATGTATACACCTGCAGGGATAATATCTTTGTGAATGTGGCTCACAGAGTAACGTCCGACTGCCTGGGTAGCATCCCATGTATGTGAACAGCAACATCCAGATTAGCAAGGCCTCATCTTCTACCTGTTACCCAGGCCACTTTACATATTGCTTTTTCAGGGATGCCTACTCTATGGACTATGCTCTTCCTTATCAGAATGTCAGTCTTCATCTCTCTTGGCCCTTTCTTATCAAAAAAGTTATAAAGATCCAGGCAAAGGGTCCTAACACAGGTAGTTACTCAAGAGATTGAACTGGGAGGATTACTTGAGTCCGACAGTGAGAGACTAGCTTGGGTAGCATAGTGAGACCACACCTTATTTCTGCTGCAATTACTATTATTCCAACACACACGTGCGCGCGCGCGCACACACACACACACAGAGAAAGAGAGAGAGAGAGAACGAGCCGTCCTCACACCCTTCCTCAACCCTGTAGTGTTCCTGTCTACTGATCTCTGCCTTGCTCCCCTCTCCCAGTATTCAATGTAGGTAGTCAGACCTTAATATCTAGGAGTCTTTTCAAAGGCTTGTTCGTTATTGAATCAGGAAGGTGCTGCTCTAGCTGATTGGTTCTTATCTGACTTGCATCAGTGAGGATTTGACATCACTTACTCTACCCTGCTTACATGCTCATTTTTCTTGCCTTCTAAATCACGAATTAAATAATCAATTTATTTATTCATTTGGTACAGGGTCTCACTCAGTTTCAGTGGCTGGCACAGTGGCACAGCTTGAGGTACCAGGGATTGAACCCAGGTTCTTACGCTTGCCAGGTATGACGATTTATGTCTAGTTGTCCCTCCAATACCTCAGGCAGTCATGGGGTAGGGACTTTAGAGTTTGAGATTAACTCATGATTCACTGGGATTATGAGTCTTAGTGCTGCTGGGATTATGGGTGTAAGTACTACAGACCACCTGGGGCATATAGCCTGAATGCAATTTGAGGGAGACAGACTTCTTCTCTGTATCCCTTTTTGCTGCTCTTCCTCCATTTTGCTCTTGCTCTTTGCCACCACCATGAACTGCTGCCCACTGCCATGTGCCAGCCTGCCTTGGAGCCAGATGAGTATGGACTGGCTCCAGTAATTGTGAAACCTCCAGTAATTGTGAGCTAAAGAAATCTTTCCTTCCTTCATTTTGGGTGTCTTGTATGCATCAAGAGAAGAGTAACTGAGACAGAATTTGGTACCAGAGAAGTGGAGTCATTGCTGTGACTAAACTTGACCATGTGGATTACAAGCTTTTGGGAATGGCTTATGGGAAGACATACAAAAGGATCAGAGAGGTCACCTACTTGTGAAGAGCTGGAACAGCTTTGACTGTTTGGAAAGAGTCTGGTCAGAGCTCAGAAGACAAGAAGGCTGATAGAAAGCCTGCCTATAACACCAGACTGGGGAGGTTTCTGCTGGGAAGGACTGCACTGATTGTTGGACTCCAGATGATGTCAGTTTTGGCTTGGCAAAACGTCTGTCTGAATTTTGCTCATGTTCAGAGACTTTGCCTGAGACTGAGATTAAGCATGGTGGATTAATCAATTTTTCAAAAGATATTTCAAAGCAGCCAAATATTGGAGCAGTAGCATAGCTGTTATTGAGGGCTTTTAGCCAGATTTATGTTGAGAATCAAGAGCAAGGGGTGCAGCAGGATGGTTTAAAATGTGAATTTGGTCAGAAAGGAAGCTCCAATAAATCTGTGGACCGCAAAGATAGAGCTGAGGGGATCTCCACTGCCAAGAAGGAACAAAAGAATCGACAGGATGGCCTTAGGGCATCACTGAAGGCAGAAGATCTCCACCCTTTGCAATCTCAGGATTGCAAAGGTCAGGAACTTTGCCTTGAGGGGAAGGCCACAGTGCCCTGTGTTCCAGAATGGGGGCAGCCTCCATAACCAGGTTCCAGAATGGTGCCTGCGTGGAGAATTTGTTCTTCAGAATCAGGGTCAGATTGCTCAGTGATCCAGGCACTCAACCCCCCACAGACAAGAGAGAGGAAAACCTGGCTACCGCTCCAGATGGCAGCAGACCTTGGCATTATCCACATGGCATTTGTTTTAGGGTGTATTCAGAATGCAGAAGTTCTGAGGTTAAGAAGGCTTCTACCTCGACTTCAGAAGAAGGCCTGGGAGGCCATGCGGTGTGCCCCTGAGAGGGCAGTGTGTAAAGCTGTGAGTGAGAAGCTTATTCAGTGGAAACCCCAGAAGTTTGGAAAAGCCAGGACTATGGATCATCTAAGGCAAACTGCAAGGAGGGAGCAAAGCTGGCCTAAGAGAGAAACCCTGGGAGCTACAATCACAAGACATGCCCATAGGGGTGGAGCCACATGGAGCTCACAATTTGCCACAGATTGCTTTGGATGACCTACAAGGACCTAAAGGATTGAATGTTTGCCCTGCTGGATTTTGGACTTGTGTTAGTCCCAATGCTTAGTATCCTGCTGTGTGTACCTTTTGGAATGGTAATTTTTATCTTGTGCCTTTGAATGTTGGCAGTGGCTCTTCATTTGCACAGGAGCCCACAGCTAAGAGTTTACCTTGGATTTTGGCAGAGAACTGGGACTTTTCAGCAATGCTGAAACTGTTGGGACTTTGGCAACTCTTAGAAAGGGACTAAAATGGCTTTTGAACAAAGGGATGTACA
Organism: Octodon degus; assembly: GCF_000260255.1. Classification (NCBI taxonomy): domain Eukaryota; kingdom Metazoa; phylum Chordata; class Mammalia; order Rodentia; family Octodontidae; genus Octodon; species Octodon degus. The sequence goes on along the minus strand of NW_004524722.1, from coordinate 6,949,848 downwards.
TTAATCTTTGGGGGTCCAGGGGTGGAATGCCCCACCTGGGGCATATAGCTTGAATGCAATTTAAGGGAGACAGACTTCCTCTCTGTAGCCATTGTTGCTGGTACTCCTCCATTTTGCTCTTGCTCTTTGCCACTGCCATGAACTGCTGCCCTTTGCCATGTGCCAGCCTGCCTTGGAGCCAGCTGAGTATAGACTGAAACCTTCAGTCATTGTTGAGCTAAAGAAACCTTTCCTTCCTTCATTTTGGGTGTCTTGTATTTGTCCCAAGGTCAAGAGAAGAGCAACGGAGACACCAGGCAGGTGCTTAGACTGCTGAGCTAACTGCCTAGCCCTTCCTTGCCTATTAGAGAGGCACCTGTCTCTCTAATAGTTTTATCTAAATCTCCTTCATGAACTTTCTTTCCTCTGCATGGATTTTAAATACTTGTCTTCTTCAGGGTCCTGCAGGACCTCTTTTCTTCTAATTTTACACAATTTTTGTATGATTTTATCTACTTTCATGGCTCCTATTACCTCCTTTAGGCAATGACATTTCAAGTCTATATTTCCAGTTTAGCCTTGTAAGGTAAATTCTAGACCTCTGGATTCATCAGCTTCCTGGGTAACCAACATTTAAACTCAGATTTAAACCAAGGTAACATGATGCTACCCTTTTCCAAACCCACTTCTGCTCTCTTGACACATTTCACATTACATAGCACCAACATCCATTCAGCTGTCCAAGCCAGAACTGTGACATCACCCCTTGACCCTTTCTACCCTCTCCACTTTCTAAGCAGTCTCTCAGTTTTGTTGATTCCATTTTCAGAAGTGACTCTCAAGTCCACCTCCCTCTCTCCATCCTCACTGCCAGTATCTGAGGCAGGCATTATTTTTTGCCCAGATCTGTGCAATATAATAGCTCTTTAGGATACCCCCCCCCATGATCCACTTCATCCTTCACTCCACTCTCTTTAGACAAAAAGGAATCCTGGTCGTATTATGGAATCTTTCAGTATTGTCCATTGTCATCAGGATAAAGTAGCCAGATCTGTCAGGCTCTCTGCATTGCTAGGCTGTTTTCTAGCCTGTTTCTTATTTACCAGTAATGACACTAGTTCCAACCACTCAGTAACTATGTCACATTGAATAAAAGTGCCATGAACTTACACTTTGGCTTTTCACCCATCCTATTACTATGCTTTGAATACTTTTTGCTGGTTGCCTCTCACCTTTTGAATTTCAATTTACAACCCACCTTCTTAGGAAGGCAGCCTTAACCTTGAGAGCCGGCTGCAGATGCTCCTCTCCTGCCTGCACTACTTTCCCTTTTCAAGACACTCTCATCTTGTGTTGCCATTCCCTGCTTACTTGTATGTTTTTCCTACTAAAATTTGAACTCCATGAAGTAGGAATTGTCAGTTTGATTCAACTCATATTCCTGCTGCCTAGCACAGTCTCTGGTTCAGTAAATATTTGCTGAATGAAAGAATCTAGGTGACAGTATGTAATCATGGGGCTGAGAACTCTTCCTTTTCTGAATTTAGAGCAATTTCTTTCTGCTTAACACTGCTTCTTTATAATTGCACTCCTTTTCTGCTTACTGAATTCTAATTTCAACATGAGGCTCTCATGTTCCTCCTGTATGAAGTTTTCAGACCTGTCTCTTTTGTGCCCACAGTTCAGACCCTCTTGTGGGGCTTCCATACTGTTGTGATTTTCCATGATCCTGTCTCTGCTCTGCACCTGACTATGCACAGATGAGCGTACAGCCTGGATCTAGTTCACTCCTGTGTCCACAGCACTTAGCTGGGGGACTACCATGGCCAGTGTTCAGTAAACACTGATGGAAAGGGAGGAAGCAGGGAAGGGAGGAAATGTATTCTGAGATGTTCATTGAGACAGTGAGGCTGTTAGCTGATGGGAGCAGGGAGTCATTTTGAGGAGCGGTTTGAAGAGGGGTGAATGGAAAGAGAAGCTAGTGCCACAAAGGGATGGAGTGACGAAGGGGGCAGGAACTCTAGGAGACCTAAGGGAAGGCAGGTTGGTGATGGGGCTTGGAAGGGACTGGGAGAATTCTGAGAAAGAGAGGTGACATACAATCTGGAGAACAAGTTCAACTTGAGAGGCAGAGGGGCTTGAGGATGGGGGAAACGAAGCCCCTAGCTCCGGGGGACACCCCCAGTGTCCAGCCTAATTCAGATTGGAGAAGCTTTTTATGGAAGAGAGGGAGATGAATAAGAGACAGAGAAGATGACAGCTCTGAGTCTTTCCACTCAAGACTTCCAGAGTGCCCCTCAACCAGCCGTTTCCTTTGGCCGCCTTCCTTCCTTCCTTCCTTCCTCCCTCCCTCCCTCCTTCCTTCCCTCCCTCCCTCCCTCCCTCCCTCCCTCCCTCCCTCCCTCCCTCCCTCCCTCCCTCTCTCCTTCTAGCTACTCTGGTTCCGTGGATTGGATAGACTGGAATAGAAAAATATCTGGAAGGGTTGCCAGCGGAGGTCCTTGCCTCACAACTGTGTGTGTCCTGTGGAGCTGCATTTTGGGGTGCTCAGAAACTCTGGGTGTAACCGGGGAGGTAGGGGATGAGGGGCTTTCCTCAGGTGGTGTGAAAGTGCTGGAGTTGTAAGGGCTATGGGGGTGGCAGTACAGGCTGAGTACTACTAGGTGGAGACACGGTGGGCGGCTTGGCCGGCAGTGTGGAGGTCCTGTCGGGGCTTTTTGAATGCTAGGGGATGCAGGGGTACGGAGGCTGTAGCGGGGGCTTAGGGAGGCACCCACCTCTTGTCCCGGCGCCGCGGAGGCGAGGGGTCTCGCAGCTGAAGTTGCCTGCACTGCTGCTGTTGAGGAGGGGACCCGCCGGGCGGCACAGGGAAGCCCCCTGTTCGGGCCCGGGTCCCTGCAGGCTCCGGTTCAGTTTGAGCAGCTCCATGGCCCGGTGGAGCCCACAGAAGCTCTGGGCGCCTCCACCTGCAGGCGCTGGGATTCCCTCTCCGGCCCCGCCCCGCCCCGCCTGCGTCTCTTGCACCTCCACTCGCCACGCCCACAACCCGGGCCCTCCCAGGTTAGGGTCGGCCGCGGTCTTGCCAGGTGACCCTCAGCCCACGTCCCCCGCTCGGGAGTTCTGGCTCGAGGCTCACCTCGTTCCCAGATCTCCCGAGTCCTCTCTCAGAGATGTCCTTTCTTCCTTCCTTTCCTTACCAAGATCCCAATTCTGGGGCAGTGTGTGCGTGTGAGCGCGCGCACATGTGTGTGTGTGTGTGTGTGTGTGTGTGTGTGTGTGTGTGTGTGTGTGCGTCCTTGCTTGCTTGCTTCCTTGCTTGCTCCCGGGGCTTAGAGCGCCCGGACTGGGTGGGAGTGGGTTACAGAGCGAGGGAAGGTGAGAGAGGCGGGGCGGGGCGCAACTCCTGCGAAGTCCGGCATCTTCGGGTCCAGGAATGAGGGGGTGCCCGAGATTAGCTTTCCGTTTGGGGGCCCCTGCGACTGCGCAGGTCTCTCACCCCAGCGCGCGGTTACCTACTGTGCCGCAGTGACCGCAGTGACCGCGGCACCACAGCTGCGGTAGCTTCCGGCTGTTGCTCACCGCCGAGCGCGGGTACTGCGCTCCCCGCCCAGTCTGAGGACCAACAGCTGTACTATCCCAGGATTCTCGGGGTCTCTCAGCTACGCGGAGGGGGTGGGACTGCGCCATCTGTCCGGGAGGAGCTGTGGCAAGGGAAATTGGAGCAAAAGAAGAGTCAGACTTGGGTGTCGAGGGCAGCTGGGAATGGAGGTGAGCGCTGACAGGTAGAAGTGGGGTGGATTAGCGCTCTAGCCCTCCCTTGGTCCCGGGGAAGAGAGAGGAGGTGGCCGCGGTCTCCAGTAGTCCTGCTGTCTCCAGGCAGCGCCTACCTCCAGTTGACACGCAGACGCCCCCTATGTGGGGGCAGTGCAGGTGAAGCCGCCTGGGTAGGGTGTCAGGTTCCCACGAGAGGGGGCCAAAGTGGAGATGGGTCACAGGTGTGCAGCGGGGACAAAGCTGAAGGTTGTATGTGCAAGAGAGGAGTGAGTTTGACTTCTCCGGGGTGGGTCTTGCTCCATATCCACTGCACCTGATTCCAAAGAAAGTCCAGCATGGTCTGAAATTTTATCTCACCCCCAAAAGTGGGGGCATTGGCGAAGAGCAGATTACAGTGAGGTTAGGGCCTACGTTTATGAGGAATTCAGTCCTTATCCAGTCATTTTGCAGAGGCTCTGGTCCAACCAGAGTTTACCGAGGTAGCAGCAGTGGAGGACAAAGTTTAAGCCTGTGGTGTAAGGGATGTCACCACCTACTCCCCCTTTCTTTCTGGCACTGCCTGTTTTGCTCATCTAAGCTTGAACCAGAGAAGCTTAACTGTTTGTTCAGTTCCAACACAGGTGCAGTGCCAGATAACCTGCTGAGCTTTTCTCACATTGGATGACGGTAATGCCTAGAGGGAAGAGACAAAGGAAAGGCAGGGGAGAAAGGGATAGAAATAGTGGACAGACATTTACTTACCCAGGAAACTGTGTGTCAGTATAAGTATGCACGGACTGTCCTGTATACAGCCTGTCCCTAAGTAGCCTACACCTGCTGTAACTGGAATTTTCCCAGGTAGGCCAGTGATTGCAGTGTATGGTCACAAGTGCATCCTCTGAGGTAATATGGATCAGAAAGTTGAGAAGCATCCTCAATGCCTTACTCCCTTGCGCTCCCCCACCCCTGTAATGGAGCCTGTGATGCTAATCCCAGACTCCTCTTCAAAAGTGAAGTTAATTGTCCAGCTACTGAGAGCGCCACTGGAAGATGGTGGGCTCAACTGTCAGCCCCCTTCAGGGATTGTTTGGACAGAAGAAAACTTGCTCACACAGGGTCACATACCCTTTCTGGGGCATCCTCCCTGACTGCTCAGCATAGGGAAGGGCAACTCTGAAATCAGTTCGCGACCCCAGAGCTCCTCATGGGACTGACTGAGATCTTTGTTGGGATCTTTGCTTGGCCTCTCCTTTTGTCCAATCCTCTCTCTTGCACAGGTGTGGACTCCAGGAGGGCTCCTTAGTAAACATCCTTCTCAGTAATCTCTGCTTTAGAGTCTGCTTCCTGGGGAACATAACCACAGGACTTCCATATGCGATCAATCATGAAGTCCTGTTGATCTTAGCCACTGAGTGTTCCTCAGCTCCACTTGCTTGTGTACATTACTGCGCACTCCCTTGTACCGCTCCTATGTGGGCCACCACACCTGTGTCGCCTCATGTTCATTCTCATTCACGGCCACAGTGTATGTTCAGAATGCAGCTATGATTTTGTCACGCTTCTGACCTCTGCTTTTGGGACAGAAAATGCCTATTCACAGGATCAATGAAGTCCTCATAGCCGGGCTCCTTCGGACTCCTCTAGCCGGTTTATTTTGTCACTGCGGCTTGTCCTTTGTACTGTAGATGCACTGACCTTCCTCTTGTTCCCACAAGAAGAACTACCCACACTACCTTTTGTGTTGTGTGTCCTTCATTACATAGGTTTTGTGCATACTCTCCAGAAGCTTCCCTTATTCATCTGATCTCAGCTCAAGCAGCAATTTTCAAGGATATTTCCCTGGCTTCCTCTCCTGGAGTAGAGTAGTACTGTCCCAGTAACTGCAACCTTTTGTTCTCTAATCTTCTCTTGAGGATGGGTGGACTTGTGCATGTAATGAGATACTACTTTCATTACTCTTACATGGCAGAGGAATTTTACAGGTGTTTATGTTACTAATCAGGTGATCTCAAGATAAAGAAATTATTCAACTAGTCCTAACTAATTTACACAAGGTTTTTTTTTCTAACACAAGTTCTTTAAAAGCCAAGAGTTTTCCCTGTCCACACACAGCAGAAGTTCGAGGTATTTAAAGAACACAGGGATCCAGCATACTGTTAATAGCTTGAAGACAGAAGGGACCATGTAGAGGACCACATACGGCTGTTGCTCGTGGGAGGATGGAGGTGTGGGGCACAGCCCAAGTGGCCTCGGCCTGAATGTAGTCCCTAGCTGACATCCCAACGTGGGACTTCAGTCCCCAACCCCCCACCCCCAGGTCATCCCTAGGAGCGATTTCAGTTTGGATGACACCTTGTGTTGTGATGGGCACAGAGCCCAGACACACTAGGTAGACTTCTGGCTAGATGAGCTAGTAAATGGACATTCATTGAAGTCACTAAATTTGTGGCATTTTGTTACTATGGCAATAGGAAAATGAAGCAGGAGGCAGCGAGTACAGACCCTTGTAAACTATGCAAGGAAGAAGTGGGAACATGGGAAATTTGTTATGATACAGAAAGGTCTGGGAGGGCTGCAGTAAAAGCCAGTGTGGAGGATGGAAATGTGGGCAGGAGGTGGCAGTGGCTTGAGCTAAAGTCCTGGAGGTGGTAATTAAGGTGGACCCAAGAATTGCTAAGGAAGCAGGGAGGAAGAATTTAGAGACTGCAAATGGAGGGTGAGGAAGAAGGACAAGATAAAAATAAATACAATTTCTGGCAACTTCTAGGGATGTGACTCAATGGTGAAGTGCTGCCTAGCACATAGAAGACCCAGGTTCAATCCCCAGAGCCATAAAAAAGAAAAAGAAAAGATGGATTTCTGGTAACTGTACGGAAATTGTATGCTGACCACCATGGAGAAAATCAATTTAGATCAGTATTATTGATCACAATTTTAGATGGAGAAAATGATGGCTCAGAGTTTAAGTAACCTTAAAATGCAAAAGTAATTTAGGATGAAAAAGCAGGAATGTCATAGACAGAACTGAGATGTATTCTCATTCTGCTTCCCAAAATGGCAAAAGTCCTATTTCTTTTTTGGTACTGGGAATCGAACTCAGGACCTTACACTTGCTAGGCAGGTGCTGTGCTGCTGAACTACATCCCAGCCCTAATCATCTTCTTTTTCCCACTTTATATCACAGTTTTTTCCCAGATTTTTCTGCACTCAAGTGGTCTCTAATTTAATCTCCCAAACACACAAATGGATACACAGATACACACAGCTACACACAGACAGACAGATAGACACACATACACAAGAACTATCCATAAATAATCATTATAATTAATAATAAATAATTCACTGTCAATAAGTAATATGGATTTCAACTTTATTTTAAAATTAATTTTATGCATACGTATTAGATATATGTAATGATCACATTTATCGTAGAGAATTTGTACCTGCCTGTAACATATTTTGATTCTTTTTTCCCAACCCTTTCCCTCCCTTTAATCCATTTCCTTCCTGATTTATAAAAACTTCGTTTCAATATTTTTCCTTCTTTTCTCATTTTTCTTGTCTTTTACATCTTTTACCCTTCTCTTGTTCCTCTTCTCATTTGAACATTTTCAAAGTAATAGTAGAGCCTGGAATTAAGGGTGGTACTGGAAGATGACTGTAATTCTCTGTATAATTTTTATTTCATTTTATATGTACTTACATATTTCCTCATATATAGAAATGTCTTATTTTTATTTTTATGTTTTGGTACCAGGGATTGAACTCAGGACCTGTGGTCGCCAGGCAGGCACTTATTTCCCTGAGCTAATCCCTGCCCCTCCCCCTCCATTTGAATGTTTTCTTCTTGTTTCCCAATATCTGTTGTACATCTTGGTCCTTATTTACCCTTTTGGTGTTTCACAGCAGAGAAACAATGTGATATTTAAACATGTGTGTCCAAGGCTGGCCAGTTATCTCAGTGAATTAAAGCACCTGCCTAGGCAGATGCAGGGGCCAGGGGTTCAATCCCTGGCCTGCCTTGCTGACCCTGACCCCAGAGAGTGCCTAGATGTAAATGAGACTGGGCGTGGTGGCACACACCTGTAGTATCCCAGCGCTTGGGAGGCTGAAAAGCAGGAGGATCACTACAAGTCTGATCTGTGTAGCGAGACCCTGTAAATCCTATACTAAATACATTTAAAAAAGAATACAGGAGAAAAATGTTTGTCCAGTTTATTAAACTTAAAAGTATGGTCTCAGAGGCAGCCATTTACTTAGAAAAGTCTCAAGATCATCCTTATTTATGTTAGAGTAGTATTCCATTGTATTAAAAATATCATCTTTATCCCTTCATCCTTCAGTGGGCACTTGGGATGTTTTTAGGATTTAGCTATTACAGATTGTGCTACTCGGTATGTATGTATCACCACAGTATGATGCTTTTTAATTCTCGTGGGAAGATACCAAGAAGAGAATCGTTGGGTCAAATGGAACCTCTAGTTCCAGTTTTTTTAGGAATCGCCATACTGATTTTCCACAGTGGTTGCCCTGGTCTATATTCCTTTTTTAGAATCAGGGATTGAACTCAGGCCCTTGTGCTTGCCAGGCAAGTGCTTATTCTACTGAGCTATCTTCCTGGTCCCTGAGCTATCTCCCCAGCGGTCTACATTCCTCCAACAGTGGAGAAGGATTCCTTTATCTTCACAACCTGGTATTTGTAATTGGTTTATTTCTTGATAACAGCCATTCTTTCTGGAGTGAGATGAAATGCAGTGTGTTATTTTAACTTGCACCTCTAAAGTGACCAGTGATGTTCAACCTTTTTTCATGTATTTATTTGCTGTTTGTACTTCTCCATCTAAGAATTGGCTACTCATTTCAGATGCCCATTTTTGGATTGCATCTTTACTTTTTTTTTTTTTTTT
>NW_004524722.1:6939726-6940244 GCF_000260255.1 Octodon degus | reverse complement strand
CATCCAGAAGACAAGCTTATTGTTATTATCAAACGATTTAGGCTATTAAGCTTAACCTCACTATCTCACTGCATTTCAAACATCTTAGGTGGATCGCATCTTAAAATGGGGAGGCATCTAGTTTTTTGAGTTCTCAACATATTCTAGGTATTAGTCCTTTGAGGAACAGTTGAAATTTTTTCCCCCATTCTATGGGTTATCTGTTCACCCTGCTGATAATTTCTTTTACTGTGCAAAAGCTTTTTAATAGGGGGAGAACCAAATTATTGATTTGTTATAGTATTTCCTGTGCAGTTAGAGTATTTTTTTGCCATATAGTCTTTGCCTACATCTATATCTTCAAGAGCTTTACCTATTCTATCTTCAGGCAGGTTTAGTGTTTCCGTTTTAATATTTAGATCTTTGATTCATTTTGACTTTAGCTTTGTGTACGGTGAGAGACATGGAACTTCCACTTTACCCAGAAAACAGTAACTAGGGGCTGGAGAGATGGCTCAGTGGTCTAAAGCACCTACTTG
>NW_004524722.1:6877987-6939031 GCF_000260255.1 Octodon degus | reverse complement strand
AGAAGAAGAAGAAGAAGAAGAAGAAGAAGAAGAAGAAGAAGAAGAAGAAGAAGAAGAAGAAGAAGAAGAAGAAGAGAAGCATCAGAGAACTAAAGGAGAAAAGGCCTCAGAAAAAAGTGCTGAACTTATTCAAACATTCAAATGCCACTTCTGGGTAACAAAAATGAAGATTCAGAGATATTCTTCAAATTTAGTAACTTGAAGATTTTTTGTAACTCTGGAAAGAGCCACTTTGGTGTGGTCATTACATCAGAAGTCAGGGTGGGTGTCCAAAAATTGAACATGCTGGGTGGAAAAAGAATGAGAAAAGAGTGACTTCAGACAAAACTTTTAGAAGTTTGAATTTTTTTTCCTTTGGTACCAGGGATGGAACTTAGGACTTTGTGCTTACTAGGCAGGCACTTATACAGCTGGGCTATCTCCCTGGTCCCTAGAAATATGATTCTTAAGAAAAGGGAAAAAGATGGAGGAGGATGGCCTTTAAGATGAGAGAACTAGAAGCTCCCCATTTGAATCACTCTAATATACAGAAAATAATAAAGTCACAGGAAAAAGGAGAAAAGGGAGAGTGGAGAGGGAGAGAATGGGCAAAAGAGGAGCAACAGCGACTAATTACCTTCTTGTTTTTCTTCATTAATTATTCTAAGTACCCGAGGAGGTAAGGAGGAATGAATCCAGGGTGGGAGCGGAGGGTCCTAAATGTCAGTAGCTGTAGAGGATCAATTGTAAGAGGAAATAAGTAGAGGATTATTAGAGATGAATGTGTCATTGCCAAGCAGATAATAACTATATTTCCTAGATGTGTTTTGCAGCTAAGTATTGCTTTCCAGCTAGTGGCTGTAGGAGGGTGGAAGATGTAAGTGCGGCTTCCAGATCAGGGTCCTAAAGAAGGTAAACAGACTCTCCCTCATTGCTCCTACTTGCAGGTTAATTGTGGATGCGAGGGTCTGCCACCTTTGATAATGTGATGAAGGTGACTAGGGATGACAGTGACAGAAAAGAAGAGGCCCGGGTCTCCTTTATTCTCAAATCATTTCACTGCCTCAGATTTTTCTGTGTGAAAAAGAAAAAAGAACCCTACAATCTCAAGTCTTTATAATTTTTTTCCTGTATTGTCATAGCAACCTAACCAGCATCTTAGCTAAGACAACAGAGTCTAGATTTGCTGGTGAGCTGCTGTCTGATAGTTTCTATTTTCTCTTTGAAGTTGGAGGTTTGATTTTTTTCAGTGAGTGGTGTGTGTGTGTGTGTGTGTGTGTGTGTGTGTGTGTGTTTATGAATGAAGGGGATTGAAGTTTTGGGAGCCAAGATAATTTAAGAAAACTATATACAATGGGAGGAGGAATGCGGAGGTGAAAGAAATGTAGAATAAGACAATAGTAAAGAACTGAGTGTCCTCTGTCAGCTTGATGACCATGAATCTCTAGTAGTGTGTTTCTCCAGCAGAGCTCAGCTTCCTGGAGGAAAACATGGAGAGTATTTATGGTTCAGTTCATCCAAAGTGGGGATTTTGGGTGTAATGGAAAAGTGAAGGGACAAGAGTAAACTAACGGGCCATGAAATCTCATCTGGACATAAAGCAACATGCTATGAGAGAGGTAACAAAATCTAAAATGAATCATAGGTAGGCTCCAGAAGATTGATAATTGTCAGCAATGAGGAAGGGAAGAAGGGGGCGAGAGGAATCTATGAATTTAAGGAGCAGAGCTCTGCTGAAAGAGAAGAAGTGAAGAATGCAGGACATTAATCCTAATGCGTGGGTTGGAAGAGGATGAGAAACCACCTTTTTCTGCACAGGATACACTGTTGTTAGAGGGCTCCTGGTTCTAGTTATCACAAAGAGCCATGAGTATGTTAAAAAAAAATTGAGAAAATAGGAATTTTCTGGTCATGGAAGAGGAGTTACCACAAACAAGACTCTGAGGAGCTTTTCTAAACATCACAGATCTGGATTAGGTACCTCTCCTGTGTGCCCTTGTAGCACTCTGTACCTCTCAGTGTGGTAATTACTATACTTATATGTCTTGTAATTGTTCTTTTGCCTGTCTATATTTCAGAGGTTTTTTTTTTTTTTTTTTTTTTTTTTTTTTTGAGGTTTTTTTTTTTTTTGTGGAACTGGGGATTGAACTTAGGCCCTTGTGCTTGCCAGGGAAGCGCTTATTCCACTGAGCCATCTCCCCGGCCCCTTGATTCTTGGCTATATTTGGAGATAGGGCCTTAATGGAGGCAGTTAAGTTTAAATAGGTGATAAGGGTGCATTCCTAATCCAATAGAATTGGTATTCTTATAAGTAAAGGACAGCAGCTCTCTTCCCTACTCTCCAAGACATAGCAGGAAGGCCACTCTCTTCACCAGGGCTTCACCAGAAACTGAATCCTCCAGGACCTTCATATAGGACTTCCATCCTCCGGAACTGTGAGTTGTGTTGTTTAAGGCACGCAGTATGGTATTTCAGTGTTTGGTACCAAGAATTTGGGGATATCCCAAGGTGCTTAGATGTTAAACCGAGTCCCTCTTAACATCACTGAATATGAGGTAAAATATTCATAGATGTGGATTGCATAGAGATGTGTGCAGCGGTAGGATAGGACATTATGGCAACCCAGGCAGACTAAATATAGTTGCTTTTCCAATACATTCTCAAATTGCCTTCTTCATATTTCTCTTTTTCCTCATTTTCTATCTATTTATTCTCATACTCAGACCCTGACTCCAGCAGGATGGTCATACTCAGCTTTGTAAGCCTTGGATTGTTGACAGTTTCCTCGTGTGTGCCACATTGTCACCTTTGGACCTTGCTCATCTTCTCTTCGCTAGCTAAATTCAGATGGCTAATGGGAGACGAGGGCCAGGAAGTGGTGGGCGTGGACTGATGTCAGAAAGATGGTTTATAAAGAGCACCACAGTGAGTGATAGGCACGGGAGAGACGGAGTGGATATTATGGGCAGAAGAGGGAGGGCAGGGGATGAGAAGATAGTGTTAAGAAGGCTGATGCACATTTCTCCAACCTAGGAAATTCCATATATTCCAAGGAGAATCCAGTATTTGGAGAGAATGGTATTGCTGAGGCCAGGAAGGAGCGAGGGTTTGGATCACAGCAAGGAACTGCAAAGTCCATGTGGGCAGTCAGAGGAAAGAGACCTGGGCCCCCGTCCTTGAACAAGTCAGCAGCCTAAGAGGTCCGAAAAGCAAGTGCAAGACGTCCTGGGTTAGGCCAGATCCAGGGCTCACGGAGGCTCTTTTTCTAACTCAAACAAAACAAAACAAAATGAAACAAAATGCAAAAAGATTTTTCTGCTTTTTATTTTTTACTTTTTGAGGGTGTTTCTGAGCCCCCTAGCTTGATTCTTGTAGCCCTGAAAGTTTACCCTTCCCTTGAGGAAGTTTCAGTCACCCATAGTCACCCATGCTACTGACCTACTGACCCAAGCATGCCCATTTGATCTTTCAATATTCAATATCACGTAAGAGATAAGAGTAGAACACTTAACACTTCAGTAAATATTCAGAGGTAAGAATCCAAGAGAGGAGAATATGGTACCTGGTGCATAGTCAGATAACCTGCCTTTATAAATCACTGCTTATTGTAAATAGTTTGCAGGTCCACCAAGTATCAGCAATTTGCCCAGGAAAGCCAGTGACCACACACAACAGCATGAGGATCATGCAGAGTCTCCTGCAGCAGGGCTCCAAGGCAGGAGACACTGGGTAGGATTCAGCGCAGGGGAGGAATCAGCTGAGGTCTAGTCCTTGGAGTGTCCAGCTTGCCCCTTTCCCGTTTGCTCAGTTCTGCCCTCTGCATCTGCTTAGGCAGCCTACTCCCCCACCTCCAGGGCCCGCTTTGCGCTGATTTCTGTGATGTGTGGCTATGCTTCTGCGCTGAGCTCCTGCCTACGCAATCCCTGCCCACGCAGGAGGCTCTTCTCTTGGGATGATTAAACAAAGGCAGCAGGCTGGGAAGGCAGGCAGCTGGAGACAGAGCAGGCAGCAGTGATGCACAAAGAAAAGAAACCAGGGACAGGCCTGGTCTGTGCTGTCTCCCACCACAAGCTCCCCAGCCAGGGCCCTGTTCTGGCTGACCAGTCATACTTGGATTCACAGGTGCTCTGGAGGGCCTGAAGCTGCCAAGTTGTGGCTTTCTTTGAGGTCTAAAAGATCCAAAGAAAGGTCACCCAGAGAGCACTTCCCTATGTTATTGGTTTCTGGGGCCCTGAAGGATGTGCTGGTGAACGGACAGGCTGAAGATGATAGGTCAAGGTACTGAAACAGGCAGAGCAATTATGGAAAAGCAGTCATGGGCCTTGAGATTTATGTATTTGCTGGGGGAAGCACAGGAAATTTTCAGTCTGTGAGGTGGACACTTTTCAGCGTTCCTGGCCATCCACTGGGGCTACCCTCGGCAGAGTTGCTGTGGACAGCTGCTGTAGGCAACCTCGGTGAGGTCCCTCAGAGTCACTGCTGATGTATGTTAGTCCTTGTGAAAAAATCTGAGCGAGGATTTTCGCAAATCTTGAGATTACAATTCCTGACTTCATTCGAATCCCTTGGATTTCATTGCTTTCTGGATGATTCTGCCAGATTTTCTAAGCAATGCAACCGTGAAGGCAGGAGGGAAGACCTGGAAGAAGGGGCTAGAAGGCATGCTTCCTGCCCTCTGCTGGCCAGGCATGAAATCGCCAGCACAGTGTAGAGGCCAGTGGGGACTTAGGCCATCCCACGTTAAACAAACAAGGCTGCTGCTAGACTGACACAAGTAATAGTCCTAGATACTGTGTTAGTAAGAAATAACTGTCTTCCACGCACAGTTTACATTTTCAGTTCCCACAGGTTGGCAGTTTACATTTTCTGCATTATTTACATTTTAATTTTCTAGCATTTCCTCTCAACAAGCCTAATATATATATATATTTAGTGTGTGTGTGTGTGTGTGTGTGTGTGTGGCCAGCTCAGCCCACCAGGGGGCGGGGCCGGCTGGCATGTGGTGCTGGGGGATCGAACCGCAGTCCCTGTGCTTTGCTAATCTTGTTTCAAGTAGGTGCTTTAGACCACTGAGCCATCTCGCCAGCCCCAAGCCTAATATATTTTGTAGAAGCAGCAGGCATTGTCAGTTAATTGACATAGCAGAATCAAAACCTAACTCTGATTGACTCCAAATATATATAGCTTCCCATGCATATATATTTACTTTGAGGCCAGACTAACACTTGCCCTGATGTGGGTCATAATTCTGATCCCACTTCTAACCCAGGTAGACCATTGTCTCTGATCTTTGCCTGAAGCCAAATCCCAGTGTCAACCCCAAACAAAAATCTAAGCGCCTTGCCTCCTGCTGCTGGCTCCTGGGGTCTGAGTTACATCTTTCCTTGCATCTAATGGCCTCTCTCCCTATGAGTCTGATTTCCTCCCAAGCTTGCTACTTTATTTCCATCTGTCTTCTGGGGCTAGCAGCCAAACACTAAGAAAGAAGAGGGTGGGGAGTAGCTAACTGAGGAGGAGTGTATACCCGGAATCTTAGCCAGGGCGAGGCCTGAGTATCGTGGGAGGGAGGAGAGCGAGGCTGGAAGCAGATGGGTGCTCTGCACGGAGGCCCTATGATCTTGACACCCCTGGAGAAGTATCTTCTAGTGCTGACCCCAAAACTTGTGCCCACCTCTCACAGCTGCACGTATATGGACCCTGAAGGCAGCATTGGTAGCTCTTCTCCAGAGCAGCAGGTGGTCGCTTGTCTCTGGCTGCAGCGCTGAGATCACCCCTTCAATACACTGGGCAGACCTGCCAGCGATTCACAAGCTTTGCTTTGCACAGCTGGCTCCTTCTCCCCTGGTTACCAAGGTTACTGGCCACAACTGCCATTACCAAGAAAGAGACGCATGTTACGGGTTTCGGCCGAGTGAGGTAGTCCCTTTCCTTATCCCCCTACAAGAAAGTGTATGACAGACCTAGGAGCACTATTTTATTGGGCAAGTCACCTAAACTCAAAGCATCAGTTTCCTCATTTCAAAACAGGGTAGTAAGGATTAATTGAAATCATGCATTTGACCCAGAATCTAGCGTGCAATAACTTCCTCAACAAATCCAGAGTAGAATTTTTGGTTGTTCTCTGGGCTTTGGTTTCCTGATCTGGAAAAGTGAGCATATTAATAAATTAAACTTCCTAACATCATAAGAATTACAACAACCAAGTGATAAAAGATATGAATAACACTTATGATTTCATAATAGTGTGTAAAATATCATACACTTCTCTAAATCAGGCAATTGTCAGTTAATTTATTAATCACCTATGTTTTGGGGGGCCTTCATCTCAGTTATGTTTTGTGGCATTCTTCCATGTTTCTTGCATTTCCACTTTAGGGTCTTGGGAGGTCTTGAGGCATCTGATGTTGCCTAGGACATCTACAGCAAGGCCTCTGTCTCCTGGCCATGCCAGTTATGCTAGTGTGTCCTTTGTTCAAGTTGGGACATCCTGAAGGGACTGCTGCTCTGAGACCCCATATCTACTCTGGCATAGTGATCATCTCCAATTTCCAGAGACCCAGATCTTAGTGTCCCCTGTTCTGAACCCTCTGTGGAAGTGGAGCCTAGGCTTTCTTTTCATGGACACTCTGATAATTCTGGCTTCCACTGCCTTTGCCTTCTGGTGTTGTATGGCAAATGGGATTTTGTAGGTGCTATTAAAGTTAATAATCATCTCATCTTAAAAAAAATCACCCCACCTTAAAATAAGGAGATTGTTCTGGATAATGCAGATGGATGTGATCAAGTCAGATGAGTCCTAATAAGAAAGATTTTCTTGGTCTGATAGAAGAGACTTGAAAAATGAGGAAGATGTAGTGTGCTTTTGTTGATCGGAAGATTCAGAAGCCAGGTATTGAGAAGAAAGAGAGCTCAGTCATCCAATCAAAAGGCACTAAATTTTACCAACAGCCTAAAGAGCTTGGAGGCAGATTCCTTTCCAGAGTCTTGAATTAATGGCTCAGCCCAGTGACACTTGAGTTCAGTCTTGGGAAGCTCTGAGCACAGCCTGGATTTCTGACTCACAGAACTTTGAGATAATAAGTGGGTGTTGTTTGAAGCTGCTAAATTTGCAGTGATATGTGACAGCAGAAAAGGAAAATTAATATAACATTCAGGAATCTCATTCCTTTTCTTAGGCTTGGGAAATCTTCCTTGCCGGTTCAGAAGCTTCTGTTTCTTCAACACTAAGCCCTTGGAGGCCGGCACAGTTTGATACTAAGAAAATTGTTTGTGAAAACTTAGAAGCCATGGTTGCAAAATAATCAAAGGCAAAGAGTTTCTCATTATTTCTGGTTTTGATCCTGCAACCTAGAAAGCTTGAAGTTTAGGGAATGCAAAGATTTAGGTACTTTATGATTGCAGGAAGTACCTGTATGTATGGATCTCAAGATGATGATTTCAATAAAATTTCTTGCCACATACATAAATACTTAGCCTAGTGCTTGACACACACTAACTAATGTACTTCATATATGAAGAATTTATTGTGCTTATTTCCAGAACCTAAAACTGTGCTCACTTGTGTCTGTCCTGACTTTCAAGTGTCGAAACACTGTCTTCAATACAGTGATGGTAACTGCACCTTAACTTGGGGAATTCCATGAGAATTGCTGACATTTAAGTTGCTTTATGGCATGGTGGCTCCACCTTGAAGAATTTGATCTTCTCATTCAGAAGAGCAGAGATAGAGAAAAAACCCAAATATCTGGCTATGGAAGAGTTTTGTTTCTGCGTTCACAACATGTCAGTAGCCAGATGTTACCCTTCTTCTGCTGTAGATCAGAATTCTATGGGTAGCAGGGACCACCTGTTCTAACAGAGCTTTCTTAGGGGACATTTATATATTATATTATATCATGTCAACACATTGCTTTTTCAGATCCCTAAATCCATCAGCTATTACCAAAATGACCTTCATAGTATATTCATGCATTGTAATTCAACATGATTTGAGATAAAAACAACAACAAAAACCTCTCATGAAGTGGGCACATATCTTCTTCCAACTCTGGGTCTATATCTGCTTCCACTTTTCTCACTTTAGATAGAAATATATATTTATGTTCCACTATGTGTTGAGCACAGTTTGGTCCCTGGAGACACAGAGATGAACAAGACAGACCAAGTGATTGACAGTGAAACCTTATTTTCTGTAAAGAAGAAATCATGGAAGGAGTCGCCAATGGCCTGTAGAGCAACATGCCTAAGTTTTATTGTGACTACTGCGATACGTATCTCACCCATGACTCTCCGTCTGTGAGAAAGACACACTGCAGTGGTAGGAAACATAAAGAGAATGTGAACGACTACTACCAGAAATGGATGGAAGAGCAAGCTCAGAGCCTGATTGACAAAACAACGGCTGCATTTCAACAAGGAAAGATACCTCCTACTCCATTCTCCGCTCCTCCCCCCGCCGGGGCTATGATCCCACCTCCACCCAGCCTTCCTGGTCCTCCTCGCCCTGGTATGATGCCAGCACCTCACATGGGAGGCCCTCCCATGATGCCAATGATGGGCCCCCCACCTCCGGGGATGATGCCAGTGGGACCTGCTCCTGGAATGAGACCACCCATGGGAGGCCACATGCCAATGATGCCTGGGCCTCCAATGATGCGACCGCCGGCTCGGCCCATGATGGTGCCCACTTGGCCAGGAATGACTCGACCAGACAGATAAAGTGGAGGGGCAGCCTCTCTGTATCAGTTTTATATTATTTGTTCTGCTTCACCAGGGGTCATGGTGCTGTGACTCTGGGTGTTTTCTAACAGCATGAATGAAAAGGAAGACTTGCTCCCCCTTCCTATCAAAGAATAGTCTTGAAGGGAGAAGTATGATAAACAAAAGTGCAGAAAGTACAGTTTCATTTGTATTGTGAAATGTGAAAATAAGCTCGTCAGCTGTTTTAGTTAAAAAAAAAGAAGAAATCATAACACAACTACATGCTTTAAAATGATTTAAAGTGCAATGATCCTCATAGTCTCTCCTGACAATAGATTTATCACTTAAATTATAAATTTAATCCCAGGCTCACTTAAAAATACTAACTGGCATAGCTCAGACCTAAAGACTGCCCATGGGGGCTGGGAAGATGATTCGGTACAATAAGTGCTTTCCTGTCAAGTGCAAGGGCCTGAGTTCAATCCCTGGTTCCACCAAAAAAAAAAAAAAAAGAAAGAAAAGAAAAAATAAATAAAGAAAGAATGCCCACGTCATGGAGAAGCTGAAATGGTGACCCAGGATGGATGGGATTCACAGATGACATCAAATTTCCCTATCCCACCCAGAAACCTCCTTCAAAAACAACAAATTATTTCAAATATGCTCATTTCTCTCTGTCCCTGGCCATGATATTCTACCCTACCTAATCTCTACTCTCTGTCCTATGTCTTGGAATACCATATCAGAAGGGCTGGATTTTGGCCTGCTCCAGTGACTGGTAGGTTAGAACAGGGCCAAGAAAGATTAGAAGCCAAGTTATCTGCCCTGGCTCACTCCAATAGGTCAAATGCCCTAGAGTTCACAGAGCTGAGGACATATACTGTGGTGTGCTATGCAGTGGCCAGTGTGCATGCGTGGACATACCGGAGAAAGCACGTACACACTTAGAGCAGTGTTGTGCACAAGCCGGCTTCACTTTGGCTCAGTACTGATTCCCTATTCTTTAGCTACCTTGACTGTTTTGAGTCTATAACCTACTAACCTACCAGGTACTACACACCTCATGCCCCTTATTCTGTGACTCAGAATTTAGACACAATTCAACCTGGCTCATCGCTGCTTTTGTTTTTCTTTCTAGCCCCCTAAATGAGGGGGCTAATATTTTATTGAAGTGCAATTTGCAGGTACACTTGCAATCCATCAATACGGGAATACACAAAGGACATCTTGGACTGAGAAGGCTCTGGGGGTGTGTTTTTGTGTTTTCATATGCTTGCACACACCTATGGATGGTATCTATTGGTATATGACTGTCAGTATATGTTCAGGAGGTAGCTAACCAAATGTGCTTATGTTATGTGGGTATAAGTCACCCATGCTTATGAGAAGACCTATATGATTTGAGAATAAAGACTCCAGAGCATTTCATGTAGAATACATAGGCTTGGCCAGCATGGGCATGTGTAATTTTGTGTGCATGCGTGTGGGTATATGTGTGTATGTGTGTGTGTGTGTGTGTGCACCATTAAGTGGGGGGATCAGCGTGTGCTATACTTCCACATCACTAGCTGGGCACCTACAGGCCAATTCATTCCTGTCTCTTCGACACAGCAAACAGGAAGGCAGAGCATCTGCAGGCAATCTTTCCTACAACCCTAGATTCACAGGGAGTGGGAGTCCTTGGCAAGGGCATGGGGTCATACTGGACCTGGGAGTCCCTCTTGGTCAGCTGTACCACCTCCATCTTTGGAAGTTCCCTCTTCAGGCTCACTGTCAATATCAGCCTCGACCAGGTCCTGGGGTACTGGCCACTCTCGAGTCTGCCACTCCAGCCTTTCTATTCGGTAGGCAATCTTGAGTGCACTGGACTCCAGCTCAGCCAATAGGCGAGCAAACTTGGTCTGCAGATCATCAAGCTGCTGGTCAAGGCCCCTCAGTCTGGACTCTGTGGCCTCCTGCAGGGCGATCTCAGCTGCCTCAGCATTCACGTCCAGTTTGTTCATTTTGAGCAGGATCTCACGGCCCTTCTCCTCCATGACAGTCTGGGCTTGTGGATATTCACTGAGCACCTCACGAAGGTCCTCTTTGCTCAAGCAAAACAGGTCTGAATAGCCTAGGCTCTTGATGTTAGCTGTGCGGCGGTTCCCAGACATGTTCCCTGCAGTCCGTGGGCAGACAAATAGGAGAACAGTTAGGCAAGGAGAGGGGAGGAGGCATTTCAGGCCTGTATTGGAAACCTCATCCACATTTGTGCTTGTATATCATTTTTTTACCCAATTCTTTCACGTGGTGGTGTCCTGGGAACTAGGACCTATACTGTGTCAGTGACCAACCTCAAAGAATTCACAAGAAGCAAGGCATTTAATCGGATAGTTATGTAACAGTGCGGCTGATACAGTTAGACTCCTGCATTGGGTGGGAAGACAGACGACGAGGCCCTACTAAGCTGTGAGGTCAGACAGAGAATTCAGTGAGGCTTGGAGGAAAGGATGTCTAAATTGGATGGAAGGTAACTAGGGGAAGAGGAGGAGAGTGTGGGAGGAAAGCAATTTAGCCAAAAGGAGGCCCAAGGGCAGAGAGATGAAGTAGAAAAGAAGTAGGGAGATGCAGAAGACAGAGCAGTTCAGAGTACCTGAGGTGCAGGGTATGGGGAGAGAAGGGAGGAGATAACTTTGAATATTGTAAACCATGGCAAGGAGTTCAGATCTTATGCTGAGGGCAGTGGGAAACTACTGAAATACTTTAAGCTGGGAGTTATATGGTATTATTGACCTTTTTTAGTACTGGAGCTTGAACCCAGAGACTTTATTCTGAGCTACATTCACCCCCATCTTTTGTTGGGAGACAAAGTCTTGCTATGCCCCTAAATTGCTCAGGCTGGGGTCAAACTTGTGATCTGCCTGCCTTGGCTTCTTAAAGTATCACTTGCACTTAAGAAAGACATTGGTAAGAGGCAGGTGGGAAAGTAGGCTAGATGCTGTCAAGTCTCAGAGTGAGCCCAAAGAACATTAGAAAAGGTGCATTTGTTGGACATGCGCTATGTAGCAGGCACTGTGCTGCCTATCTCACTGACATAACTCATTTACTCTCACAAATAGCTCTCTGAGTTTTCAGTGTTATTCTTTTTTTTTTTTTTTTTTTTGCGGAACCAGGGGTTGAACTCAGGCCCTTGTGCTTGCCAGGCAAGCGCTTATTCTACTGAGCCACCTCCCTGGCCCCAAGAGTCGGGACGGGGGCACGAACGGGCGACCTCGTGCTCCAGAGCCCGGCGTGGAAACTGCCACGCTAGGTCGCCGCCTTCAGTGCTATTCTTATGGGCTACATGAGGAAATAGAGGGCTGAAAAGAAAAGTGATTTGTTCTAAGGCAAGCTGAGAAAAGTGGACGTCATACAGGGCCTGGAAATGGGGGTGATCCCTGGAGGGCAGAGGTGAGAAGTTCCGAAGCTCAGGCTAGGATAGCAGGGCTAGAGCAGGTCTAGTCCCCGGCAGGGACTGTGCACCCCTTCACAGCCTCAGTTTCTTTGCCTGTGATTGCGCATAGCAACGCCTCCTACTGCACAGGGCTGCCGAGAGGGTGGAATGAACTGCTACACAAAAGCTGGCCTGGTCTGGAGTTGATGGCCAGTAAGTGGGAATTTCTTCTCTTTACTTTCCCCTTGGCTGTGAGAAAGTCATTCCTGGTACTGATCCCAAGAGAGTGTCCTTAGCAGCTATGTAACCTTGGGCAAGTTCTCAGGCTGTTCTGAGTTTCAAATGCCTTATGCGTGAAATAGGAGAAGATTGGGACCTATCTCACAGAGCTCTGTGAGAATTTAACAGAGTTGATACGATTGGAACTCTCAGAACAGGGCGTGTAGTAAGCCTGTGATCAGTATCAGGGTTATTATCACCACCTCTGTTGTCTTCATGGGCTAGTTAGCTTTGTAGCAATGCCCGCAGAGCACATCTACTGTCTTCCAAGGGCCGACCTGCACACTGACTTTGTTTTTTTCTGTATTTAGGACAGAGCCTATAGGGTCTCAGTAGGTAGATTGGACTTATAGTGATTCTCCTGTTTTCAGCCTTCCAACTGCTGGGATTACAGGCATGCGCCACCATGTCCAGTCTCAATCGCTGTCTCAGCGCACCCTAGGGGCTAGGCTGGCACAGCACACCAGGGATTGAATCCTGGCCCCCTGTGCTCTGCCTAAGCAGGAGCTTTAGTCCTCTGAGCTATCGCTGACTTTGGCTTAGCTTCTTTTCAGGGAACTTCACATCCCGCTTCTCACCTCACCCCTGTAGTGACTCAGATAAGGCTCAGGTTTCCTTTATCTGCCTGTCTAGAGGTAGCACTTTGGCCCACTCTTGGCTCTGCCATCCCCATTTCCCTCTTCAGCTCTGTCCCAGGTACAAATGCTAGAGTGCCTACCTTTGATGTTGATGATGCTGATCTCCCCGAAGTACAGCCCGGCCCCAAGCACAGCATACTGTGTGACGCCGTCGTCTGCTACCACAGCCAGCTGCCCCTCGCGGATGATGTACATCTCTCGGCCAATGTCCCCCTTGCGACAGACGTATTCACCAGGTGAGTATGTCTGTGGCTGCAGCTTCAGCACCAGCTCCTCCAGCAGGCTCGCCTCACAGTTCTGGAAGATCTGTACCCGGCTCAGAGTGGACAGATGCACCGACACAGCCACCTCTGCCCGAAGCCGCTCAGGCAAGTGCTGTAAGATGGCCACCTCATTGGTCATCTTCTTGTTGATCTGCAGATGTTGATACCTGGGAGAAGGGACAGTGCCATTTTCTCACCAGCCCCCTCCATGCCTGTCTCCACCCTTTCCATCAGAGTCAGCTAAGAGCCTTGCCACACTGAGGTCTCAGAGGGGTCATTGCGGGGGGGGGGGTCTATGATATTTGGCTGTTCTCTTTTTTTTGGTCAAAGACATGCTTTGGCCTCGCCTACCTCATGCAAGCTGCTTGACAGAGAATAACATACCTTTCCCTCCTATCAGGCTCCATCCTACCCATAATTCCTAGACCATACCACTTACACTGATAACTACTTCAGCCCCTGGGTTCTCATCCTTTCAGGGAGCATTTGTTCAGGCTTCTCAACCAAGAACTTCTTTTTGTTCAGAACATAATATGCACTACCACGATACAGTCAGCCATCTTGTTGGCCATCCCTTGGGGTGTTTTAGCCATCTCCACTCACTCCTTCCAGAGCCTTCTGAGACCTAACCAGGCATGGGCTCCTCCCATTCCTTCATCTCCATGTTATCTTTTCCTTGTGTGAGTTCCTCTTCCCATCAGCTCTTTCCCACCCTCTCCCAGAAAGAAGTCCAGAGTGTCTTATTGGAAGAAACCCCTTTCCAAGCCCTCCTACAGATCTAGAAATGAACACCACATTTTGACTGTCTTGGGCCAGTGAGTAGTGAGAATGAGGTCTCCCTACATTCTACAATGGGCTTCTCCCTACCCTGACCTGGAACCTGAGGTTCTCACCAGTCAATAACGCGTCGCTCCAGTCTGCGGTTGACTCGGTGTAGCTTCATGTACTTCTTTACTAGTGCATGATCTGGGTAGAAAGCCGCATCTGCAGTGTTCATATTGTAGATGACAGAACTCATGCTACCCATGATGGTGGCAAAACCCATGACAGCCAGCAAGAAGTCACCCACCATGAAGAGATACTCTTCCTCCCGGGCTGGCAGTGGCGTATCACCCACAGTAGTCAGGATCAGGGTGGAGAAATAAAAGCTGTAGAGATACTGGCGCCGCAGGCGCTCAAAGCCAGGTTGTGCTGGGTCTGGGTATACCCAGGCGTCACGCCCAAAGCCCAGGTACTGGGACAGGGCAAAGTACAGGCAGCTGTTCCAATGGATGACCACGAAGATGTAGAGCATCAGCTTGGTGATGCGGAAGGCGTTTGGGTAAGCTGTGCGGGTCTCTGTGCGGTCAAAGGCCTCAAAGAGGCGGGGCACCCGAAGAAAGCGATTCAGCCTCAGTGTGGGTATGTGCGGGCCTAGCTGCATGTAGGCCAGGTCGGTAGGGATCAGGGAAGCCAGGTCCAGCACAAAGCCCCATGTGCGAACATAGCGACTGGCGATCCTACCCTTGTCCACTACCAGGATGCCTTGGTCTAAGAATCCTAGGAGGAGGAAGGGAGGGGACAATTGGGGAATCAACTGTGGGTGAGGGTGGACAGGCCAGGGCAGGACATGGAGATAGACATAGGGACAGGGTAGAGCAGGACATAAGCTACTCCAGAGTTTCTGGGGTGAGTACAGCGATGTTGTCAAGCATAGGCAGAGATAGGTGAAAGTGGAGGGGTCCTATTCCTTGTTAAGAAGAGATTTTATTTAGAAAGGGAATGCAGGACAAGGGCTCTGTCCAACCTAACAGTTCACTGACCTGTGTGGAAATGTACTGCAATGTCCAGCAGGTACAGCAGATCACTGGTATAGTCCAGGACGAACCAGGCCACCAGATAACCATGCTGCAAGTCTGGAAAGCAGGCTCTGGGGGTGAGGACAGGAGGGCTTGGCTGAGCATCACCCTCCCTGTGAAAGGCAGTCTTACCAGGCCTATTACTGTGCCTTGGGCCTTTCTGTGGGTGTAGTCCCTCCTTTGGGCACTGTCCAAGGGCCCACCCCTCTCCTGGACCACACTTTTTAGCCATTGACTACCCCCCCCACCTTATGGACCCCTTTCAGGGTCCCTGACAAACCTGCACACAACGATGATGAGGTTATACATGACTGGGAAGACCATCGTGTTCAGCCACCAGTAGTAGTAATCTCCTGAGGGATCCAGGACAGGTAGCCTCTTCCTGCAGGCAAAAGGAGATTCTGCTTTACTAGTTCACCACAAGTTAAATGCTGTGGCTGTAATTTGGGGCACTAAGAGAGATGAGGTTCTGTCAAGTAAGGAGAACAGATTTGATACCGACAACTAGGATTTCTCACCTGGTCGTGGAGGGGGCAGGGGGACTGGATTCTGTTGTCTTCACTTTGCTGTCCTGGCTCATGGTTCTGCGGCCTGATTGTGGTGCCTGGAATATCTAGGGCCCCTCCGCTTGGGAGGTGGGGGCTAGTGCTTGATTGCCTGGAACAGTCTGCCTTGGGCTCCAGCTGTGACTTCTCTCTGTCTTCGAAGCTCTTAGCAACACAACCAGAACCGGCAGTTACTGCAGGGGAGGAGGCAGTGTAGCTCTGCCACTCTGCCCCATCTCCCGGGCATAGGCTCACACCTGCAAGCTAAACACCATTAATGAGGTCCCTGGAGGAGGCAGGGGGAGCACACCTCAGAAGGAAGCCTGGTCCTTATTTATCTTCTTTTTCTTCTCCTTTGACTCCAAGCTGAGCTACACAGGGGCCCTGTAGAGCTGGAGATCTGAGTTTCAGTGCAGGGTTCCAAACAGTCTGTTTTATTTTGTATAGGTTTCTGCTGGGCTCATTATTTATTTAACAACTATTTGCTGAATGGCTCATCTGTGTCAGGTATTGAAGTAGTCTCTAGGGACAAAGAGCTGCCTCTCATATCAGATATGAGCTCTGTTTTCACTCTCTAAACCCTTATCTACATTTGTATCCACCTGACCTCTTTCCTACTGGATGCTGTGATGGGGGGCCATCTTATGGCGCTGTGGTCCTTTCTCTTTTTCTACTGCCTCTAGTGTCTAACGCTAACAACCATTCCATGTATTTTTTCGATCTTCAGCTTTTTCCAACTTTTCCCTTTCTGTGAATATACACACACCTTTTCTAGACCAAAACAAGTGCCCTATTAATTTTCCTTCAATGTAATGTCTCTCTCAATACTATTATCTTTTTCAATCAGCAGCTTAGAATCTTACTATGTTCCAGGACAAAACCATGCTAAGTATTGGAGAAAAGAGCAGTAGGACATTCTTCCCTCCAGAAGTTTATTGCCTGGCAGGGGACCTTAACAGCATCTTTCTGCCCCTTTTATCTTATCCAGGCTACTTGGGTCAGTTACTATACCCTTAATTCTAAGGCCCTTTACCCTAGCATTGCACCATGAATCAATTTTATCACCACAAACTCTAGATCCAGCCACCTCTGAAAAAAGCCCCACCTATTAGGCTTTGGGGCAACATCTAGACACAAACCATAATAACCCATATCTGGCATTTTCTTTGTATGTTCCTGAGGATCTAGACACATCCTTTTAAAAAATATTTATTGATACAGAGTCTCGCTATGCAGCTTGGACTCATAGTGATCCTTCTGTCTCAGCCTCCCCAGTGTAGGGAGTACAGGTGTGTGCCACCACACCTGGTTTAGGTGGCCAGCATGGCATGCGGGGGTACTGGGGATTGAACTTGGGACCTTGTGCTTGCCAGGTAGGTGCTTAGGCTGTGGAGCTGTCTCCTCAGCCTCCACACATTCTGATTGTAGTTCATAGAGAGCACTCCACCAGTGGTCCATACTGATCTGCCTAGCTGATCCTTTGGTTGCAACTTTTAATTTGTAATTCCATGTTTACCCCATTTCCCCTGCCAGACCGGAAGTAAGTTTTTGGTGGGAAGGAATCATTTCCATTCCTCTTGTCTCTAATATTTAGTACAATATTGGCCTGACAGATAGCAAAATTATAACTTGTTGACTAAGAAAGATGATAGTTCCCAAGGACCACTTGCTTGGGGCTCTCCTCTTGTCCCTCTCTCAGATAGAAGATTTCCCCCAATAAACATATTCTGCTCTTAAAAATGATAGTAATGACATCAGGTTGAGGGAGAATTAATAGAGTTTTTGTTTTGTTCTAGAAAAGATTTATGCACATTCTCAAGTTTCTTTTAAATACTTTTTATCTTGAACTAATTTTGGGCTTATAAAAAAGTTACAAGGGCTGAGGTGATAACTCTGTGGTCTAAGTGCCTGCCTGGCATGCGCAAGGAACCGGATTCAGTCCCCGGTAGTGCATGCTGGCCCAGCCCTGGAACCCTGGGCACGCGGTGCCATTCACCTAAGCCGGGCGTGGTGGTGCATACTTGTAATCTCAGCGCTGGGGAGACTGAGACAGGAGGATCATTATGAGTTCCAGCTACGTAGTGAGACCCTGCACCAAATAAATAAATAAATAAAGGGTTTTTTTTAAATTAAAAAGAAATAAAAAATTTGCCAAAAATAATATTGAAAGTTGCTGTAAACGCTACCAGATTTCCCTAGTGTTATTGTCTTATATAACCACAGCACGTAATGATCAAAACCAGGTAACATTGGTGCAATACTGGAAATTTCAGAACTTGTCTTAAACTTTCATTTCTTTGTTTTATCTCACTTGCTTGTTTCCCAACACTCAGCTCCGATGGCATTTCTTACTCAAAGTCTTCCCTGGGGCCCTCTGCCCTTCCTTCCTCTCAGTCTTTGTGCACACAAATCATGCTAAGTGCTGCTTCTAGATGGTTCTCCTACTACAGCATTTCGTATACTACGTTGCAATCATCTGTGTCTGGTTAAGGATCTGAAGTCCCGGAGGGCAGAGATCCATTGTAATTTTCCTGGACATCAGCCTGTCCTGTAGGCGTTTAATCTTCGTCCCTTTTCCAACTGAAGCAATGTCCAAAGGGTCACGGTGCAACACAGAACATAGGGGTCGCAGGACGCAGACAGAGGTGGCTATTGTGGGGGCGCTAAGATGCAATGGAATAGAAAGTGCCGGGGGGGCCAAAAACGAACTAGGTTGTTTACAGTCAGAGCTCTCTGGGGTTCAGCTTCACTGTAGTGCCTGCCCACCTATAGACTCCCTCCGCTAGGCCTGCACTTTACGGCTAGCCACGCCCCCACGCCCACTCTTCCACCCTGAGCGCTGCTCTAGACCCTTCGCCCGGGCCCTCTCCGAGTCCTCCATTCCCGAGGCTCTCCTAAGCCCCGCCCCTCTGGTTTGCCTAGCCTGTAAAAGTCTCATCCCTTCCTAAGTCCCGCCTTCTGCCCTCTGGTTCGACCTTTTCTTCTCAGACTCCGCCCCAGTCCTGCGGGCCTCCGCCTACCCAGAGGTCTGACCCTATGATAGGTCGGAGTCCCCCAGGGGGGCGGGCTTTACAATTGGAATGGGCGGAACCTGGAAGGGAAGGCGGTACTTCTCCAAACGCGGTCGGCCACCCCGCCCCTGCGCTCTGCCGTTGCTAGGAAACAAGCGTCCACGCTACGGCTTTGGCCTTCCCCAGCCAATGAGCTGTTACGTCCTTTCCCCGTCCTGCGTCGCTGGGCGGTTACGTGTGGTGCGCGGGGGCGCGGGCTGCGTGTAGCGCTGGGCGGGGCGTGGCTGGAGCGCCTGAAGAGCGATGGCGGCGGCCTGAACTCACCTTAGCACATTCACGACGACAGGGCCTTGCCCAGGTTGGCGTTCTGTGAGTGAACCGTACGCGTGGGTTGGAGGGCCGGAGAGGTGCATGAGGGATGAGGGACTGGGGAGCGACGGCGGCGGGTGTGGTGGTTGCGACTCCTGGTTGTGAGGAGCGAGGGTAAAGAGTTGGCAGGGGGTCAGGGGCTGTGTGTAGGTAGGGAGCCGGATGAAAAGTTGGGGTGAATGGACAGGTGAGGGGCTGCTTATGTGAGCCGCGGGGGTGCTTTGGAGGCCCCTGGTTGAAGGGTCTCGTGAACAAGGAGTCCTGAGGGGCTGCGGGTGCAAAGGGCGCGGGTGAGGGACAGTTCTGCGACCGTGAGGGGATAAGGCCGGTGCAGGAGAGCTGGGAGAGTAGAGGCCCGGGGCGGGAGCCTGGGGGGCGGCGACGCGTTGGCGCCGGAGTGGAAGGCCGGGCCTGGAAGAGGAAAGGAGGTGCGAGTCGTGGTTCAGGTGTGAGACTGGCCCAGGGCCTCCTCTACTGGGTTGTCCTCCTTGTGAGCAATAGTTTTAGACTCGGTTCGCGTGGATGGAAGTGCTGTGTGCTGACTTTCCTCCACCAGTGGATTCTGTAGATTTTGGAGGGAGGAAAAAAAAAGAAGGCGTCATGGGTAATAGTAACTATGATAATGAAGTCATTTTTGGGGTCTCAGTCATCAACAAGAGTGATCATTGGGGCCCCAGTTTCTTCTGGATTGCAGACTTGAAGGTGAGGCTTCTCATGATTTTTTTTTTTTTTTTTTTTTTTAATTATGGCTGCTTGTGTTTTCTCTTCCTGGTTCTGAGCAACAGTACAGTAATCCATTATTGCTCCTTAGCTCTGGTTGGACTGACCTTATCTATATTGGACTGACTACTTTCAGTTACCAGTTCAATTTCTTCTGGGAGTTGCAGGATTAGCTATATATAGCACTATATTTAAGCTTTCAAACAGGATGGCTTTGCTATTTTTTAAAAAAAACAGTTAAATTAAAAAAACCCTTTATATTGATGTAAATTTATGCATAATAACCTGCTCATATTTAAAATGTACACTTGCTGAATCTTGACATGTGTATACATTTGTGAACTACTGTCACTATCAAGATATCAAACATTTTTACCTCCCTGAAAGTTTTTTCTTTGGAATTCAACCCTCCCTCTATACCCTCTAATTGGGATTACTTTATTGGTATTTTACAAGCCCTCTTCTCCCCACCAACCTCTACATGAAAATTGGGGAAAGTCAGATTCCACTCAGTTGTCATGGCCACTTTTTTTGGTACTGGTGATCGAACTCAGGACCTTGTGTGTGCTAGGTGGGTGCTTAAGCTGCTGAGCTATCTCCCTGGCCCAATGACCATTTTCATATCCTTAAATTTTCCTCACTGCTGACATTCTGTCACGGAACCCAGACATCTTCACTTTTCCTCAATCTTAGGAACACTTAGATATTCCAAAAGATCATTCCCTGAGAATTAGGAGCAGCCACAGCCTCCATTATATTCCAAAGTCTCAGCCTCAGAACCAACTGTTCTAGTCCATATTTTCAGTGCTTCTCTCTGGAGGCCACAAACAGGTCTTCACACTGGTGGAACCTTTGGTAGCCTGTCTAGGACTACATAACACCTGCTGGTACAGTAGAGTTTAGAATAATGGTTCTTAAACACTGGATCAAGGACCATGATAATTTTCATCCATATGAGGTGCAAAGAGAGACAGGCTAGGGAATTATCCACAAAGTTAAAGTTACTTCATTATCCTTCCTACCCTGTTGATGTTAAAGTGCTCTTTCAGTAATAAATTAACAATGACAGTAGATGATGAGTTTAAAAAATGGTTTTGTGAAAATAGAAAGTGGTAACCCTGTTTTTAACTTTAAAAAATTATTTTTACTGGTTCATGAAATACTGAAATTTAGGGCAATGATGGTATGATTGTTGTTTTATGTTGAGGAAGAGTGTATTTATATGGTAATTCTATATAATTTCTGATATCTGATCAGCATTTGTGCTTTCTTAGTAGGCTTCTTGCTATAAAATCAAGGTTCTACGTTTTGCAAAGCAGTCTCAAATTTTAGTGGATTTATGTAGCTATCTTGTGAAGTAGGCCAAGGGAGGAATTTTTTTTTTATAGTTGAGGACTCAAGTGTAGAAGCTAGAGGTCATAAGGGATAAAGTGGCAAAGCTAGACTCAAAATTTGATCTCCTGAGATTGAGAGTGACTTCGGAAAGATTTGTAACAGAGTGTAAAGGTGATGGAGGGCAAAGGGCATAGAGTATATAGAAAGTATGATAACGTGGAACCATTTTCAGCAAAAAGAGGTTTTTATAATTCATTATTGTTTTCTTTTCAAATGAGATTAAGGGAACTTTGAATAGGTATCTGTATTGCCATTGCCTGTGTTACATAGTAATGATAAGGATAAATTAAATCACATGTTATTGTACAAATTCTTGGTGGTACTAGAGAAAGTGCTGGGCTTAATAAATGTATTGTTTGCTATACTGAATCTTTTGTTGAAGTAATACATTATAGTGGATTTTGACTTACGCCTTATAGTTGACTAATAGAACTGAGAGAATGAAATATAGATGAGGGTGATACAGAGTTACAAACATGTCTGAGATCTGGTGTGTAACCATTTATTCTTATCTGCTGTGTGCTAGGCAGTCTGATAAATGCGGGGAGAACAGACTTATTCTTTCATATACAGTATTCATGCATTGACACATTTAGAAAATACTACTTAAGGATATAGTCTGTTCTCTCATTGCTCACATTTTATAGAAAAAGATAACTAAGTCATGGTCCTGTAACTTCTCAAGGAGTTCTTAGTCTTGCTGGGAGAGATCAGTACATGAAAAGATAGTTTGAATTTAGAGAGAAAATTAGTGAGGTTATTACTTCTCTGTAGCTAATCTCCGTCTCTATGTATCCAGTGTTCTGTGTATCCACAGCTCCACAGGTATCTTGAAATTAACATGTCTAAAATAGAATTTACTGTCTTTGACCTGAAAGACTATTTTTACACTGTATGTCAGATTTCAATTCAGGCAAGGATTTTGGTGTCATTTTCCATACTTCTTGCTCTTTCACCAGAAGAAGCAAGTTCAGTGACTAAAATCTTAATACATTTCTGCTCTCTCTCTCCACTTTGTCTCTGTTGTCACATCTTCACTATTAAAGCTTTAGTTTAACCCATTCTCATTTATCATCTGATTTTTTTTTTAACAAACTGTTGCTTTAAAATTTGCTCTTTTCTAGTTCATCCCTAAAATGACCTTTCTAAAAATATAAAGCTGATCCTAGAACTCATCTACTGAAAGACTTTGGCTCTATCCTGTAGGACAACATCCAAATTCATTAATATGGCCTCATGTGGCCTCAAATCACCTCCAGCCTTGTCTCCTGCCACTCCCTACTCTGTTCTAGTTTGGATTAATTTCTTAAAGTTCCCTGACAAACATGTTACTTTTTTGAGCCTTGAAATGTTTGTAGTAGTTGGCTTCTCTACTAGGAATGCCTTTTCTTCACTGCTTAGTGAGCTTTCTTTATCCTTCATGATGTTTCACCTTCTCTCTTTGTTACCCTAAAAGAAGTAGAGATAACCTAAGGATTCACTGTTGTAAAGGGGCATCACTGTGTCATAGAGATTCACTCTGTGAATGATAAGGCTCTGCTGCAGTCAGATAAGGAGCTCCCTGTAAGAAGCGGAGGTGGTATGAGGGTAGGAGAGGAAAGATGAGTTGTGACCTAATCTTGATGTATTTGTGGAATGGAAAAGCAGGGAGGATACCTGTAAGCTATGCTCTAGATTGCTAGGTTCCTGTGAAGTAGATGTTCTTATGTTTTGTTTTTCCTTTTGTACATTTGTGAGGCTCAGTTTACTATTTTCAATAATTGGTGTAACAAGCCATTTGTACCTCTTATAAGTCTTAATTTTCTTGCCTCAGAAGAGCCATTGTAGGTAGAGATATACTTTTAAGACTTTACTGATCTGTTCATGGAAGTTCATTTTGGTCTCTCCCTGATTGATACAGACTTTGCAGGTGTGTCCCTGCCTCCAGCTTCCTCCTTTTTGCCTCTCCCAGGGCAAAGGTTCACAAGTGAGGTTGGCCCATTTATTGCCCTATGTCTGCTATTCTATGTTGGCTACTATTCTTGCTGTGTGTGCCTAAAAAGCTATATTTTTGGACCTAAGGTGAGTCTGACCACGGCAGTTTGTGGCTGAGAATAATCAGGTTACCCTGTGGCTGAGCCTGAGGGGAAATCTGGAAAGTGAGGGGGGTCTGCCCATTTTCTGCCCTTTGCTGTGTGAGGAAAGGGTATTTTTAGAGGCTGCTGATACTGCACTCTTCTTTGTCTTATTCTAAACTTTGCTGGGAATATTAAGTAGGTGACAGGAACATTATCTTAACAGTCTCTTTTATGTTTTTCAATATGTGAGCAGGGCATAGAGTAAATGTTGGGTTGCATTGTGAGATGCTGATTCCCATGTGGCTCTTTGAGCTCCCTGAAAAGCAATGGGGAGGCAATGAGGAACAATCCTTTAGGCCAGTCTTGGGTCTGTGAGCAGTGCTCCTTTGTGATCAAGCAGTGGAGCAGTATTGCACACCCCAGGTACAAGGTAGGAGACGTTTGATAATCTTGGTAATTAAATTTCAGAAGCTGGAGGCAGTTTAGTTTTGGACATGTTAAGACCTTATTTTGTTGAGACTGCAAACTTGACCCTTCTTCAGTTTACTAGGATATGAGTGTGGCAGTGATGAGGATGGGGAGGATGGACACAGGAGAGCAGGTTAGATTGCTCAGTCAGAGATGTTAACACCTTGGTCAGGTAGGGTCAGGAAATGGAAATAGGAAAGAAACATGTAATTTTGATTACCCAATTTATGCCTGAAATGCTGCATAGGTTATCTTAAAATTCACAGTATTTTGTTAGGAATTCACTGATGAAGAAATTGAGACTTAAATGTGTGAAGTGATTTATTGAAAGTCACACACCTCAAGCTTTACCTATACTAGTATTTTTTTATTCTTAACTGTAGGGTTTATATTTGTTTCTGTCCTCATATCAGATATGATGGAGATAGTCTGTAAACAGTAATACTCTGAATTGGTCAAACTCCTTGGAGGTGGCTGATGAGTTTGAGAAGTATTTAATAAAGAGGCTGTATTTACAAAATTATTGTCAGGGTTTAAAGAAACCAACAAGCCACCAGATGTGGTGGTGCATGCCTGTAATTCTAGTGCTTGAAAGGCTGAGGCAGGAAGATCTCTGTGAGTTCAAAACCAGCCTGGACTGCATAAAGTGAGTTCAAGGCCAGCCTGAACTGCATAGTGAGACCCTCTTAAAAACAAAGCAAAGCAAGAAACCAACAAGGGATTGTTTAGTATCTCAGGGCTGATAACAGTGAGAGAGGCTGTTAACAGAGGGAGAGTTCAGTGGGAAGTTTACTGTGGACTTCATCTTCTTTAGTTCATGCATGCCCGGGACTTAAGTATGTGGGAACAGATGTAAGTACTTTTCCAGAATATACTTGCTGCTCAGAACTACAGAAGTGTCTGTCTGACTGTGTTTGATGGTTTTTAAGAAACCAGGTATGAAAGACCTGAACATGGGTCCTGTGGCCCTTTCACCTTCTCACCCTTTGTCTTTTCTTCTGCTGTCACTCTTCTGGGTGCATGAGAGTGGGAATTTTGGGGTGGGAGTAAAGGGGAATGGTTGATTTGAATTTCCTTTGTCACTGCTTTCATATTTACCTAAATTGTGACTTTGTCCTTCTTTCTCAGAGAAAGTGGTATAACTCTTTCTTAGAGTAATCTTTATATACCTGGTGGCGACCATATGACGTGCGTGCTTAGCAGGCTGTTTGTGTCATTGAAAGCCATGGTTCAACCATCGCTGCTTATACCTTATTTTTCTGTTATCCCTGTCTTGTTTAGAAACTTTCACTTTCTTTTTTAATTTAATTTAATTTTTTTTTATGTATTTGGTACAGGGTCTACAGGGTCTTACTATGTAGATCAGACTCCTAGTGATCCTCCTGTTTCTAGGCTCCCAAGTGCTGGGATTACAGGTGTGCGCCAGCGTGCCCAGTCTCAATTGCTGTCTCAGCGGGAATTGAACCCCAGCAGCTGCACTCTACCTAAACAATCGCTTTAGTTAGCTGAGCTATCTGGCTGGCCCTTATTGAGATCTCTATCACAAAACAGAACAGCTGGGCAAATAGCTAAGCAATGTAAGAACCTGCCTGGCAAGTGTGAGGTCCTGAGTTTGATCTCCTGTATCACAAAAAATAAATAAATAAAAATAAAAACAAAGCAAACCAAAAACATAAAAACTGTCTTGACTACATCTCACCAAAGGTTTTATAAGCTATTTGACCTATTTTCATCCTTCCCTGTATTACTGAATTTCCTGAAAGTGTATCTCACAAAGTATATCTCTTGTTCATTTTAAGGTATGGTACTTTCATAGGTTTATTAAAACTTGATAAGAGCAGCAGACCAATTTATATCTTTATTTTACATCTTTGTATGGATTTGTGCAGTACAGGTGATTTCCATTTTATTCTTTCTTTCTTTCTTTTTTACTTTTTTTTTGTTCCCTTGAGGCAGGGTCTCAGTATGCGGCCCAGGTTGGCCTCAAACTCAGCAATCATTCTGCCTTAGCTGCTGGAGTGTCGGGATTATAGACACATGCCACCACACCCAGAGGATCTCCAGTTTCTTAAAACTTCTTTTCCTTGCTCATTATTCCTTTTATTTCTTACTACTATTTCTTCCTACTTTTACAGTCTTCTTTAAGGACTACTCCTTGCTTTCCTATATTCTGGTTTTCTTTAGGATTTCACCTTTAACTCTTTTCATGATTTACTGATTTCCTTGGATAATTTCATCTATTTCCATGGCTTCATCTGTTACTTATACATTAGTAACACTTGAATTTGTATCTCTAGTTTTGGTTTCACTTCAGCCCTTGCTCAATTTCTACTCGTTTTCTGGATGTCATGAAATATCACATAGGTGTTTCAAAACTCGATGTGTCCCAAACTGTACTCATCTTTTCTAAAACATAACTCACCTTGATATGTGCTCCTAGTCTATTAGTGGCATTTTTTACTGATGTAGTTTTATTCTCCTTTATTGTGTCAGGTTTTGTTTTTATTTTGTGACTAATTTGTTAGATTAGCTGCATTTGCATCTAAGTTGTGCCACTTACCTGCTAGATATCTGGGCAGTTTGTTTTTCTCTGGACCTTGATTTTCTCGTGTGTAAAATGAGTGTAGTAGAATGCACAGGACTTTGTCTTTTTTTATTATTATGAATTTGATACAGGGTCTCACTATGCAGCTCAGACTTGTAGTGATCCTCTTGCTTTCAGCCTCCCCAGCGCTGGAATTATAGGCATGTACCACCATGCCTGGACTCCATAGCCGGCTCGGCATGGCTGATGGTGCCAGGATTGAACCCTGGTCCTTGTGCTTGCCTAAGCAGGTGCTTAGTTCACTGAGTTATCTTGCCAGCTCTCTTTCTTTTGTCTTTTTGAGACAGGATTTTTCTGTGCAGTTTAGGCTGGCTCTGAACACATTTTGTAGCATAGGCAGGCCTCGAACTCACAGCAGTCCTCCTGCCTCAGCCTCCCTAGTGCTGGGATTCTAGGCATGTGCCACCATGCCTGGCTGCATAGGATTTTTATGAAGTTTAAGTGAACTAGTTCATGTAGTACTTAGAATGGGGCCTGGCACATAGTAAGTGATAATTATGTTAGCTTGCATAGCTAGCATAGTATGTTAGCTGTTATAATTAAGTCAACATTTCACTTGCACAAACATTTTTGAATGCCATGCAATATTGTGGCACTGGAATTTCAAAGAAGAATGAATGAGCAGCCCCTTGTCACAAGAGCAAAGGCATTATAAAGTAAATTACTGGCAGACACATTACAGATCTGAGTAGTTTTAGTATTGAATGGAACCTGTTAATACAGAGGTAGATCTCAGATTACATTTTTTAAAAAAAAATCTATTGAAAGATCTTATAAATTGTCTACTGCCCTCTTTTTTCTGCTGTACCTTAAATTGCTTCCTAACATATTTTTAAAGGCATTGTTCTTGTCATTTTTTGGTTTAAAAACTACACTTTTTTTTAGGGTGTCAGTAAATAAAATCTAATATGCTACATCCATTAGCATATTTGTAACCCTCACCTATATTTACCCTTCAGCTCAAAATGGTGCATCTCTTCTCTAGTCTGTGATTAAGTCACACCAGACTTATAAATGTTCTTTAAATTTGTCATGCTCTTTCACAGTACTGTATTTTTGTTTATGCTGCTCTGAATATTAAGAAAACATAACACTGCTGGACATAGTGGTGCCCCTGTAATCCCAGCACTTGTTCAGCTGAGGTAAGAGGATTGTTGCAAGATCGATACCAGTCTGACAATTCAAGCTGAGTTCGAGGCCAGCCTGAGCCATGTAGTGGGACCCTATCCCAAGGGGAGGGGAAGCCTTGCCTTTGCTTTCTCCATAACCAGTACCTCATTTTTAAAGACCTAAGTCACATATTACCTCTTTGCTACCTTTGGAACTCCTGTTCAGCAGCCTAAGGAGATTTATTTCTTTCCCTTCATGCTCCTTTGACAGCTTTGTAACCAGGTTTCATAAATATTTCCATTTATATTGTTGGCATATATATGTAGGCTCTCCCAGCTTTCTTTTTTTTTAAGTCTCTGTATTTTCATTGCTTGTTTAGCACAATTTCTAGTACTTTGCAAAGATATACATCGAGTTAATAAGTGAGTAAACTCTGCCTTAATATCGTCCGCCCATCCTATGTCACCTTCTCTTTAGCATAGTTGCTACTTTCCTTTAGTTGTGATCTGGTAATTGTGAGAAAGTATCTGGGTGAAAGGAGGTGTTGGCTAGTGTAACCTTTGGTCAGTATAATATGAGCCCTCAGCCTGCTTTTGATGTTAGGTTTCTGGTTTTTTTTTCATTCTTTTTTTTTTTTCATTCTTTTTTTTTTATGTAAAGAGAAAGGATAACTGAATGTTACTTTTCCCAAGAAGATTTTATGCTTTTTAGAGACAGTACTGATGAGGAGGTTCTGGGTGTGATGAAACTGGGCTGTGGCCAACAACTAGTTTGATGTTTATTTCTTTTTCACTTAAGCATTTATTAATGAACAAGTATGTGCTGGGTCCCGGATACTACCATAGATAGTGGAGATTCAGCAGTAAAAATGAGAGGTATTCTGTTCTCAAAGAGCTAATTTTTTTTAGTGGGAAAGATGAATAAACAATTTTAGATAGTGTTAAGACAATACAACTGGGAAGCTGGAGTGAAGGTGGGAAGATGAACTATTTAGACAGATTGCTAGGCAATTCCTCTCTGAGGAGATTACATCTGAAAACAGCAGTGAGAACAGTGTGAAGACCAAGAGAACATTCCAGGCAGAGGGAACAGAAAGTACAATATTCTAGAAAGCCTCTTGACTGAAGTATGAATGAAGGGAATGATAGGAAGTTACACAGATTAGATCATACAGTCTCTAAGAAGGAGTTGAGGTAAAGAACATAGATCGTTACTAGTATGACAGGAAATTGTTGGAGGATGTTCAACAGAGGGGAGCTATAATGTAATTTATGTTTTAAAAATATTTCCCGGCTTGCTATGCAGCTAATACTCTTCAGTAGGTAAGAATAAAAGCGTGAAAGTAGACTAGAAGCTGCAATAATGAGATGTATTTTGAGGATGGACATGATAAGATTTGCTGATGAACCAGAAATTTTCAGGAAAAGGAGGAACAAGAATGAAGCACAGGCTTTTGATGATGACTACAGTAAACGTGTAGGAGAATATTGGTATTACTGATACTGAGATGGAAAAGGCTAGAGAAATAGATTTGATGGGTAGAAAGCATGAATTTTATGTTAGCATGCTAAGTTTCCAGTGCTAGCTGTGCATGTACATGTGTATAAATGAGTGGAACACTCAGTGGAGTGGTGGTTCTGCATTCTTCCTGCTAGGGGGTGAAGAGAGGTAAGCTTTTTCTTTGTGTGCAACAACTAGTTTAATTTAATTTAATTTAATTTTTATTTTTTACTTTATGTATTTAGTATAGGGCCTAAAGGGTCTCACTACACAGATTGGACTCATAGTGGTCCTCCTGTGTTCAGCCTCCCAAGCACTGGGATTATAGGTGTTCACCACCATGCCTAGTCTTAATCACTGTCTCAGTGCACCCCGGGGACGAATCCTGGTCCCTGTGTCTACCTAACCAGGTGCTTTAGATAGCTGAGCTATCTGGCAGGCCCTGTTCTTTTACTTTTAAAGAATACAGAATAGTGATAGGAAAAAATAAACAAGCAAAAAAACAGTGTTAGAAACGAATCAATTTCACTAAACAAAATAATAGGAGTTCAATAGTGGTTGCTATATTCCATAATGCTATCTTCAAATTAGTTGCTCAGGCTACCAGATGTAAACATGCACAATTTGTTTAAAGAAAACAAAGCAAAACAATAACAAAGTTGTAAGAAATTCAAAAGAAACAAAAGAATAAAAAAAAATTAATTACTTTCAAAATGTTTGCTGTTTTTTTCTTTTAAAGGGAAGAAAGTTTTATTTTAGTTCCAGTTTGTAGAGGTTTCATTTCAGTTCAAAGTCAAAGTTAGCTGGCTCCAGGACAGGATGGCATGGCACGGGGATATTGCAGAGGAGAAGCTCCTCATGCCATGGTAGAAGTCAGGCAGAGAGCTGCAGGGGAGGAGCTGGAAGGGGAGATAGAACCTTTTGCGTCTCTTTCACAGTGACCAGCTTCTTCTGAACAGGCTGCATCTCCTAACAGTAGGTTGGCTACCATGAGCCTATAATCCAGGTGCTTTCCAAAGGTCCGCCTACAACCACTTGAGGCTTTAGGGGGACATCTAGATATATAAACTGTAACAATCAGCTTCATAACATTAATTGGGGAGATTTTCCTGAACCCGAGGCCAGGAGTGCCTCCTACTCCATGTAAGAGAGGGAATCTTGTTTACCTTTTCCATTCTCTCTCCTTGAATTAGATTTGCAAGTCTGGCCTGGGCAGTGCACTCTGGGCTTGTTATTCCAGTCTGGTATAATCTCTGACTCCATGGTCAGTTACTGGCTCCTACAGACCGGATGAAGCAGACTGGAGACCGAAGTGGAGAAAGCCTCCAGCTGGCATATCCTCCGAGTGTGACCCTCTGGCTGCTGGCCCTGCCCAGCCTGCCTCATGGAGAGGATGAACTGGCTGAGCAGGCTGGCTTCCCGGGTCCCTGGACACCGTGTGCCCCCAGGGGCCAGTCTTCAGGCCCCTGTCATGGCTGACCCCGAGACTTGCCTCATGGTCTTCAAGAATCACTGGTCCCAGGTAGGAGACCATATTCCAGAATTGCCTACTTTGTTGATCCCCTGAGTTGTGCTAACCTTCTCTGTTCTGCATTCTGGCATTTTTTTCTTCCAGGTGGTTCGGATCCTGGAGCGGCATGGCCCTCAGGTAGCTCCTGGAGGTGCAGATGATCTCAGTGCTGTGCGCAACCACACCTACCAGATGTTA
Organism: Octodon degus; assembly: GCF_000260255.1. Classification (NCBI taxonomy): domain Eukaryota; kingdom Metazoa; phylum Chordata; class Mammalia; order Rodentia; family Octodontidae; genus Octodon; species Octodon degus. Next base: position 6,908,433 of record NW_004524722.1, on the reverse strand, counting down.
ACATTGCTGGCAGAGGATCATGCTGTCCCTTCAGCCCCCACAGTTCCCGGGCCCCTGCTGGAATTTGCTCTGAATGAAGATCTGTTGACCCGTGTGTTGGCATGGCAGCTGCAATGGGATGAGCTTGGGGAGGGAGTCGAGGAACGACGTGCTGAACAATTAAAACTATTTGAGATGCTAGTGAGCGAAGCTCGTCAACCCCTGTTACGGCATGGTCCAGTTCGTGAGGCTCTGCTCATTCTCCTGGATGCCTGTGGCCGCCCTGGGCCTAGTAGCTCAGCACTAGATGAAGGCCTGGTGCTACTTCTCAGCCAGCTCTGTGTGTGTGTGGCCCGGGAGCCTTCTCTGCTTGAGTTCTTCCTGCAACCACCTCCTGAGCCAGGAGCTGCTCCACGTCTTCTCCTCTTTTCTCGCCTTGTCCCTTTTGTCCATCGAGAAGGCACCCTGGGCCAGCAGGCCCGTGATGCCCTGCTTCTGCTCATGGCTCTGTCAGCGGGGAGCCCCACTGTGGGCCGCTACATCGCAGATCACTCTTACTTCTGTCCGGTTAGCAGCCCCTGGTATGGGCGGGGGGTAGGCTGGGTGTGGCATGTGTATATCAGGCAGCACCTTCCTATTCAGGAGATGGGGAAAGGTTTGGTGCCAGGATACTCACCTTCTGAAAGTAAGTCCTAGATTTGAAAGCAGTCTTTGGATTTGGAATGAGTATGAAACATGTGCCTAAATAGTTAGGAAATGTACTAATGTTTTTGTGAACCAGTGTTCTGTGAGGTCCTGGCACATTGAGTAACTAAATATCTGCTTTGGTAACATCTCTTAACTTCACTGTCATTAAAGTTCTGGACTGACAATATCTGTATCTTGACATTTTCTAAGCCTTTGATAACCTCCCCTAGGTGCTGGCCACAGGGCTAAGTGCCCTGTACTCCTCACTTCCCCGAAAGATTGAAGTTCCAGGGGATGATTGGCACTGCTTGCGACGGGAAGACTGGGTAGGCGTGCCGGCTCTTGCACTCTTCATGAGTTCCCTAGAGTTTTGCAATGCAGTCATTCAGGTAGGATTGGGGTTCTTTGGAGGTATGGTCCTTGGTCATTCTTGGAAAGTGGGAAGGGATGAATTCCTGGAGGCATGCTGCTCTGGCATGTTGGGGATAGGATGCCTTCACTTGTTATATATTCTCTCTGTTATTGCTACAGGTGGCTCACCCTCTGGTGCAGAAACAGCTGGTTGACTATATCCACAATGGGTTCCTAGTGCCTGTCATGGGGCCTGCCCTGCACAAGGTCAGAGTTACAGTTGGCATGGCATTTTGGGGCCAGCCTGCAGGGTGGTAACTTCAGTGATAGGGCCAATGTGGGATGCAGTGGGCGGAGTGCTCCATCTTTTTCCTGTCTTCTGGTTCTTTCTCCAATGTGCAGGAAATTCATGTTTCCAAACTTTCCTTCCTGTCATCTAGACCTCCGTGGAGGAGATGATCGCCAGTACCGCCTATCTGGAACTTTTCCTACGTAGTATCTCAGAGCCTGCCTTGCTCCGTACCTTCCTGCGATTCCTGTTGTTACACCGGCATGACACCCACACCATCCTTGACACCCTTGTTGCCCGTATTGGCAGCAATTCCCGGGTATGGCCCTTAGCTCTGTACTGGCTTATGTAGGTGAGCAATCTCTCTCTGACCTGTTTTCAGAGAATGTTTCTATTCCTCTTTGGTTTTCAGTTACTTCAAAATTAGGTGACATTTTCTAGCCTTAAACTTTCATTCTGGGGACAAAATTAAATTTACTACATTAGTATAGAACCCAGTTACTACTTTTGGTATGACTGCTCATCATGACTTTGTGTTTTACTGTTGTGCAATGCCTATAATGTAATATTGCCCTGAGTTTCTTTTAACCACTTATCATTCTGATATGCAGTGGTGGACTTGAGGTCATTGTGGATTTCTGTCTATGTTGTACCATGATCTAGGTGTCACTAGCATGCTTACTTCTTTCCCCTTTGCATTTGCTGCATTTGAACTGTCATATCTATCTTCTTACATGCCTTCTTCCTATGCATTTTAATTTAATGTTTGCTATATGCCATGTCATTTGGTGGTGCTGAGGTTAGAATGGTAGACAGTGTTACTGGTAGACATTAGTACTGACTTTCTGGAGAGAAGATAGGCCAGTAAGAAGGTTAATAAAGTAAGTAAAAGTTGTGGTCATTGTTATGTTAAAAAAAAAAGTATGTTTAGAAAATAGTAGTATGGCCAAGGCCTCTCTGAGAAGGTGATAGTGAGCTGAGACATAAAGGTTGTGAAGGAGTTAGGTAAATACTGAGAAGAACAGTCTAGACAGAGAACATGGAAAAGACACTAGGGTAAAAGGTTAATGTATTTTCTAAGATAAAAGACCAGTATAATTAGAGATGTAGTGAACAAAGGAAAGAAGGAAATGAGATGAAAATTGAGAGGTAGGTAAGGTATAGATTGGTCCCAGTATGGTGGTACATGCCTATAATCCTTTCACTCTGGGAGACTGAGTCAGGAGACTTTCACGTTTGAGCTTAGTGTGGGCAGCTTAGCAGTTTAGTGAGACCCTGTCAAACCCAAAAAACAAAAAAGGAGTGGGTATGAAGGGCCTGGGTTCAATCTCTAGTACAGCCAATTTTTTTTTTTTTTTTTTTTTTCAAATTGTACATGGTCTTGTGGCTCAGGGTAGGAAGATTTTAACCAATAGAAGTGTACATAAAATTGGAATAAATAGATTCCAAGTAGTAAAGACTTGTAGGCTTTTCTAGGGGGATAAAGCATTAATTTAGCTGTGGATTTTATGGCATTTATTTTGGCTGTGAGACCCATTTTTACTTCCTTCTTTAATTACAAATAGTTGAAGTTTCCTGGATCCTTGTGTTTAAGTAAAAGTTGTTAGTTGTTAAGAGTTCTGGTGGTGTATGCTGGTAATCTTAGCTCTAGAAGACGAGACAGGAGGATTGTAAATTCAAGTCCAATCTTTGCAGTTTGTTGAATTAGTGAGGTCCTGGCTCAACATAAAAATAGGTAAAAAAAGGACTTGGGGTGTTGTTCAACATGTTTCAATTCCCTGTACCAAGAGAAATCAAAACAGTAACAGCAAAAAGTTCTGGAAAACTGTTCCAAAATTAAGGTATCTGGTAGTATAGTTTCATTTCAGTGAGATTTCTAGATAGTTATGCTTTGTATAGGTGCAGTTTCTGAATAGCCAAGGTAGGGTTATAAGAAGTACTGCAGACTGACTGCATTGGCCAGTGTTTTTGAACCAGGTGTATAGTTCACAATCATCTTGCAACTGAACAACAGCAGGTTCTAAGATCTCAGATCTCTTGAAGCATACAGTTCTCGGTAGAAGTTTGTAAAGTCTTCAAAAGCAATCACAATATATGCTTTGAATTAAGATTTATTGATGTAAACGTGAAGTTGGAGAGGTGTCTCTGACTCTGTAAAAGTTTTATTTTACAAAGATAACTGATAACAGCAGAGTTTTGTTCGTTATGTTGAAGTTACATGATAGTTTTAGGTTTCTTTGACATTTTGGCTTGTCTTGTTCATATTGAGCAATAGTTGACTTCCTTTCTTAGGTTGACAACTGCGCCCCCAAGCTTTCTTTCGTCTTAATCTTATCTTTGTTAAGGATAAGATTTGGTCTTTTGATCTGAGAACTCTTTTGTATTTTGAGGGTATTTCTTCTTGATTCATGGTTCTTGGAGAAACATGATCTCTTCTGATTGCAGGATTCTTGTGCTGGACATGTGGATGGTCTCCTTTTCACTGTATGGTAATTTCAAACTTGAAATTGTTGGCTTCGCTGTAACTCATATACCCAATGTATTGTTCCTTGAAGCGAATCATTCTGACTAGTCTGTCTGTATGCCTGATTACCTGGGCTGGTTTCCTATTGTTGACATAATAAATTGCCATTATCTTATAGTTCTGGAGGTCATACTTCTTGGGTTGGAGACAGGATTGATTTGCTTATAGCTGTGAAGCTGAGAACTGTTATTTTCTTGCTAGCTGTGCACTGAAGACCATTCCTAGCTCATGGAGCCCACCAGGTTGCTTGACTCTTGGTTTTTTTTTCATCCTCACAGTCAACAATGAGGGTTACATTCTTACTATGTTTCAGGTTTCTAATTCTTTTTTTTTTTTTTTTCCTTTTTGCATATTGGTAAAGGTTCACTTGTTTTTAAGGACTTGAGGCTTGGTTGGACCCACCTGGTAATGTAGGAGAATTTCCCATCTCAAATTCTGTAGAGTTAATCACATCTGCAAAGTCTCTTCTACTATGCAAGGTAATTATTTAACAGGTTCAGGAGATTAGGATGTGGACATCTTTGAAGTACTACTTTTCTGCCTATCATATTGTTTTCAGTGAGTTTGAATTCTTTATTGCTAATTAAAGTACTCATTTAGGATAAGCTCCCTGAATAACTGTGCTGTCCAAAATGTGAACTGCCATCTCATCTTTTTCCTGCTTTGTGGTTGACTTTTTTTCTTTTTTTAAGTAAAATAGCTTTATTCAGCTTCTTGTCATGCCAAAATGTTCTGTGCACATACCACTATAATTAGCACACCCTGTATAACAGGCAAAATTGTACAAGTATGGTTGACTTTTAATTCTCCCACAGTTTATTAGCAAACAATTAACCCCTAGACTGTAACTTACTAGTTGTCTTGAGGGAGTGCAAGGTATCTGACATACTTGCCAAAAGTGTAGAGAAGATACTGTGAGAATTCGGAGGAGTGAGGGAAAATTACCAGTGTCTGTTTTTTGTTTTTTCTTCTAGCCGGAGGTTAACATGCTATCTTCCTTTTTTTAAAACAAAGAATTTCTCCTAATCTCAACTCACCTACTTTTTCCTTTTCCTGTTATCTGTCCCAGAGCTTTTGTTATTCTACCTTCTGAGACACACTGGGATTGACGAGGTGACTTGGAGTCCCTGTGTACAGCCCCACCCACTTCCCTGTTGGGACTCTTCCAGGCTCCCTCTGGGTCCTTGTTGGTGGGCATCTAGTGTGCTGTTGCTATAGTCCCTGCTGACAGGCACTCACTTTCTTAGTCTGCTGCTGCTATTCCCTGTTTGTCATTCACTTGGTCATAGTATTTCTCAGTGTCCGTTTTCTTGGTCTTTCATTCTAGTATTATTAGTCTCATGTGACGAGCATCTATACCCAGAGAGTCTGTGTTATGTGTATGATTTCAGGAAATCCATTGGGTCTAACACATGGTCCATTTTGCTTGCTAATAGTGCAGTCTTATACCAGAAAAGGTCACATAATCATTTAGTTACTACTTGAAGGACTACTGTGTGACAGGCCCTGTGCATTGGATAGTTGGTTGCACCTGGGGCTGGGGGAGAAGTTCTCATTTGGTGAAGTTTGGAGAGTAGAGAGAACTTACAGTGACTCCCTCTTTCCCCCATCCTCCAGCTCTGCATGGTCTCTCTGAGTCTTTTCAGGACCCTCCTGAACCTCAGCTGTGAGGATGTCCTGCTGCAGCTGGTTCTCAGGTACTTGTGGGGGCAGGGCTGAGGGGTGGCTAATCCTCAGGGCCTTGTACATTGCTGGGTTGATGGGCTATATTGGGGTTTCTTGTGAGTATCCTCCTAGAGCAGGGCTTAGCCATTTTATTATATTGGCCAGCTTTCTTTCAGGTACTTTCCTTCTGTTAAATCCTGTGTCTGTTTTATGTTCTTTTCCAGGTACCTTGTTCCATGCAACCATGTGATGCTGAGCCAGAAGCCAGCTGTACGTGATGTGGATCTCTATGGACGAGCAGCTGACAAGTTTCTCTCCCTAATCCCACGCTGCTGTCGGCATGGGGCCCCTAGCCCACCTCGTCCAGAGCATGCCTCGTGGGCACGAGGTGGGCCTAGCAGAGAGGCAGGGAGAAGGGAGGACATTACGGGTATGGCCTGGGTTCTGGGTGACCCTACAAAGAGATGGGCTAGGGTGAGGGGAGAGAGGTGACCATGAGTGACACTACCTGGGAGGGTTGATGAGAGGTTTCACAAGAAGGATCCTTAACTTTAGAGAAGTGTGGGTTGCAAATGTCCTTTGGTGAACAGTTTGGGCCTTGAGAGGGAAAAAAAACATATGAGGAATCAAGAAGACAGAGGTCTAAGACAGGAGGTCTAAGAAGGGAGACCTCTTCTGTGGTAACAGTGCCTTGGCCCTCCACACCTTCTCGTCTGGCTTTCTTTCTTTGGCAGCAGAGCCTGGGTGGCCCTGACTCCCCAGGTTCAGCCCCTTGTTCTTTTCTTCAGTCCTGTGCTCTTTGTTTTCAGTTGTTCACTTTTTAATTTTAATTTAATTTAATTTTGTTTTATTTTGAAGAGTAAAAACAAAAGCAAACACAAATAGCAGAAACAAAGACAGAAACAGGGTAACATAAAACAATACATGTTACAGATTTTCAAAACAAGAATAGCAAATTAACAATAGTTGGGGTGCCTGACCATTCACTCAGTTGTTTAAGTGCCTGCTTAAACAAAGCACTCATGCTCAAGATGCTGTGGTTCAGGCCCAGATACTCAAGCCAAACCAGAAATGCCCTCAAAGCATCTTCTGGCTTCCAAAAAAAAAAACAATGGTTGTTACGTTACATATTTTTATTGTCAAATCTTTGCTCAGATTAACATAGTTATGCAAGATTGGATTACTAGTTAAATATTAATGCTTGCTTTCAATAAACTTTAATTTTTTTCTTCTTTTTTACTTTTCTTTTTTTTTTTTTTTAATTGTTTTAGGGCTGACCTGATAGCTCAGCGGACTAAAGCTCCTGCTTAGGCATAGCAGAACATCTGGGCTTCGATCCCCAGTGTGCCATCTTGGCCCTGCCAATGGGGTATGCTAAGATGGTGATTGAGACTGGGCGTGGTGGCACACATCTATAATCCCAGCACTTGGGAAGCCGAAAACAGGAGAATCACTATGAGTCTGATCTACATAGTGAGACCCTGTAGACCCTGTCCTAAATACAGAAAAAAAAATTGTTTTAAAGAGTATAATAATAATTGATAAGACATTAGAAATGGTACACATTTAGAAGACCAAGAGGAGAGGTATTCAACCATGGTTTTTGTATTACACATTGTTGTGTTCAATGTAGTTGCTTAGATTGCAGATATCAGTGCAGATGTCAGCATACAGTTAGAGTGAAAGTTCTAAACATTAACTGCCATTTTCACTTTTTTCCTGTACAATGTAATTTTTCATACCTTTCATTATAAAACAACATGAGAAATTTCCTTAAAATGATTATATACAGATAAGCAAGTTTTGATCAAGCAAAACCCTACAAAACTCCTAGATATTTTTCAGAGGCAGATTTCCAGCATTCCAGCAGTTATATCTATCAATATTTATATTAAAAGCTCAAAAATATATCTAGTACATACTTTTTTCGTGTATTATCATTATAAATGCCCCAGGTTTACTTGTTCTTTTTCTCTTTGAGAAATTTTTTATTTTTCTATTCTTTTGGCAGAACTGGGGATTGAACTCAGGCCCTTGTGCTTGCCTGGGAAGCACTTATTCCACTGAGCCATCTCCCCAGCCCCCCCTTTTTGAAATTTTAAAAAATCTTTTTATATATTTTATATAAAATAAAAATATATTATGTTCATAGTTTCATACAGTGGACATAGAGAGCAGTATAGATTAGCTGCCATTTTCAAAAAAGCACAAGTGTCTTAGTCATCCTGTATTTATTTTCCCCCTTTTTTCCTGTCTTTTCTCCTTTCTCTCATCTTTGTTGTTTAAACCTTATGTTCAGTTTCTTTGTTTTACTATATCTCATTTGTTCTTTAATGGCAGTGATAGGGTAGCGGTGGATGAATAAGAGGTTAGCCTGGAGGTTGGAGAGTTAGCTATTAAATAGGTTCTATATTTCTGTATTCTCATTATTAGCTCTTCTCTTAGTCTCCCTTCTTAGACCTCTGTCTCCTTGATTCCTCATATTTTTTTTTCCCTCCCAAGGCCCAGGAAGCCCAAGTGTTGATTCCTCTTCTGTGGTGACAGTGCCTCGGCCCTCCACACCATCTCGCCTGGCTTTCTTCCTTCGGCAACAGAGCCTGGGTGGCTCTGAGTCCCCAGGTCCAGCCCCTCGTTCCCCAGGGCTTGCTGCATCCCCAGCCTCCAGCCCTGGCCGGCGGCCCAACCCTGCAGAGGAGCCCGGTGAGCTGGAAGACAATTACCTGGAGTATCTGCGTGAGGCGCGCCGTGGTGTGGACCGCTGTGTCCGAGCCTGCCGTACCTGGTCTGCCCCCTATGATGGCGAGCGGCCCCCTCCTGAGCCCAGTCCTCTTGGCTCCCGGACTAAGAAACGCAGTCTACTGTCTGAGGAGGACAGGGACAATGTGGGGAAAGGGGAGGAGGAAGAGCTGGGGAGTAGGGGGCTGTCTGGGAGTGTAGGGGAGGGCCCTGCCCACCTGCCCCCTCCGCAGCTCAATGGAGTGCCGGGACCATGGCCTGAGGGAGCCAAGAAGGTTCGTCTGGTGCCCCTTCTGGTGCCACAGCAGGGAGCCAGGGAACTGTTAGAGGGTGCCTCTGAGGGTGTGGCAGGATTAGAGAGCTTTGGGCAGGAGCTCCATGAGCTGGAGGTGGCATTGAGCAATGGTGGAGCTGGCTCAGAGCACCCTCTAGAGCCTCCGCTACCTCTTGAGGAGGAGGAGGCCTATGAGAGCTTCACCTGTGCCCCTGAGCCCCCTGGCCCTTTCCTCAGCAGCCCTTTGCGGACCCTCAACCAGCTGCCGAGCCAGCCTTTCACTGGTAAGCTACTTGGCCTAGGAGCTCTCCTTTGTGTGCTCTGCATGCTGTTGACATGTTTGTGCTGATTCTGAGATTTCTTGGCTATGTCATTTCTTTGTATGTGCCTAGCCCTCATCCATTTTGCTTGGGTCCCTACCAGATGCATATCATGTCCTACTCCATCTATTTGTTTGTCTTCCGTGCTTGTGCTGATTTGAGTGTCAACTTAATGTTTGAGCCTTACATGTCTGTCCAGTGTGCATGTTCCTCCTTTTCCCTTAGTCTGGCTGTTTCCTGGGATTTGTGATTAGGGAATTCTGTTTGGTGTTTGCTGGTGAATCAGAGCAATATATCTGAACTTTGTAGAAGATGTGTGGGAGGTATTTATAAACCTCTGTTCTGGATTGTTCTCACCAGTATGTCAGGGTGTGAGGTATTCTGTCAGTCCTCCTATATCAGAGGATCAGTTCTGTCATCCTTGCCACTCAGTTCCTTCCTCCCTGCCTCTTTAAGGAGGAATCCTGTTGTCCACTATCCTTGTCCTTTCCTGGTTGCTGTGGCCACTTAGTATGACAACCTTAGGGATATATGATTAGTAGTAAGGACACAGCAGAGAAAGTGAAATACCCCTTGGGGACAAATGGCAAAGCATAGCCTTGAACTCCTCAGATGAGTCCTTTGGGTTTTCCATGAGCTTCTGAAGCTAGACCTGATCTAAGTGGGTAGGCCTCTTTGTTTTTAAGAGCCAGCCTAACCTGCCTCTGGCTCTAATTTTCACAACGTATCTCGGGCTAAGGAAAATAAAAAACATTTTGGCAAGCGACATAGAAGCTAAAGATCATGTGGATTGGGATTAAGCATACCTTAAGTTGCTATCTTGTCTCTGCCTTTGATGGATATGAATTACCATAGTACTGTTATATTGTGATATCTGACCAAGTTTCAGCTTTTCACAAGGATTATCATTTTTGGGTTCATGGCAGATTTAAATTGACCAAGGGAACCATCCAGCCATCTTCCAGTTGTTCATAGTCTAGTTATGTTCAGTTTCTGTGCCATTTTGACCAGGTTTTTCCTGGACTCAAGATCCTGTTTGTATTGTATTGCAGCTTCTGCTCTACAGTCAGGTTCCTCTTCTTGCAGATCGTGGTAAATGTCTTTCCATTTATTTTTCCTCCACTCGGTGTCCTTCTACTCAGTACCACTAGGAGGTGATGTACAGATTAACCAGTGTTAAAGTATTAGTTGAAGCTTTTTTCTTTGTAAATTCGAATGAGTTGTCTCTTACAAGAAGCCCTCAGGTAATGAGAGGAATGGAATGAAATGATAAAGTTATAGGTTATTGTAGGATCTTGTCAAACTAGAGTTCTGTTTAACCTACAAGCATCTGAAGTAGAAGAGGTACTATGATCTTTTTCAGGATTTACCACCTCTTACCCTTCATTGTTTTCTTATCTCAATTCATAGTTCAGTTCTGAGATATGTGACCTTTCTTTGAAAAAATTCCTGATCAGAAAAGACTGTGGTTTCTAGAGTCCTAATGCTGGTGATAACGTTTTTCTCCCTGTGGGTGCTGCTCATCTCTTCTCTTCTCTGCCACTCTCAGTTTAGTGTGCCCCTGAACTAAATTATCCTCTTGCTATATGTTCTGTCTATCTCTTTGGTCCCAGCTGTTCAAAGACAAAGCTTATGTCTTTTCTGGTCCTCTGAAGATATTTCCTCTAACTATAAACATTAAATACAACCCCTTTGTCTTGGCTAAAGGTTCCTTTGTTTTTTTTTTTGGACTAAATTTTGTGTTACTCTGTCCTATGTGGAATCTGATTTTGTGTTTCAGTCCTAATCACTTTCTCTGCCTATTCATTCTTTTGTTGTGCCTCTTGGATGACAGTTTTTAAAAACTGAGGAAAATTGTATAGCTTATGGTTATAATTGAATGCATAAAATTTGCCAGATGTTAGACTTAATACCTTATATTGATATCTCTTTGGTCCTCTTAATTCCCTTGTATGGTAGATGTATCTCCTTCCTTTTCCAACTAGGAAACTAAAGCTTAGAGAACTTTACTGAGTAACCTAACTAGTAAAGTGTAAAGTAGAAATCTAAAATGAGATCTCTGTGGTTCTGCAGCCTGAGGTCTGGCTGTTTAGCTCAAATGTATATAAAGCCAGCCTCTACATACTTGTGAGTTCATGTGGTACTCACCATGTTACTTTCTCCAGGATGGTTACACAGCATTCCAACATATGCAGAGACTAACATACAAATATTCTCATCTAGTGGGGGTTTCTTGTTTTGGGGAGGAATGCGTGTGATGTGCATTGTGTTCAGGCCTTGTATCCTTGTGCCCATCCCCCCTCCCAGGCCCCTTCATGGCTGTGCTCTTTGCCAAACTTGAGAACATGCTGCAGAACTCCGTCTATGTCAACTTCCTGCTGACGGGGCTGGTGGCCCAGCTGGCCTGTCACCCCCAGCCCCTGCTCCGCTCTTTCCTGCTCAACACCAACATGGTCTTCCAGCCCAGTGTCAAGTCCCTGCTGCAGGTGTGCGATGCATGCATGCATGGGTGCGTCCAGGCTCCATGGTGGGCCAGGCCCGCAGCTGGAGTGACCCTGGGTGGGCTGGGAACAGGCCCAGTGGGACTAAAGAAGGCTATAATAGTCTAGAACCACCAAGAATGTCATGAAATTGTGCTTCATAGGTGCTGGGCTCTGTGAAGAATAAGATTGAGAGCTTTGCAGCCTCCCAGGAGGACTTCCCAGCACTGCTATCCAAAGCCAAGAAGTACCTCATTGCCCGTGGCAAGTTGGACTGGGCGGAGGGTCCTACAACAGGACCTGGCCCCCGCCGCTCTGATCCCCTAGGTGAGGACTGTTCTATCACTCTGCTCCTTGCCCTCCTAGATAGCCTGTTAGTTCAGGTTAGTTGAATTCTTACTAAAGGTGAAATCTTGTGTCAGGTACTAGAGAGCTGTAAAAAAGTGGAGTTGTAATATTTGTTCTTAGGCTTTGAGTCAGAGGCTAGAACATAGTTCTATCAAGTAAGAGCCCAACCAACACTATCAGCAAAATATGCTTCAGGATTTAGGGACAGGCAAGGGGACAGAGAGTCTCTAGGTTGACAGATTGTGAGAACAGTGAAGGGTGTGATATTTGCTATGGTTAGGCTTAGGCAGGCAGGGGTGTGGAAGGTGTTTATTTTTTGGTCAGGAAGCATCCTGGGACTGTCTAGGTGGACCAGGGTTTAAATGTCAGCTGAACAGTATTGTTGTTAAGGCTGAAAAAATTTGGCTAGAGCAGAAGTGTCTCAGAGTGGAAGTTGGGGTGGGAAGAAGTTGTGATCTTGTAGGCAGTGAGAAATCACTGGGGGTTTTTAAATCTGCGAGTGGAGAAATGAGTAAGTTGGTGGAGATGAATTAGAACTAGAAGAGGAATCCGGAAGAACAGTCCAGAGCCTGTTTTCATAATACAAATGTGACCAGTGCATTTAGAATAGTGGAAAAGGAAGCAAGCATTTGGTAAGGTGGAAATGAGAAGTACTGATACAATATGGTGAGTTGTGAGTGGATAAGGAAGAGGGGAGGATTCAAAATGACCATGAATGTTATGGTCATTGTTTTTGGTACAGGGCATTTGAGTGGTACGAGATGAGATCTTGGCCTTCAGAGCGTACATTCTGGAGAGTGGCTAGAGGGCTTGAGTCATGGGGGAGCCAGGTCTTGGAAGTGGTAAGTGTTGAGATTGAGAGACCAGAAGGAGATTAACTTTGGACTTGAATAGGTTTTTTTATTTTTTCATCCTCTGGGGCAAATGAGATGAAGGTGGAAATGACATGTACCAGTGGAGTTGTGAAGCGTGGTAAGGGATGATAAGGGTTTCAGGTCATTCTCTGCTTATCCAGGTAGGTGGCAAAATGATATGCTGAGAGAACAGAGAGAAAGTGGAGATTTAAGGAGAAAAGTGTGGGTTTAGCATGATTTCTTAATGGATTAGTATTGTGGTGGCTTGCTTCTATAGCTCTACCATTGTGATGACAGGAGGTGCCAAGGATATGAAGATAGATAAGGCACAATCTAAGATCTTTAGCTCACAAATTAGTTCAAGTATAGCACATGAGAAATTATTTATGTTGAGAAAAGGACATAAAGCAGGAAGATAGTGGAGGGCACATGGTAGATTTCCCAGAGAATTTGAGGTTGTAAAATTAGGCCAGAAAGGATGAAACATGTAGGGAGAGCAAAATGTTGTTAGTTTCCAAGCAGGTAGCCGGGAGTGGCAAAACAGGTGGGTTTGGAGAATTTGAGAAGAGTTTGGAGGAGTGTGAGCTTGTTTGTAAAGGGCTCTGAATGCCGAGTTTGGTATGTCTGTGGAGTAGCTTTGTAGCTAATTAGAAGTAAGGAATAAAAACTGTTAGGATCTAGAGGCTTGAGTGTAGGCTGTGTAGTGGTCATGGGTTCAGACTCAGGAATGTACCAGAAAAGAAGACTAAGAGTTTCAAGTGGCTTGAGTCTAAGCTAATGTGGAGTTGTGAAGTGATGGTACAGGAAAGTGGATTTTGGAGGTGGACAATGACAGGAATGAAGTAGTCCCTGAACTGTGATTAACGTGCAGTCGCTGTGTTGAAGGATCAGGATGCCTGGGTCAGGTCTTACAGGGAAGGAATGGTTAAATGACTGACTGATTCTGAAAGGTGATGACGCAGGGCATGGTGTAGACAGAGGAGCAGTGTCTTGGTGGGGATAGAGGAATGACTGGAACGAGAGAAGTCCCCAGAGGGAGGGCAGCACAGAGTACAGGCTCCTAGCTGGGTACGAGGAGGCTCATGCTGCATGTTAGGATTGAGGATGATGGTTTCCTGGTTGGGAGGTAGGGGAGGTAGGAGAGATGGGATAGCGAGGTGGGCCGGGCTTTGATGTTAGAATGAGTAAGAGCACCTCCCCTCTAGTCTTTGGGGTTGTCTTCATTGTGGGATAAGACATGGAACCTGGGGTTCATTTCTTGTTCTCTTAGAACCCTATAGAGAGTCCAGGAACCTAGGGGAGTGGAAGAATCTGCTTGCCCAAACTCAGACAGGTTCTCTGATGCCAGCACCTTCTTGATACACCTGTTTATTCCCAGTGAAGAGCCGGAGGCCATCCTTGGGGGAATTACTCCTGCGGCATGCACACAGTCCAACAAGGGCCCGGCAGGCGACGCAGGTCCTTCAGCCTGGGCGCGATGGAGCTGGACTTGGCCTAGGTGGGGGCTCCCCTGGGGCGTCAACTCCAGTTTTGATTCCCAAGGGTGGGGCCCCTGAGCGCCAAGGTGAGGCTCTGCGAGTCAAGAATGCTGTCTACTGTGCAGTCATTTTCCCTGAGTTTCTCAAGGAGTTGGCTGCCATCTCCCAAGCCCATGCTGTCACCTCGCCTTTCTTGTTGGATACTTCAGAGGAGGGCTCTGGCCCTCCCATCTCAGGCTTTGGGCCCCTCAATCCTTAATTTTCTTCCATGGACAATCAGGGCCGTAAGTGACCTGGGCCGAGGCCAGGGCACAGGCTCCTTTTTATGTTTGGAGGCAGTGGCAAAAGAACTTTTTAATTTATTTCAGATGAATGTTTTATGGAGAACTTATTACAATATGTATAAAAGGGAAATCTCTATTCTGTGCTCATTCTTTTATCCTACCCTTTTATCTATGGGCCTGGGCCCCCCAAAATGGTTGTACATAGCTGAAGAGGTTATCAGTATTCTCTGGTGAGGACATTGTTGCAGAGGTTTCAAGCTATCTCTTTTGCTTTTAGAGGGTGAGAGAACTTGAAGCCAAGGGCAAGAAGTGGGAACTCTTCCCCTGCCTCTGGACCACAGAAGGAAGAAACAGTGTGGGCCCAGGATGGCTTAGGGGAACAGCAGCTGATGTTTATTGGGGACCAGTATCCCTTGCCAGACCTTGGGGGCCTTGCCCCCTGCATCTTGCACTCCAACTTCACTCGTCGCTGTCGAACTCTGAGGACAGACCCTGCAGCAGGGGCAGGGACATGGAGTGCCGGTCTGGGTCCCCGGGGCCCCCACCCTGGGGTCCGGGTGGGGGGCTGTGGGGGCTGAAGAGCCAGTTCTCTGCCAGGGTTGGGATAGTCACAGCTTGACTCATGCCGTAGTCTTTTCTGATTCCTCAGTCCCGCCCTCTGGTTTTCTCTGCCACCCCCACCCTATATGAGGGTCATATTTCTGATTTACCCTCCCTTGGATCCCTCGTGCCACCCCTTCACCAGGGGTGTGCGGTCTTGGGTGCCCCACATGTCCTCTGCCTGTACTCCCCATACTCCCTCCCCTCTCCACTATGTCCCTCCCATGACCTCATCATTTCCTCTAGTAATACCTGATAGCATCTGGGGACCCCTCCGGAATAGGTTTCGGCCCTTGTGGGAGAACCTGGTGGGTCTGCTTTCTGGCCCTTCCTGGGGAGGTGGTGTAGGTGGGGCTGGGACAGAGGCGGGCCCAGCAGCAGCTTCAGGGGCATCAGCAGGTACTGATGGGGCCAGAGTCAGCATGATGCTTAGGTTGGGTCTGATCCATTTGGCTCCATGGGGTAGTGGGTCTTTGGTCAGAGGTTTCTGGGGTCCCAGAACACCTTTGGGCTGCAGTGAAAACTTGAGGCAGGAGAAGGCAACAGGCAGTGACCGCTGTAACCGGAGAAGCTGGGGCTCCTTGGCTGTAGGCAGCAGCTCCAGCTGCAGCCAGGAGCAAGAGAAGACCTGGTAGATGACATAGATGCTATGGGTGCTTCGGAGCCAGGGAAGAGTCTGCTGTAGGCTCACCTGCCCTGGTGGCAGCAGCAGGAAAGCAACCTTCTTGCGCAGGCCACCTGTATGTAGGCGGATCCGGCAGGGCTGCCCATCCAACAGTCGCATCTCTTCATAGGTTACCTCTGCTCGGCCATTTGGTGAGTATTCCCGCGTGCAGTGGGCAAAGGCATCCTCAGATCCTGCCTGTTCTAGGAGGGTTGGTAGTGGTCCCACTGGTTCCAGGGCCCTTCGGCCCTGCCGGCCTGGCAAAACCAGGCGGGTATGGGCTGGCCGGGACTGTTTCACTAGCACACCCAGTAGGTCATAGAAGGCTGCATCTGACAAGAAAGGTACCGCCACTACATTGGGTCCAAAGCGTTCCTCGATAACCTGTAGTAGGTAGCCAGTTTGTGAGTCAGGGAATGTGTTAGGATCAGGAGTAAACTAGTAATCTATTGTAGATTGACCTTTCCACTGTTAATGACATCTCTACAGGGTCCGGGGAGATGGCTCAGTAGAATAAGCGCTTCCCTGGCAAGCGCAAGGGCCTGAGTTCAATCCCTGGTTCCACCAAAAGGAAAAAAAAAATTACATCTCTACAACATACCTAGTTTGTTGCTTTTGTTTGAGACAGTTTAGGCTGGCTTTGATCTCTTCTGCCTCAACCTCCTGTGTACTGGGATTTTAGGTTATACTTCCTGCTTATCTCCCAGTTTTAATTCCCTTCCTATAGCAAAACCTTGAACATCTCTGTGCCAGACTATGCTTGATACTAAGGATACATGGAAGAATGAGACTGTATTTGAGGAGACAGAACATAAGCAGTAGTTAGCTAAGTAATAGTAGGGTGTAAAGAATCCAACAAGTTTTTTTTTTTTTTTTTTTTACAGAACTGGGGTTTGAACTCAGGCCCTTGTGCTTGCCAGGGAAGTACTTATTCCACTGAGCCATCTCCTCAGCCCTCAAGAAGTGATTTAATGGCCTTTATCTTTGATAGAGGGAGGTTTCTAGATGGTAGTACTTGTACTTGGAAAGGGAAAGGTACCAGTAGGAAAATGTCATTATCCAGGCAGACTGGATAGCTAGTGAAGAAACCTGAACTTTCCAACTATGAGGGACACATTTTAGGAACAAATAATTTCATATAACTTAGACGTTAGGTGTGAAGAGGGAAAGGCATACAAGTATTAAGATTATGAAAGGCCTCATATGTCTTTCGTAAGTGACTGGAATATTATCTTGAGGGCACTTGGAAGCCACTTGGGTTTTGGATAGTAGGGACACGATCAAGTAAATGTTTTAGGAAGCTGATTTTTTATTAGACACAAAGACACACCTGCAACCGGGATATCTGTGAAAGGAGATTGATTATGTAAGAGCATCAATACTCCAGGCAAAATGTTAGGTCTTTTAAGCTGAAATAATGAAGGTGGGGAGCAGGAAGGATTCTAGAAAGGTTTAGGTGGTAGAATTAGTAGAAATTGGTCACCTGAGTTGTTGGAGAAGGAATCCTCAGAGATGATTCCTAGAAGATGGGTTACATGGCCAGGAAAGTGATTATGGAAGATTATCTTCTTCGTTTACCTTGGATTCTGAGTGAGGAGTTGAGCCACGTTCTGTTTAGCCTAATATTTTGCCCAATAAATTGTCAGCAATGTTGGTGATAGAAAATCAGGTCTTTAAAGGTGCCCTCCTTGAATTTGCAATGCATCATCAGTAATTTATCCTGCGTATTTCTACCCTAATTTTCTGTTGAAATAGTAGAGTGAGTTCCTCCATACTCAGGTAGTTTTCTCATGGAGGGAGAGTACATTTACTTTCATCCTAACTCTAATTGGTCTAATCCTGGTTGAACATCTGCAGTGCCAAAACCAGTTACTCAAATAAACACCAAGACTTTTGACTCTCCTTTTTCTGTTTCTCTGGTCTCAGTGATGAGCAGCTTTCCAAGGACCGGGCACTATATGTCATAAAGGCTGCTTAAGTTTGCCCTAAGACGGTTGTTTAATCTTAGTGGGATACCGTCTGTGAATGCTCTAAGGAAGTTTGCCTTCAGATCAATATAGCCAGAACCTCGTCCATAAAGCTTCCAAACTGAGAAATTTGTTGCTGTCTATGCAATAGCTGATAATTAAATTGATGGGATTTGTGAGATACTTGCAACCCAGATAAGGGCAAGATCTCTGGTTTTTGAAGTTACATATTTGGCTCCAATTCCAGTTTCTCACTGTGGGAATTAAGGTGGTCGGGATATCTGTGAAAGGAGTTGAAGGTAAAGTCCAGGTTCTATAGGATGTTTAAAAGCCTTTCGTCATCTTTATATTTCTTGGCCTTAGTTCACTACTAGAATTTAGCTCTAGAAGACTGTAGGGATCTGGAAGTACACATTTTTATATTTTCTGTCCCGGATTTTGCATATGCTCTACCTTTAATTAGTATGCTGCTCACTCTGCTCATTAATGTATACAGGTGTTTATCATGTCCCTTTTATTTGCCAGTTACTCTTGTCCCCTTTTTTGTATAATTCTCCCATCTCTCGTTAGAATGTTATTCTTCAGGAAGCCTTCTTGACCTCTTAAGTCCAATTACTTGGTTTGTGGCTTCTTCTCTATCCTCTTAATAGCTCTCTATATGTTGCCCGTTAAGGAGCCTTTTTCAATATACTTGTGATTGAGTGGGGCAGCTGCGTAAAGCACTTTGCCACAGTGCCTAACACATAAACAGGTACTTAGTAAATGTTCATTACAGTTGTCTTAGATTTCCCACCCCTTCCTACTCACAAACTGTTCAGAGCCATTATTGTTACCAACCTTATCCTTGATGAGGGTCCAAGTGGCATCAGCTTCATCCAGTGTTAGCAGCTGGGGGGTACCAACAAACATGATGAACAGCAGTGGCTGATGCAGGAACCCCAGGCTGTCCTGTTGGTGAGGCCCTCTGCCTTGGGCTCTGACGTACGGCAGTATGAGGTCATAGAGGTACTGCTAGGTGATGTCTTGGGGACAGTAAATTTCCTAGCCTCATCACAGCCTGTGGTTCATAGTCTTGAGTCACCTGCTTTAGGGGAAGAAAATGTGGGTGTCAGGTGGCACTGTGTGTGTGTGTGTGTGTGTGTGTGTGTGTGTAATTCTTTGTGTTCCTTGGGGGAAGGATTAGGTCTCTTCTAGTAGCCTCCCTGAAGCAATTTACTGCCCAGTTAACTGCAGTTCTAACCCAGTTAGCAACTGAAATCTTTGTGAGGTTGAATTGGGGTTCTGAAGGACATGAAAGTATAGAGTTATATGGAGAACTCAGCAATTCTCATCTTTGACTGCATCTGAAATTTACTTGAGAGCTTTAAAAATTACCGATGTCTGTCTCCTACTTCCAGAGATTCTCATTTCATTGTTCTGAGATATGCCTGGGAATCACAACTTCTGAAAGCTTCTTAGGCAATTTTAATGTGTAGTTTAGGATGAACCCATTATTAATGGGTGGGTTATAAGTGTAGTGAAAAGCAGGTGTGTGTGTAGGAGGGTGCCATGCTGAGCAGGGACAGTGTGGAGGGTAAAAATCTAATTGAGATGATGTTGCCTTAGTAACGGAAGAGAATTTTCAGGAAACCAGAATTACTGAGGTAAAATTGAGGAAAACTTTGTTCACAGTCAGTTCCCTGTCCCAGGCTGATTTTTGTTTAGTAGCTTCTGTTTCTTCAACTCCAGTTTGTTATATCCCCTTGTGTTTTATATAGAAATTTCTGTGTGGTGTTTTATTGAGTTGGCTTAGCCTTTCTAGGAGTTCCTTTCCCACTGTACCTTATCTGTCTAAAAAGTCCTCTCAGCCCCTCGAAGGGCCTCCTTTGTTCCCAGGAAGAGTTCTTGTGTATGTGTAGGCTGTATCCTGTCCTGGCTCGGTCCAGAATGTAGTGCTGTCCCACAATGCTGACTGTGATTTGAACTGCGTGAGAGGGTGTGAGGGAGACAGCAGCAGTTCTGCAGTGGTGGGAAACAGTGATGTTAAGAAAACTTTGCTAAAGGAGATGTATCTGGCCTCTGGGTGTAGTTCTGTATGTGTGAATGTCAAATGTCAGTGGGCTGTGTCTTGTTTTTCAGGAGAAAAATTAATACCAAGTATTTGTGGAGCTCTTCTCTGCGAGGGTCTGTGCCATGTACTGGTCTGTGTCATATATTTTAGTTAATCCTTTTAGGAGCTCTTGATGTAGGTACTTTTATTCCATTTTACAAGTAAAGAAAGAAAAAACTCAGAAGTTAAAAAATTAGCTTAGGTCATAGAGCGAGTTAATAGAGAGGGATTCAAATTAATTTTGATTCCAGCTTTAACCATTAAACAATAGTTCCTTTTGGTAGAAGAGAAATGAACACTTTCCTTCTGCTTTAATGTGTGGTGGGAGAGGCGTGTGCTAGATGGAAAGAAAGCACAGGGCGGCTGAAAGAAAGGAAGTGGGCAGGATGAGGGAGAAGCCCCTGCCTCCCAAATGAGAAACCTCAAGTTTTTCATGACAGATGAAACCAAATTCCTCTTTTTAGTGCCCCTTTAGCCTGGTGTTCATTTTGGTTCACAAGGAGAAGTTACTTAGTGCAATATAGATGGCACCTGTGTTATCTCTAGAAAAGAATTCTGCATGAGGAAAAAAGACAAAAAACACAAGAGAGGCATACACAGGGACAGAAGATAGGTATGGGGTAAAACAGACATTGCAAGGAGGCGGAAATAGGGCTAGAGACAAAAGAGGGAGTGGTCAACAGAGACAGAATGATGCACACGTAGATGCCAAAGGGAATCCAGCATGAGAAGGGGTAGATGAAATAGAGGCAGGGACAGTGGGCTGTTAGTGACAGTAGATGGAAAATCCTGTAGTATTTTTGTTCACAGACATGGGCTCAGAGAGGCAGTTGGGTAATGAACTACTCAGCGAGAATCCTATACCCTCTGTCTTTTTTTCTTTTATTGCTTTCTGATTGCCCTGATTTCTAGACTTCCTAAATTCCATACTGCTCTCTCGACATTGAAGAAGTCTGTCTTTCCTTTGGCCTCATAGATTCTGAGACTGAAAGTTATTGAAGGAAAACAGATGACTTCAGAGTCCTGGATGGAGTTGGTGAGCTGAAGGGGTGGGCTGTTTGGGCCACGTCCTGCTGCTGGGATTCGCTTCTGATGTGGCACATTCTGGGGTCTCCTTGAGAGAGAGGCCCAGAGCATAAGCAGTGCAGCTGTTCATCCTGAGAACATGCAGTTCTCTGCACAAACTTCCTGGGTAATACAGAAAAGTATGAAGTAGCAAAGACTTTAGCGGGATAAAGAGCTCTACCAAGTCTCTTCACTTCTCTCAGGCTACAGGGATAATCATAATGATATGATATGTAACACATTAAGGAATACCCTGGTGGGATTCAGGGCAGTGTCCTGTAATCAAATACATCAACATTTAAGTTAAATGTAAGAGTGTTTACAATAAATTAGATGAAGACCGTAAATAGTATCATACTATTTGAAATCAGGTGATTTTGGGTACAATGTGACAAGAAAACTATTTCATCAGAGGTTTTTAAGCTTGCAATTGCAGGTAATGGGTTTGCGGGTTTATAGTTGTTCTCAGGTTGAAATGAAGAATGAGAGGGCCAGTAAATTGTTCTAAACATATCACATGGTATGTATGAAATCTCAGTCCAGAACATAATACAAATGTCCTCTAAGAGAATAGATTTTGGGGGTGAAGAAAGAAAAATCCTTGCAATGGACAACAAACATTTTTGGAACCAGCTACTGGGGGATTCTGCACACCTGGGGGATGAAGGTGCCTTAGAAGAGTCTTCCTGTGGTGGGAAGGGAACAGAATTCATTGCTTGTAAACATTGGTTGCACATGAGTTCCCTTTTCATGTATCAGAGGGGAAAGGCAAAAGCTGTGTATGTGTGACATGGGGTAATCATACAAGAATTTCTTTATATTTATAATGATGTTGTAATAAATACCTTGATGTATACATGTTTGTTCATATCTCGATTATTTCTTTCAGCATACATATTTATTAAAAAGGAATCACTATGTGAAGAATATGATAGTTAAAGACTTAAGACCTGTTCAGATTATTGTTTTGTCCGTTATTCACAAAATCATTGCTTGGAGGGGAACTGTATTTAAACTGAGAACTGTGTGAAAAAAATTAGTTTTGAGATTGACTGAACCCATACTGCATTGATTTTAGGTGTTCTTGTCTACTTGTTTTTAGTGTAACATCCCATGGTTATGCAGACGATGTTTGCTATCTCTTCAGTTCTTATTGATAAGGATCTAGTCAGACTCCATGTAGTCCTAGAGATGGCTTTATCTACATTTTCAGCTTTGCAGTTGCTTCTTCTAGATAGTGTCCTATGGTGCTTGTCCAGCTGACTGAATTTAGTGGGTTGGGTTGCTCCTGGCTCTAGGTCTTCATGGCTACCTGTGTTTATGAAAGTTTTCTTGGAAAGCTAGGGGTCTGCCTGTGCAGCTTGCAGCATGCTTTGCATAATAGTGACTCTCCACTTTCCATATGAGATTCTGAACTCATGCTGGTATGAAAGACCCTCTATACATTGTTCCTTTTACTGTGGAGTCCATGCTGAAAATCCTTTTAAGGCAACATCATGACACTTCCTGTTTAATACCTTTTTCCTCTGGCAGTTGCAGCCATGTGAAATACGCTTATTTCATCATATTGCAACATCGTGCTTTAACATTGACCAAGACAGATAGGGTACTGGTGGGGAATTCACTTGGGGATGGTGCATTCTTGGTAGGGGGTACACACGAAGGAGATTGGGAAGAGGTCATACAAGTAGGTGGTACCCCAGGCAGCATGTTTTCTGGGACACCTACTCTTGAAGCTTCAGACCCAGGCAGAGACTAGCCTTTGAATTTTTTTTTTTTTTTTTATGTATTTAGTACAGGGTCTCACTTCACAGATGGGACTTTTAGTGATCCTCCTGTTTTCAGCCTCCCAAGTGCTGGGATCGCTAGCGTGTGCCATCATGCCCAGTCTTAATTGCTGTCTTAGTGCACCCCAAGGGTGGAGCCTGCACAGCATGTGGGGGATTGAACCCCTGTCCCTGCATCTGCCTAAGCAGGCACTTAATCTGTGAGCTATCAGGCCGGCCCCTAGCTTTTGATTGTTGAAGCTTGATGGGATTTAGGGATGGAAATAGTGATTATTCATGAGACCAAGAGGGTTGACCGAATTGGGCATGTCTTAATAGTGTTCTGAAGCATAAAACAGTATTCTGGCCAGATTGACCTCAGTCACATCCAGATTCTCAGACGTGGGGCCTAACCCTCTGTAACTTCTTTCCTGAAGACCAGCTGAGAAGAGCTCTTGACTCTGAGAGCAGGACGGGTTCTGCTCCCAGACAGGCAGTCGGGCTTCCTCCTCCAGCGGTTGTGCCACCTCCCGACAGCACCAGGCGCCAAGCTTGGGATCTGTAGAGGAGCTTAGGGAGGCTGAGGGAGAAATGAGGGGTGGGCTGAGAAAAGGAGATGTCCCTCAACTGACTGACTTGTGGTCCCAACTAAGTCCTCCGTTTTCCTGCTTAGCAGTGGGCAGCCCCTTGCCTTCTGCCTCCTCAGCACACATGGCCGGGCCAAGGTGTACAGATGCCAGTGGTGCATAGTCACAGCTTCACAGAAAATATCTGCTTGGTGATGATCATGATCCTGTATACACAGAGCCACTGCCAGCATCCTGCAGGCGCCCGCCCCCTCCTTTACCTGCAGACTCCACCAGCGCCCTTGTCCATTAGAACTGGCCTTTCCTGAGTGTGCACATTTCCAGGAGTCGGTCCCTGATCTGCTTGGTGCGGATGCCGTAGATGAGGGGGTTGAGGGCTGGAGGCAGCAGGAGGTAGATGTTGGACAGTAGCACGTGCACAGGCTTTGGGACAGTGTGACGGCCAAAGCGGTGCGTGAGGTAGGAGAAGAGACCGGGCACATAGAAGGCCAGAATGACACAGATGTGTGAAGTGCATGTGCCGAAGGCTTTGGCGCGGGCTTCCCGGGTAGGCAGCCGCAGCACGGCATGGGCAATGAGCCCATAGGAACCAGCGATGCCCACAATATCCACCCCTGACACGGCCAGCGAGAGTGCCAGCCCATACAAGTTGTTGGCGCGTGTGTTACCCGCCACCAGCTCTACCACCGCCATGTGTGCACAGTAGGCCTGGCGTATAGTCTTGGCACAGAAGTACTCAAGTCGTGCCACCAGCAGAGGGAAAGGCACAACGATTGCTGTAGCTTTGAATGTCAGTGCCAGAGCTGCGTAGCCCACACGGGCCTTGGTAACTAGCACAGGGTAGTGCAGCGGGCGGCCCACAGCCACAGCACGGTCACAGGCCATGGCCAGAAGCACACCAGATTCCACAGCGGTCAGTGCATGCACGAAGAACATCTGGGCCAGGCAGGCAGCATACGGTATAGGTCGGGGCCCAAGCCACAGCACAGCCAGCAGCCCAGGGGCTATGGATGTGGCTAAGCCCAGGTCTGTGGCTGCCAGAGTGGCCAGAAGTAGAAACATGGGCTGGTGCAGTGAGGAGTCCATGCACACCACTGTGAGCAGTGCCCCATTACCCAGCAGGGCCAGCAGGTACATGGGCCCAAACATGAGGGCTAGCCAGGCCTGGGCACGCCCTAACCCTGGAATGCCAGTCAGGATGAAGAAGGTTGGGCGTGGGAAGGTGGAGTTGCTCAGTGGAGTTTCTGCCATCCTGTGGGCATGGAGCTCTAGGGTTCATGTGGGCATGAATCCTGACCGGAGAGGGCCAGAAGGACAGATTTGGGGGATGTCACAGTGACACAGACCCATCCATGGAGTAACACTGGAGTGAGGGTAGGAAGATCACGAGGATAACCTTTGCTGGGTGGGCTTGGGATGGGTGATTATGTTCTAGTCTTAGCAGGGATGAGAGAATTCCTTGTTCTTAAAACCCTCACAGTGATTATGGAGTTAATGGGGGCTAGCGATGGTGAGGAGGTAATGAGGTAGGGTGACTGCTGCAGTGGCTGCCACGCCAGAGCTGACCAGTTGGAGCTCAGCTGAGAGTAGAGCTGAGGTGAATGCTCTTCTTGTCAGGTCAGGTAGCATCAGTCTCAGCCTCTGTAATTGAGGAGAAAACCCAAGTTGGGTGGGGATCAAGGGATCAAGGTGTCCTGTCCTTGACAATGGGGAGGGGGAACCTGGAAGCCTCAACCTTCTCAGCTGTAGAAGAATAGATACAATGTTTCCCAGCATTAACATTCTGTAAGCCAGTGCTCCAAGAAGTGGGTAGGCAGAGTGTGAAGAAAGGGAGAAACTAATGGGAGGTCTGGGGGACCTGGAGGGGAGCTGGGAGTTTGGAGAGGCAGGAGGAAACCCAGCAGGGGGTGGGTCGGGGGTGTGGGGCACTTACATTCTAAATTTCATGTTGAAGTAGTGAACTTGCATGGGTGAAGAGTGCAAGCTGGGGCTGGAGAGCATCAGTGAAAGAGTGGTGATAGCAAGAAAACAAATCTTTGCCTTTTGTGTCCTTTCATTTTTACTCTCGACGATCCAGAATGATAGTAGCTGCAGAGGTGGGGTTTTCTCTAGAATCTTGTTCCTGGGGTTTTAGGAAGTAGAAATGACAGAGGAAATGGCGCTCAACCCACAGTAGTCAGGGTAGGAATAGATCAGGAAGAAGCAGCTCTGATGGAGGAGGCAGGATGAGTAGATTTTGCAGTGTAAGTTTAACACCTGTTGAGTGAGGAAGATATTGGCCAACAGAGGACAGATCATGGGCACTGTGCACTGCAGCTTCTCTCCACCTTGGCCAGTGCTGTGGGGCCCTTTTGTGGCTGTTCCACCTGCCTCCCTAGGGTCCTTCTCCTTCCCCTGTGCTTCATTAACTCCTTCCTTTCTCGCCTCTGCGCCAGGCTCTTGAGCTCAGTGAATAAGGAAGAAACTGGAGAGGAAAGATCTGGGAGGGAGGAATACTGCCTCTGGGAGGTCTTTGCCAGCTCCATGAAATCCTGAGAGACAAGTACTAATAAAAATACTTCTTTTTCAAAAAATGAATGCATAAAAATAAAAAAGCCTTAAAGCTAACAAAAAGTTTTGAATAGTGTCCATCTTACTCTATCCAAGCTACTTGATTTTTTTGTCCCAGTAGAATGAGTTATAGGCATTGCTTATTAACTACACTGTCTTCATTGCTTATTGCATACAGTGTCTGAGTTACATTTGACTTTGAATAAATATTTGTTGCCTTTAGTCCAAATAGCCTATCGTGACTGACAGGGATTCTGTAGTTTTTTAGCAGCCTTTGGTATCAATGAAGAGAAAGTTACCATTAATCACCACAGGATGCAAATCACACAAAACCACAAGACTCATTGGAACAGTGTGGCCAGGGGCATGACAGAAACTTCATCAGTAACAGCTTTGCAAAGAGAGGAATCTAATGAACATGGCAGAACTGTTCTACATATATAAAATGGTCAGAAAATTTGTATTGACTATAATATATACGACAGTTACAGTTTACCTAGAAAAGGATAGAGGGTTTCTCTCATACCAGTGAGTATTAGAAGCAGCTCATGAAACACTGTAAAGCAGTAAAGGATGCTAATCTGGGACTAGGTGGAAAGGTGTTAACAGCAGATCTGGCTGGGTGTAGCTCCTAGGTGTGAGCTGAGGTTGCAGTTGGTGTCTGAGTCGTGTGCACACTGGGGGTTCCTCTCAGCTCAGCTCAGCTCAGCTCAGCTCATTTCCTGTGTTCCTCCAAGATGGAATCCTGTGTAGGTAAACTTGAAAATCACATTATGCTCAGTTTCCTAATGTGTCAATTGTGTTTGACCAAATTTGCATTTCAAAACCAGCATTAGAGCAGAACTGATTGATGCCCTTGTTTCTGGTCCCGTTCTGGGTGGTGAACATAACAAAAGTGGCCGCAACAAGATCTCGCTGCCCTTGGGGAGCTCACAGTTTAGTGGGCCCACACTGTAGACAGTTGGTGGAGAGCTGTGAAGACGGTCGCCTCAACTCAGGTCAGAACCAGGTAGAAGGGCTGCACGGAGAGCACTTCCACTCTTCCTTAGGAAGTCAGGAGAAACAAGTCTCCATAGTTCCCTAGGTTCACGCCCTGCTCTAAACTCAGGACAGTCACTGGAGGAGGGTGGGTAAATTCTTTGCCCCAGTTTTTCAGATAAACTAAGACAAAAATAGATTAATTTGTCCAAGGTCACACAGCTGGGAAATAGTAGAGTTAAGGTACTGAAGCATTCTGGTTTTGGTATACTTCCTGGCAGTCATTCCTCTGAGCATTTCAGTTGAGATTTAGTAGGTGAGTAGGAATTCTCTAGAATACTTGGGGAAAATTTTACCTGATGCTGGGACCGGAGACCACGGATTGGCAAATGGTGTCAAGGTTGCTGAATGGGACCATGCACCTGGATTATTTGCTGGTGGACGGTAACCTTTTGTCCACTCAGGAGGTAGGGGCAGTGTGGTGAGAGCCATGAAGGAGCGGGGAGGAAAGAACTTCAGGAAGATGCTGGTGAAAATTTGGGCTGTTTCACATACTCACTTTGGGTTAAAGATCGTTTATGTCAGAAGCTCTTAAGTCAGATAAGTTAAAAATTAAAGTAATGAACTATGTAGAAATAGTCTATATTTTGAATTTTCCACTTCCCAGTAATCTGAGATGTAGTTGGAGATGATGTTACTAGAAAATACCTTCTTCATTGCTCCCAGTCCATACTGGTTGAAGCTCTCTGAGCACAGTTTTGGTCATTTGGCTGGTTTTCTCTGTGACGTAAGTCATTAGAGCAGGGGATTTGAGATCTGTGGCCATGTGGGGGTGTGTGGCAGAGCCTGCTCTCTTCAAGATGTCTGGCAACTGCAGGGAGTGGGGTGGAAGGAGCAAGTGATGGTTCATTGGATCTCTCAGTTGCGTCTAGACTGGCCTGGACAAAAGGACAGATGAAGTCTGTTTGGAGAATGACTCCGATATTCTTACACTTCTTTTGCTACCACCCACTTGAGTCCTACAATATGGTTCTAAGATAGTACTCATGTCCATGTGGGCCTGACCTCTGTGAATTTCTGCTTCAAGTGATGCATTAACAACATAAAAGAACACATCCAACTACACAGAATAGTACAGATCCAAAATCTTGGGTTCTAATGGTGCTATTCAATGCTTAACTCTTTTGGAATTTCTCTGAGGCAAACTCTCAGTTGTCATAGTCAATACAAGACTCTCTGTGGCCAGTGGCATCACAGCAGTTGAAGCTTTACCTCGTCTGTGTTTCTAAGGCGTGGAAGAAGGGCACGGCAGAGGAGAGAAGGTCCATGGCATGGCAGAGGAAAGCAGGAAGAAGGACCAAGGGAGGAAGGAAGGCAGTAGATCCTTGCAGGACACTCACCCAGTGCCCTACGTCCTCCGGCCAGGTTTCACCTTCCAAACCACACATAGCTATAACCTCTCAAGTAGATTAATCCTCTGATGAGTCTCACACTCCACGATCCAGGCACCTCTCAAAAGGCTCCACCTATGTGTGCATGAGGCTTTGGGGACATGCGTCTAGATGTAAACCGTAGCAGACAGCATTTGGAATTTGAGTATTTGGAAGGTCATTATGGCTAGATGAGGTCATGAAGGTGAGACCCTCCCACATTAGATTAGTGCCCTCACAACACGAGAAAGAACAAGGGCTCTGTCCCACTTACCATACTTGTGAGAATACTGTGAGAAGGTGACTGACTGCACACCAAGGCTGAGCCTCATCAGCAAGCAGGCACCTTGATTCGAACTTCTCAGCCTCCAGAATGGGGAGGGAGAAATGTTGTGGTGTAAGACATCCAGTCTATGATATTTTGTTATGGCAACATGAAGGGACAAAACAGTCAAAGAGCAATTAAGGCTCCTCACGCTAGGAGCTTGTGTAGTTGACTCCTCTCCACTGCAGTGTGCCCTATTTTTACATCCTTTTTCAAGAACGTTGCTGCAGCCTCATAACTGATCCTCTTGCCTCTGATGTTCTCTGTGTGTATTATAATTTTTTATTTTTGTTTATTTATTTGGTACAGGGTCTCACTATGCAGTTCAGACTCATACTGATCCTCCTGTTGCAGCCTCCCGGTATTAGGATTACAGGTGTGCGCCACCACGCCTCATCAGCATGGGGCTGGCATGGCATGCAGTACTAGGGATCGAACCCTTGTCCTTGTGCTTGCTGAGCAGGTGCTTAGACTGCTGATCTATCTCCCCAGCCCCTGCTCTTTTTGGTTTTTTTTTTTTTTGTTATACTTTTGAGAAATAGCTAATATAAAAGCACAGAGATTAAGAAAGTGTACAAATATTAACATACTCTGAATTATTAATTATTGTTTTATCCCATTTACTTTTAGTTCTTTTTTAATAAAGGCAATAGAAATTACAGATCAAATTAAAGTCTCTTTTATCCCTATAGGGTCTCATTCACTAGCCTTACAGACAGTATTTATCGTAAATTAGAGTGTACCTTTTACTTCATATTTTATAAAAACTTCTGCTTGTTGGTGCTTTTCAATGTTTAATTATTTCCTACCATATGCAGGAAATTATGTTTTAGGGTTCTGTTTACATGGATGAACAAATCTTTAGCATTCCTTTAAATTTGGTGCCATAGTTTTACATCTCATGATTGACTCTGTATGCTGCTATTGCTGTCTTTGTACATGTCTCCACGTATAACCAGAGAGGTTCTTCAAAGCTTTGTGTGTGTATTTTCCTAGAGCATATCTAGAAGTGGAATTGCTGGATCATAAGATACACACATTTGTTTCTTTAGCAGATTATAGTGAAATTGTTGGTTTTAATTTGGTTTCCCCCTAGCAGGTTTACAAAAGACTCTGTTTTTAAAAGTATCTTTCAGAATGCCTTACATTATCAGAATTTTTGTAACTGTAAATAATCAGAAATATTATCTTGTTTTGATTTATAGTTCTATGAATTTAAGATTTATCTTCTGAAACTTTTCTAATAATTTCCTTTGCCTACTTTTAAAACAAATTAATTGCTGTCTCTACCTATAATTTTATGTAGAAATTCTCTCTATATAGAGAATTCTAGGTACTAATCCTTTATTTTATATTGGAAATATAACCTTCCAGCCTGTTTTTATTTTTATATATAGTATCATTTATCTTGAAGAAAATTTGAATTTTAATAGAAAGCACATCTAAAGGTTTTTTTTGTGTTATTTAAGAAGTTATTTCCTACCCTGAAATTGTAGAAATAACATTATTCATTTTTGTATAGTGTATAAACTTTAGCAGTAGTTGATATCACTCCTAGTTTTGATTTATGGAACACTTATTATGAGACATTCTATATATATATATATCCTTCATTTTAATGTGGTAGACACTTATTTCCATTTTACAGATGAAACAATTGAGGTATAGGTAGCTTATTTTTCATCACAAAATTTCTAATGGGCTTGCATTTGAATCTAGATCATTGTAGGTCCAAAATGGGTTTCCCTTTTTTGTTTGTTCTTGAGACAAGCGTTTGTTGTATAGTTCAGCTAGTACTGAACTTATTATATAGCTCAGACTGGCCTCAAACTTGTGGCAGTCCTTTTGCCTCAGCCTCCTGGAGTGCCACCATGCCTGGGCCTACTTTTATCCCCAAAATGGATTCTCCCGATATCTAGTACCAGAGTTGTGATGACTTCATGAAACCAAATCAGCTTGCTTTTCTTCTTTTTCTTCTTACTAATTTCATTTCCCCACATCCTGCATTTCCTCCCTTCCCGAGAATGGTGTACCATTCAAGGTTGAAAGAATTACATTGCTTTGCCTGAAGTCTGTAGACAGTGTTTCTTCTATTCTCCAAATTTACTCTGATATTCTTTGTTTTCTTTTTCCTTCCTTCCTTCCTTCCTTCCTTC
>NW_004524722.1:6869681-6877297 GCF_000260255.1 Octodon degus | reverse complement strand
GCTTATTGCAAATGCCAATTTTTCTCAGTCTTTGTATTATTAAAAAATACCTCTTTTGAGCTGAATATGGTGGAAGGAGCCAC
Organism: Octodon degus; assembly: GCF_000260255.1. Lineage (NCBI taxonomy): Eukaryota > Metazoa > Chordata > Mammalia > Rodentia > Octodontidae > Octodon > Octodon degus. The sequence goes on along the minus strand of NW_004524722.1, from coordinate 6,877,214 downwards.
ACAACAAGCTTGATCCCAGCCTTTGCAAATTAGCAACTGTGCAAGAGCTTGTCAAAAAGACAGAAGTCTATGCCCTTGCACTGGCTGACCACTTCCATGTTCCTTGTGTGCAGGGAGCAACACCACATAGTTGTTCAGCAGTCGTCTTAGTTTTTTTTCTGGTTGCCTAGACAAAAGACCCAACACCCAAGGTGAAGGTGTGAAGCTCTACTTGGCTCGCAGTTTGAAGAGGCTTCAGTTCATAGAGAGGTGGCTCAGGGCAGGGTCGCGTGGCAGAGAAACATCACGGAGCAGAAACAGTTCATGCAGGTAGAAGGCAACAGGGCAGCAAGCTACAAACAGCACCCTTCTTTCTATCCCTTGCATCTCATCCAGACTACCCACTCTTAGTGCAGCAGCACTATACCCAGGGTGGGACAGCCTTACTCCTAGCTTCACACCATGAACCAGTCCCTGCATCACCTCCTTGATCCCAGCAGCACACACCCTAGATTCAGCCACTGCAGTGCTCACCCCTCCCCTTAGCTACACATGGTTTGGGGGTTTCAATGCCTAGATTTTGCTCATATCTGTCTCTCCTATTCCCCACCTTTACATTTCCTCTGCCTTACTATTATTTCCCTTCTCATGTCTAATAATATTCTCCCTATTGGCTTATCCTAAACATAATTTTAAAATGTAGTTTATTAGTCATCTCTTCCAAAAATACAAATTTCACAAATATTTCCAGTAATAACAACAAAAATAAAGATGTATGAGGAAAAAGGATAATCTCTACTTTGTCTTTGTTCCAACTCCTCTTCCATTCCTAAGATAATCACAAATTTCTAAATATAAACATATAGATATGTAAACATATAGATACTATAGTTACTAGGGTTTTTAAATAATTTTGAAATGAAACTGTATGTGTGTTCTGTAACCTCCTTTTAGTTATTTGACAATTTTTTTTTCCTGTACTTTAGGGTAGGGTCTACAGGGTCTCACTACATATATTTGACTCCTAGTGATTCTCCTGTTTTCAGCCTCCCAAGTGCTGGAATTACAGGCGCTCGCCATCACGCCCAGCCTCAATTGCTGTCTCAGTGTACTCTGGGGGTGGGGCCGGCACTGCACAGCAGGGATCAAACCCTGGCCTCTGTGCTATGCCTAAGCAGGCGCTTTAGCCCACTGAGCTATCAGACTGGCCTTTTATTTATTTATTTATTTATTTATTTATTTTTCTTGACAAATATTAGTTGAGCACCTCCTTTTATTCAAGGTACTGCGCTTAGGTGCCTAACAATAATATACTGCAGAAATACTTAAGGTTATTAGTTATACCCATAACATATGCTTTTTGAATAGTTTTATACACAAAACACTTGATTATGAGATAACTATATACTTGTGTGAAATTGAAGGAATAGTAGAGATAATTTATGTAGTTTCCCCAGCTTGCAAAAGTATTATATAGTATCCCAACCAGGATATTGATATTGTTATAGTCAAGGTATATAAAAATTTAATGACCACACAGGGTTTGATCCCTGGGGTGCCATGCTGGCCCCATCCCCACACTGAGATGGCAATTGAGACTGGGTGTGATGGTGCATGCCTGTAATCCCAGCACTTGTGAGGCTGAAAACAGGAGAATCACTAAGAGTCAAATCTATGTAGTGAGAACCTGTAGACCCTATCCTGTAGACCCTATCCTAATAAATATTTGTGCATTTCTATCTGCTTCGTCCTATACATCCATTGAAAACTCCTAGAAACCACAATCTCTGTTTCTACAATTTTGTCTTCTAAGTAGTTATATAAATGCAGTGATATCATTTAAAATCTTTTAGATTTTTTTTTTTGACTTGGTGTATTTTCCTTGAGAGCCTTCAGGTTGTTGTTGTGTATATAATTCGTTCATTTTTAAGTTTAGGTTTTTTTTTATGGTACCAGTTTGCTTGACCATTCATCTACTGAAAGACATCTGAGTTTTTCCAGCTTTTGGTGATTTCTAATAAAGCTTCTTTGAACAATTGTGTATGAGTTTTTTTTTTTTTTTTGAAACTAAGTTTTGATTTTTCTGAGATAAATCACTGAATCCTGTTGCTGACTCATGTTTAATTTTTGTGAAATAATTGTGCCATAGACTGGTGCAACTGTTATGGAAATCAGTGTGGAGACTCCTTAGAAAACTTGGACTGGAAATCCAATTTAAGCCAGCTATTCCTCTACTGGGAATTTTTCTGGAGGATCTGAAAACATCATATCATAGTGATACATGTGCCTATGTTTATAGCAGCACAATTTGTGATAGCCAAATCTTGGAAACAGTCAAGATGCCCATCACCTGAGGAATGGATGAAAAAGATGTGGCTTTTTTATACAATGTAGTATTACTCAGCTATAAAGAATGATAAACTCAAAACCTTTATATTGAAGTGGATGCCACTTGAAGATATACTCATAAGTGAAATAAACCAGACATACATGTGTAAATATCATATAGTTTCCCTATTATAAAAACTAAAAAGAAGAAGCACAAATAGAAAGGTATAATACAATTAAAAGGAAAGCAAGAACTTGAGGACTAGACAATGGAGAGAGATCAAGGAGAAGAGCTAGGAAACATGACAGAGGCAAGCCGTACAGTTATATGTACAAGATGGGTAAGGCAATGATCCTGAGAATCTTCAGAAGATTTTTGAATCCAACAGTTAATTGGGAGAATTCTCATCCTGACTAACTATATATACTGATACCTGTGAACTAAGCAACTGCACTGAAGATGGCAATTTGTAATAGGTTCATTCTTGGAGTGCCTGTCATTCTGGTCTTCTGAATATGTGCTGCTTGTCATGACACGCCAGTTACTGTCGTGCTGTATCTTGGGTAGATGATTGTTTAAAAAGGAAGGGGGTGGTGAATGAAGGCAGGAGACAGGAAAAGGAGTGTTGTGGGACTGTCCTGCAACAATGTTGTATATGGTTAGAGTTCTAGACTTATGTGTGAACATATATAATTCTTTATTCCTATTTTAAATATATTTCAATTTTAAATTTTTTTTCATCATATTCTGATGGGACTTAAAGTTTAACATATCAATGCTTATGAAAAATACCTGTTCCATGTTATGCCTAAGATGTTTGATATTCAGACAGATAGTGAGGTTAAGCTCAACAGCCTAGGTTACATGGTAATAACAATAAGCTTCTCTTTTGGAGAGTTAACAACCTAAGTTTGCAGACCAAAATAAGAGAAAAAGGAGGGCCGCAAGGAAAGCCAACATTTTGGCCCTAGCCTTCCAAGGTCAATTAAGACTCAGGACATGTGAGAACTTGTACTGTAATATCATGTACCTCGGTAGTGTCCAAAATTTTCTGATCAAGAAGATTATGGGGCCAAAGAGGAAAGTGATCGATGATGTAGAGTGTGCCTAAGGAGAGTCACATGGTGAGAAAACATTCTCTCAGGCTTTCACAAAGAGCACATTGGCCAAACAATGGTCGTGACTCATCCACATGACTGACATTGACAAAGGATCTACAATCTGAGGTACAGGGTCTCAGAATAAATCCTGAGGGTATTTGACTGACCTTATCAGATCCAAAAGCTACAATTCTTGCTTACATAGGTCTTGCTTTATCTTGGTCTTAACCATGCAGTAGAAAAGTATAAAAGCAAAGTATGAGAAGTAAAGCCATGCTGTTATGTTGAGCTGTCGGGGACTCAGGTCAACAACTTCTGACATTACCAGTGAAGTGGAAGACCCAATACTATTATGTACTGCTGAACTATTTTGGAATGTTTTGCTGAGTTCACACCTATAAAATTTAAATGATAGAACTAAACATTTGTTCTAATAGTGTTTGTAAATAAGATATCATGTCTACATCTTGTACAACAAATAACCACTAGGAAGACAGTATGCAATGTGTTAATTATTGGAATTGTCCTACCAATTTGATTTGAAACTGTCTCATTGCTATTTTTTTCTCAATAAAATTATGGAAAAAAAAAGAAATAATTGTGTCACAGTATACCCCTCCATGCACATGTTGAAACCTAATCCTAAATACATTTGGAGGTGGGTTCTTGGGAGATGATTAGTTGATAAAGGTAGGGCCCTCATGAATAGAATTAGTGTCCTCATATAAAAGGAAAGCATTGTCATCTCTCCCACCAAGTGGTAGCTATCTGTAAACCGGGAGGCAGTTCCTTGCACACATGAATCTGTGGGTGCCCTGGTCTTGGACTTCACCCCCTCCAAAGTGTAAGAAATAAATATATGTAAAGCCATCCTGTCTATAGTATTTTTTAAAAAAATATAACCCTAGGCTAAGACACTGCCAGACTTTTCTTAAGTGGTTATGCCATTTATATTTATACCAATAATTTCTTACCTGTTTGTCTTTTATTTTTCTAAACTTGTTTCACTCGTTAGAATTTCCAGGGATGTTAAATAAGACTGGTATGAGTCAGGATCTTTCCTGGGTTCCTGGCCTTGAAGTAAAATCATTGAGATTTTCACCATTAGCATAATTTTAGCTGTTGGGGCTGGGAGATAGCTTAATGGCATAAGCGCCTGCCTGGTAAGCACAAGGTTCTAAGTTTGATTCGCATACTAAAAAAAAAAAAAAAATTGCTGTAGGTTTTTGTAGATGTTTATTGTTCAATTGTGGTCATTCCCTTTATTTCTTAGTTGGTATAAGTTTTAGTCATAAGTGGATGTAGCTTTTTGCAAAAAAACTGTTCCTTGCTTCAGGTGATATGATGCTGTTTTTTAAGCTTGTTTATTTTATTTTTTATTGACTTTATTGAAAATCAATAATTACATGGCATATTAAAAATTGCAGACAAATATTGAAATGTGAAAGTTATAAGATGTAGATAATTAATTTTAGAGAAATACATCTGAAAGGAATATATAGCATGAGATTAATAATAGATTGCACATTGTAAACAAATTATTTACAAACTTAAATGAATATAACAATAAAATTGTTCAAAATAAGAATGAAGAAGAAAGAATTTACAGATCAGTCATATAATAGTTCACTCTGTGCCAAAATCCAGACACTTTTAAACATAGAATTCTCAAAGTATAAGGGGATAGGCAATAAATATTTATTTATTTATTTTATTGTATTGAGAAACAAATAGTGATGATACATTTTCAAAACCAATTAGTATGACAATTTCAATAATTAATACATTGCATATTATTGTCTTCATAGTGGTTATTCATAGTAGAAGATGCAGACATGATATCCTGTCCAAACACTCTTAGTACAAATTTTCCTATTCATTGAATTAAGAGAAAGTAGCTGTATATCTATCCTAACTATTTTGTATATACAGATACAAAATGGTCCTTCATTTATATCCCCTTTTTTGCTTAGTTTTGTTAGAGATGGGTATTCTATTGTCATTTAAACATTGTAGGTGTATGAATTCAGCAAAATAATACAATATAGTCAAGTAACCCACTACTATTATGGACTACGGGACTATATTGGATTATTTTGCTGAATTCACGCACATTAAGCTTTCTTATGTGATGAATTACATAGATTTTTTTTTGAAACAGTCTTGTTATCTAGTTCAGGCTGGCCTTAAGTTTACTATATAGCCTAGGCTGGCCTCTGACTCATGATGATCTTCCTGCCTCAGCCTCCTGAGTGCTGGGATTAGAGGTGTGTGCCACCAACATTGATTGCTGAATGTTGAATCAATGTATACCTGGAGTAAGTCCCATGTTGTCATAAGGCATAATTATTTTATACATTGTTAGATTGGATTTGCTAATATTTTATTGAGATGTTTTTCTTGTTATAATTTTTGTTTTTTAGTATGGCCTTCATTTGGGTTTTGTTCAGGGTAAGATTGACCTCAAAGGCAGTTGGGATGTTCCCTTTACTCTAGGATGGCGTAAAGATTGGCATTAAGTTTTCTTTAAAGTTTAGCAGAATTCTTCCATAAGACAGAGTGGGCCTAGAGACTTTTTTATCAGAAGGTTTTAAATTACAGATTTAATTTTTTTTTCCTCCGAATGCCTTCAGGGCAGGTTTGGCTGGCTTGAGTTCTGGGGATTGAATCACAGCAACCTGAGTCTGACTGCTTTGTTGAAGCAGGCACTTAAAGAGCTGAGCTAAGGGGCAGACCCCCTTAATTTTTAAGATGCTTGCAGACTATTTTATCTTTTTTGAGAGTTAATTTTTGTTTTTTCAGTTCCTGAGAAATTGACCCATTTCTTCTAAATACTCAGATTTGTGATCATAGTTTTTCATAGCATTCTAGTTACTTTTCTCACTGCTGAGTTACTTTTCTTATTTAACTCTGACACCCAGAGTTAAAGATGGAAAGGTTTATTTGGACTACAATTTGTGGAGGTTTCAGTTCATAATTGGTTGGCTCCAAGGGAGAGTGGCATGGCAAATGGGTATTGCAGAGGTGAAAGAGTTCATGGCAGGCAGAAGGCAACAAAGCAGTGAAGTAGTGCAGCAGCAGCAGCAGCAGCCTGTCTCTTTTATCCCTTCTCCCCAGGGTGGACCTTTCCATTGTCCACACCCAGCACCAGGCCAGAACAATCAGTGGACTAATTTAGTATTCATCCATCCTTAATTCCAGCATCACAGACTTAATTCTAGTACCACACAGCCTAGATCTAGCCACCTCTGTAAAGCCTCACCTTTGCCCACATGAGGCTTTGGAAGGACATTTAGATACAAGCTAGAATATATAGTGGTTCCTTAACTGTGATGGTGATAGACTACGGTGCTACCTTTCATTTTATTTCTGACATGATTGTTTATTTCTTTTCATTGTTAACCTTGTTAGAAGTTTATAAATTTTCGAAGAGTCTGCTTTTTTACTTTTGGATTTCCCCTACCCCCTAATTTCTGATTTTCAATTCCATTAATTTGTGCTCTTCATTATGTTCTCCTTTCTGTTTGCACTGGGTTTATTTTTCTCTTCTTCTAGTTTCTTGGGGTGAGGAACGTAGATTACTGATCTGAGACCTTTGTTTTTTTCCACTGTTGTCATGTGGTGCTACGAAAGTCCTCCTAGTGCTGTCTGGGCTACATCCCACACACATTGTATTTTAATTTCTGCTCATGTAGTGCTTGTTTTAAAAAAAAAAACTTATGATTTCATTTTAAACTAGCAGTTTATTTAGAGATGTGTTGTTGATTTCCAAGTGCTTAGAGATTGTCTTGGTTTCTCTCTGTTATTCATTTCCAGTTGTCCAGCAGCTCCCCAACCCCAAGATGGAATTATTCTATGGTCAGAAAACAACCCGGGTGAATTTATTTTTAAGTTGATGAGTCTTATTTTATGGCTCAAGATAAAGTTAATTTTCATACATTTCCATGGGTATTTGGAAGACAAAACTGTGTTCTTCTGTTTTGGAGTGGAAAGGTTGCACATGTGAACTTGATCCTATTTCTGGACTGTGTTGGCAATTCTTCTATACCCTGAGACACTTTGTCTAGTAGCTCTGTCAGTTGCTAGGATCGTTACTTCTACAATAAGAGGTCTGTTGACCTTCCA
>NW_004524722.1:6866235-6868296 GCF_000260255.1 Octodon degus | reverse complement strand
AGCAGCACTTCTAACAGTTTGGGGATGGGATATCACACAAAGTTCTAGGATGTCATGGACATGGATAATGTCCATGATGCTTACTGATGGCCAGGTGTCACTTGTGGGACTGAGTTACTACTATTTCCTTGATAGCCACCCTGTAGACCCAGATAGAATCCTGACTCATAGGGTGCAGGAGAAATCCATTTGTAGAGTATGCAGATGGAAATATTTTGCTGCTGTATACAAAAGAATATCTGAAAGACTGCTTTTGATACCTCTTATTCTCCTGTGTTTAATTGTTTGCTGTATTTGGTGAGTTCTTTCCATTCTCATTCATGGGGCTGTGATCAATTTGCTCCCTCTCTAAAACTTCTTTTAGTAGTCTGTGTAGGCTTGGCTTTGTTGTTATGAAATTCTTCAGTTGTTCTTTGTCATGGAAGTATTTCACTTCTCCATTATACGTGAGAGTTTTGCAGGGTATAACAGTCTTGGTTGGAATTTGTTTTCTTGCAAGACTTATAGTACATTGCTCCATGCTCTTCTTAACTTGATGGTTTGTGAAGAGAAATCTGCCCTTATTCTGATGGGTTTTCCTTTAAATGTGATTTGTTTCTTTTCTCTAGTGGCTTTTAGTATACTGTTCCTGTGCTGAATTTCTGGGATCTTGATTATTATATGTCTGAATGTGTTTTTAATTGGGTTGATGCTATTTGGAGTTCTATATGCTTCGGTTATGTGAATGTCAGATTGTTTCCCCATATTTGGGAAGTTTTCTGCTATTACTTCCATCCATATTATTTTTATATCATTTGTATTGACTTCTTTCTTATTGATCCCTATTACTCTCACATTGTTCATCTTTCCATCATCTTGCAGATGTTGAATTATTTTTTCCTGCATCCTAATTGTTTTTAACAGATCTTTTCTTACTTTTTTACTAGCTGCAATGGTGTCTTTAAGGTCTGAAAGTCTATTTTCACTTTCATTCAAAAGGTTTTGCTAACTTTTGATTGAGGTTTTAATTTCCTGTATATCACTTTGAATCTGCTTCATGCATCCTATTTCTTTCCTATATTGCTTATTCAAGGATTCCATCATTTTTATATTCTACTCTATTTTTTATCAGTGTCTTCTTTAGAAGCACTTAGTACTTCTTTCATTATGGGTATCATTTTTTTTCTTTACTTCAGAAATTATTTCTGATCAGATTTCCTCTATACCTTTCTGCAGTTGTTTCTTTACTTCTAACACTATTATTTCAGAGATTTTAGATGTGTGATTTCCAATTTCTTCTATGCTAGTGTCTTCTGCATTTGTTCTGGGTGGGCACAGGGTTGGAGAATGCATTTTGCTCCTTCTCTTTGTCATTTTGTGTAGCACTGTCTTCTACGTTTGGCGTAGAGCTTAGATAGAGTTATTATCTTAGCACCAGGTCCAATCTACGAAGTACAAACACATCCAAGTGAGTGTGGGTGAGTCTGGTTGCTGTGCTCCACTTCTTCCTGCTGCAGCCCTTGGAACTGAACCTTCTGTGCTACTCTGGCATGACGTTCTGCTCCTAGATTAGCTGGGTAAGTCCTGCCTCTAGCCTCTTTGCAGGGAGTTCTGCTGCAGGGCTCCACACTGGGACTGGGCTCTGGGTCGAATGAGGATCTGGCGGGCCCTGGGTGGTCTCACTCATATGCTGGACCTGGGTTGAATGAGGACCTGGAGGGTCATGGGTGGTCTCACTCACATGCCAGGCCTGGCTCCTCTTTCATGTGTTTTGTGATTGTTTTTGATATATGCGTGTTTGGGATCATACTGTCTTTCTAGTAACTTCTATGATCATTATGAAATGGGTCACTTTGTCTATAGCGATTTTCTTTGCTCCGAGTTCCCTTTTATCTGAAATTAATAAAGTCACTCCTACTTTTAAGTATTTGCATGATATATGTTTCCATACCTTTTTTTTTTTGGACTTGGAATTGAACTCAGAACCCTGTGCTTGCCAGGTAGGCACTGTGCCACTGAGCTACATTCCTAACCCTAACCTTTAATTTTCAATCAACCTATGTCATTAACTTTGAAATTAAT
>NW_004524722.1:6853740-6865725 GCF_000260255.1 Octodon degus | reverse complement strand
AAAAATATGTGCGACTTATTATGGTTGATACTACCATTTTATCACTGTTAGTGGAAACTTTAGATTCCTTGACTCTTTTCCCTTTTAAATGTTACTGCCTTGAGTATAAGACAGTGTTATGATTTTTGTTTTATGTATTTATTTTTAATTATTTAATTTTTTTGGTATTAAATGTGGTCTTTTATTTTGTATACTTAATTTTTAAATATGGGCTCTGTAGGTCAGAACCCTGAAGTAAACAGTGAGTACCAAGGCAAAATCACAACAAAAAGTTGAAATTTATACAGTTGTGTTAAAATCTTTGTGGTATTTTTAGGATGTAGCCAGCAAGGAATAGGATTTATAAATTTCTCCAACATATAGATTCAGCAAGTTTTCTACAATTCATTATTATATTAATTTAAGTGATTGTATTATCCTCAGAATATACACTATACCATGGTTAAAATTTGAATTACAAACAAAATACCTAGTTTAAATAAACAAATAGTGGAAATTTTGTCACAAATTAAAAGGTAGAATTGAAATCAGTTCCATTCATAGGTCAAATAGGTAAAAGTAGGTGATGGAAAAATGAAAGAATTAAAATTGCATCTTCACATCAGCCCCGACTTTCCTAAATAAAACAATACAGAAAGGAGAGCTTATGTGATGGTGTGTCTTCTGTTCTTTTTAGAATACATACATAAATTGAAAATGGGGATTCCAAAAGAATAGCAACTTCTGTATCATACAATACAGATTAAAGATACTCAAGAGACTATTGGTATAGTCTTTCAGGCTTTCAAATCTATCAGGTAGAAAAAGAGCCTGACAAATTTGTTGAATAGTACAAAAGTAAACATCTTGTGGGTTTTATTCTTATCATTTAAGGCTGCACTGAGCATTGCGGCATATAATTTTTTTAACCAAAACTTACAGTTGCTTCTTGCACTGTTACTTATGCTGCTATTAACAATGGAGGAGACATGAAATCCCACCAAGCTTGCTAAGATTCAGAGCCTTTTAAAAGCAAAAATAAGAATTACATACAAACTTAAAACTGCTGCACTCCAAAAGGTGCGAAATTAATTTAAAAAAACAACTAAGAGACTGAAAGAAGATATTGTCAATAGTAATAACAAAAATTTAATGTTGTATATTTTCTTTTATTTTTAAAAATAATTTTATTGAGAAACAAATAGCAATGAGACAGTTTCAAAACTGATTACTAGCACAGTTTCAATAATTAATACATTATTAATGTCTTAGTTGTTATTCATTGTACAAGATGCAGACATGATATCCTGTTTACAAACACTATTAGAACAAATCTTTCTATTCACTGAATTAGAGAAAGTAGTGGTATATCTAACTATTTTGAATAACAGATACAAAATGATCATTTATTTGTATCCCCTTTTTTGTTTAGTTTTGTTAGAGATGGGTATTCCATTGTCATTTAAATATTGTAGGTGCGTGAATTCAGCAAAATATTCCAATATAGTCCAGTAGTCCATAATAGTAGTGGGTCAGCTGAAGGACTGGCAATGTCAGAAGTTGTTGAGTTGAGGCTTTTATTTTTTTTAATTTCTGAAATGCTTTATTCTTTTGATCAGTATACATTATATTAAGTATAGAATTTCCTTAAAAACGAATAAATCTTAGTTTCAGTATCAGAACATCGTTATGGAGAGGGAAATATCTGGCTCTTTTGATTTTTTACATTTATCCAAGTTCCAAGCAGATTCTCATATTTAGGTTCTTCTGTGTTATTTCTGTCCAAGTTGTGACAGCTGTCTCATGAATTGCGCAGCACTGAAAAGCTCACTGCAGCCATACAAAATGTGCTTGCCTTGCTTCCCCTTTATGTAGTCAACAAGGTTTTGGTACTCAATACAGTTGCCTCCTCCCACTACAAAAACAATCACCTCTTGGAATGGATTTTTGTTTCTAGGAATTGAGCTGTCATTGCCCCTCAGCATTTTGGGATCAAAATATCGATAGCCATCAGTTTCAGGATTTGACTTCATCTCCATGAGATTGTCTAAAACACAGGTAACAGGAAGATTTTGCTGTTTTAATACAAGGTTCTTCACTCCCTCCATCACAAACTGTGATCCTGTATTCATGACTCGTGAAAAGAGGCCCATTGGTTTAGTGGTAGTGTTACCATAGTTGGCAGGAGCTGAGGCCATCTTGGCAAAAGCCTTCCACTGTTTGATATATTGTAAAGGATTAAGGTTGCATTTTGCATCTGTTAAAGCTTTTTTATATTGCTCCAAATCAGCCTCAGAAGGTGCTTACTGTGTGCTTATGTAATAGATAAGAAACAGCCTCATTTTGTCTTCCGGAGTTCCTGCATCAGGGTCTGATATTATGTCTAGAAGAGATTTATCCAGAGTAGTTTTGCTCATTATCTTTTCTTCATATTCAAAATATATGTCCAGCTTCCTTGCCTTTATATGTTCCAAAACAGCAGTGGCAACACTTGTGTGTAGATCAATAAGGCTTTTTTTTTTTCAAGAAGTTCTGGCAAAGAACTCACAGCTGATGTTAACTTGGCAGTGTTGTCAGAAAGCACACTTATGGCTCCTTCATCTTCCCCTTCTAGCCCCATTACGCTTTGAAGTCTTTTGACCTCATCTTCTTGTGCTCTGTAATCTTCTAGCTCTTGCTGAACTGATTCTGCAACTTCTGGGAATGGACTTCCTTTATGTTTCTGCCAAAATTTATCAAGTGGGGTTAAATCATAAGACTTCTTGTTTTTCTCTCTTTGGTCTAGCACCAGCTGGAGAGTTTTCCACTCCTGAAGATTCTTCCAAATTTACTCTGTTTAAGTGGAAATCTTTTAGCTCAGGTTGCCTTCAAATTCACTCTGTTCCAGGCTGATCTTAAACTTGCACTCCTCCAACCCCAGCCTCCAAAGTGATGGGATTACAGGTGTAATCCTGTGTAAATATGTAAACCAGCATATCATGCACCAGTGCCTGATACATCCATGTGTGGTGCAAAGGAGTCGCCAAGTCAACGTTTCTGTCAATGAGGACTAATAAAGGCCTCTGGAAGCCCAACTGGCCAGCTCTCCGTGTGTCACCTGTAAAAAGACTATTTCTTGCATCCCTCAGATTTTCCCGAAGTTTCTTATCTAGTTTCCCTGCCACCATTTCTGCTGCTGTTCCTTTTGAACATCAGATGATAGGAACAGCACCTGTCTGCCTCTCTCGAATACTAGCTGCCGCCGCCATCTTGCCTCCCTCCATCCACCGCTTGGCTGGCGAGTGGGAGTTGAGGCTTTTATAGCTCAGCATATTAATATGGCTTTACTTTTTGTACTTTGTTTTTTTATTTTTCTGCTGGATAGTTAAGACCAGGATAAAACAAGACCCATATAACATGAAATGTAACTTTTGCATCTGATAAAGTTTAATTTTTTGTTTTCAGTTTTTTAAAAAAAATTATTTATTTATTTATTTGGTATAGGGTATCACTATGCAGCTTGGACTAGTAATGATACTCCTGTCTCAGCCTCCCCAGCTCTAGGAGGCATGCGGTATGGGGGATAGAACCTGGGTCCTTACACTTGCCAGGCAAGTGCTTAGACTGCTGAGCTATCTACCCAGCTCCTATGATTTTTGTTTTAATCATTGCATATGATATAGACAACTCTTGAGGAGAATTTTTTTTGTTTACTTCTTCTATTGATGTGTTGGTCTTTCTGATGTTCAAAATATTCTTTCTTTTCACAAATACGTATAACCTTGTAATGAGTTCTCCTCTCAATAATGAGAATATTTTCATCAAAGAAACCCTCTCTGCTTTTTGCATCCAGAGGCAGCCATTCTCAATTTCTACTTGATTTCTTGATTTCTGCTAGTTTTTTCTGTTGTAGTGGTCATGTGAGTGTGACTTCATGGTGTGTAGCCTTCTGTATGTGGGCTTTTTCACTTGACATAAGGGTCTTGAGTTAAGTTTGTGTTCCTGCATGTTTAGTAATTCATGTTAATTGCCAAATAATATTCCATTATATGGACATATCAAAATTTGTTTAATTTCGTGTTGATGCACTTTTGGTTCATTTCTGATTTTTGGCTACTGTAAATAAGCTTCAACATTTGTGTTAAAAGTTTTTATGGATCTATTTCTCTTAAAAGAAATGCCAAGCTTAATCCTAAGAGTAGAATTTCTGTGTTGCCACCCTTTTCCTTATTTTCTTCTATTGACTACTTACCAATTTCTTTTTAAATTAATTTTATTGGTACCAATTAATTTTATTGGTACAGTTTGATACAATGATCACATTCATCACAGAGCATTTGTCCCTGTATGTAACATACATGGATCCTTCTTTTCCCCCATCTTTCTCATCCATTCAACCTGCCTTATTTACAAAAGCGTTTATTCTGTTTCTTCTTCTACTCCCTTCCCCCGCTTCCCTTCTCATTTGAACATTTTCTTTCTGCTTTTGAACATCTGTTATACATTTTGGTCCTTGTTTAAACTTTTGGTTTCTCATACTGGGGAAGCAATGAACTATTTAAATATGTGTGTCTGATTTGTGTCAGTTAAAAGTGTGTTCTCAGGACTGGCCAGATAGCTCAGCAGATTAAAGTGCATGCTTAGGCAGATGCAGGGACCAAGGTTCAATTCCCAGAGTGCCATGCTGGCCCTGTCCTAGAGGCACGCTGAGATGTTGATTGAGACTGGGCGTGGTGGCACATGCCTGTAATCCCAACACTTTGGAGGCTAAAAACAGGAGGATCACCACAAGTCTAGTCTGTGTAGTGAGACCCTGTTGACCCTGTACTAACATACATAAAAAAGTGTATTTTCAAGGCGCAGTCATTTACCTAAAAATGTCCCAAGTATATCCTTCTTTATGACAGAATAGTACTCCATTGTATATAAAAAGCACATCTTCTTTATCCATTCATATGTTGAAGGACATTTGGGCTGTTTTCAAAATTTTGCTATTACTAATTGTGCTGCTATAAATATGGGTGTGCATGTGCTGGTGTGGTATGATGCTTTTATTTATTTATTCAGTTATTTTGTATTTTTTAGGGAGGGTATTCAGGGTCTCACTACTAGGTCAGACTCGTAGTAGTCTTGTAGTGAGACTTGTAGACTGTTTACAGCCTCCCAAGAGCTGGGATTACAGGTGCATGCCGCCATGCCCAGTCTCAGTTACCATCTCAGCATGCCCCAGGGTCAGGGCCGGTATGGCAGGCCCAGGGATCAATCCCCTGGACCCTGCAGTTGCTTGCAGGTGCTTTAATCCACTGAGCTATTTGGCTGACCCTAGATGCTTTTAACTCTTTTGGGAAGACACCAAGTAGGGGAATAGCTGGGTCAAATGGAATCTCTAGTTTTAGCTTTTTGAGGAATCTCCACACTGATTTCCATATTGGTTGTACCAATTAACACTCCTATCAACAGCTGGAGAAAGGTTCTTTTTTCCACCATCTCTGCCAACATTTGTTATTGGCTTTTTTCTTAATAACAGCCATTCTTTCTGGAGTGAGATGGAGCCTCATTGTTATTTAAATTTATATCTTTTGAATGACCAGTGATCTTGAAGAATGTATAAAAAATAGTTTTTTTTGCATACAATAGAATATTACTCAGATATGAAGAAAGATAAACTCAAGACATTTCCAGGTAAGTGGATGTACTCTGAGGCCACACTTTTTTTTTTTGAAGAACTGGGCATTGAACTCAGGCCCTTGCACTTGCAGGCAATGAGGCCACACTCTTAAGTGAAATAAATTGGACAGACTTGTGTAAATACTGTATCTTGTCTATGATGTGAAGCTGAAGGGATGACTGAGGACCAAAGTATACAGTAGAGATTGTGAGATGCAAAGATACTGTTCAAATTGAAAGAGGAACTAGGTAAGGAAGGGGAAATGGAAGGAAAGGAAAAGAAAAAAAAAAAGATAGAAGGATAAAATAAAAACAAATCTTTGGAAATAAGGAGGGGAAGAGGGTTGAAGGGAGGACAGGGGACTGGGAAAAAAAGAGGAGTCAAAATATATCATATACAAGTACAAATTATGATGAATATGAGAATATGAATATGATTATCATATATATTTAAATTGTACCAATAAACTTAAGAAAGACATGAATAATAAATATTTCAAAGGAATAGGAAAGAAAACTATGCATCCTATGAAAAAGAGAGTTTCGCCTAGTCTATCTTTCAGCAGATTGTGTTTCTATTTTAATATTTATATCTTTGATCCATTTCAATTTTAGTTTAGTGCATGCTGAGAGATATGGGCTTAGGTTTAATCTTTAGCATATGGAAAGTCAGTTTTCCCAGCACCATTCACTAAGGAGGCTATCTTTCTTCCAGTGAAGGTGTTTGACGCCTTTGTCAAAGAGAAGGTGGCTGAGTTGGGAGTGAATTTGGAGTGTGTTTGGAGTTGTTTCTGTATCCTGTTCTGTTTTGTTGATCCTGGGGTTCTTAGAAGTTTCTTTGTTAAAAATTTGTGCATCATGAGTGAAGAGGAATTATTCTCCTTACAACAATGTTAGAGTACATTATTATTATTATTATTATTATTATTATTATTATTATTATTATTATTTGTGTGTGTGTGTGTGTGTGTGTGTGTGCACACGCGTAGCTCAGACTCATGATTCTCCTGATTTCTGCCTTCCTAGTGCTGGGTTTACAGGTGTGTGTCACCACACCTAGACTCTGTTAGAAGTGCTCAGCTAAGACAAATTTTATTTTTTCCCCTCAACCTTTTATTGTGGTAAAATGTGCATGTAAAATTTCCTCACTTAGCCATTTTTATTTATTTATTTTTTTAACTGGATATAGTCTTTTAATTGGTAAAGGCTTAATTACCCTTGTTCTGGGTTACTTTAGTCTTTTTTATTGAGAAATAAATATGAATGAGACAGTTTTGAAGCTTATTAATAGGACAGTTTCAATAATCAATACATTGTACATTGTTATCTTCTTAGTACTTAGCCATTTTTAGTCACACACCTCTACAACACTAAATATATTTATAACATGTCTAGAACTCTTCATCTTGCAAAACTCAGATTCTTTATCGGTCAAACTACAACTACCCATTGCTTATTCTTATAGCTATTGCCAACCACCACCCTGGAGTCTTTGTCAATGACTTGACTACCATAAGTAATCCATACATGAGGAGTCATATAGTATTTTTCTCTAGCATGCTGTTGTCACTTATGTCAGAATTCCCTATGTTTCAATGATGTTTATTTTATATATATATATATATCAGATTTTTCAAATCCGCTCATATCTGTTAATGAACAGTTGAATTCTTTTTGGTATATGTCCAGAAGTGGAATTGCCAGATCACATATTAATTTTATTTTTAATTTCTTGAAGAACCATCACACTATTTCCCACAGCAGTTCTATTTTAAATGCCCACCAACAGTGTAAAATTTCTCCATATCCTGGCCTGAACTTGTTATTTCCTCTTTAACATTTAGTTTCAGGTTTTCAGTAGAAGTTCTCTTCTTAATGCATGTGAGGCGGTGTCTCCTGGCTTTGATTTGCATTTTCCTCATGATGATTATGTGCTTGTGAATTTGATTTTTTGTGGTGCAAAATTGTAATCCATTTTTAACTTATGATGTCACTTTTTCATTGATTGAAATAACTGAGTCATTGATTGATCTTTAGAGTTACATCAAAATTATTTTTCTCAGCTCAATTAATCTATGTCTCAGGACTGAGTTTGAACACTAACCTGTTTATCTCTCTAAGCTTCTGTTTTCTCATCTGCAAAATGGATATACTAGTAGTGCCTTTTTCATTGGGTTGTTCTGAGAATTAAGTGAGATAATTCATGTTAAACACAATACAGTGACATATAACAAATGTTAGCTGTTTTTTATTTTATTGTATTTCTGTCATTATTCTTTATGTTATATCTTCAAATACTTTGTTTTTTTGTCTGGAGCTACTAATTATCTCTGGAATTACTGCTCCCCCTTGGCACTAGTGAAGACATGGTTCTTCGCATGCCCAGTGATCCCAGGGGTTAGGCTGACATCTCAGAAGAAGGAATGAGGTGGCTTCTCACTTGCTGGATATAAGGGCCCTGTACAGTGGTGCTCCCTCATGCTAGTGTGATCAGTCTCCAGCCTTCCTTTGCTTCGGATTCTTCCTCTTTCAGGATAAACAAAGTGATTGTTTTTAGCTTTTCTCTGCCACTTTTTCAGTCCTTCAGTGGATACTGGGATATAATAGGTGAGGCTATGATCATTCATTGGCAGAAGGAAAGAACAGCAGGAGTGTGTGTGTGTGTGTGTGTGTGTGTGTGTGTGTGTGTAGAAAGAACTGTAAAGGACCTAGTTTGAGAGAAAGAGAAAGTGGAGCCCGGTGAAACAAATAAGGGGTCAGTGAGACAGAGGGTGAAAGGAGGGCATTACAGTGGGACTGAGCACGCAGTGGTGAGTGTGGGCATGACGAGAATCAGTGGAACTGGTGGAGATAGAAGTGAGATAGAGATGGGCCAGGAAAAGCACGAGAGGGCTCTGGAGGAGGAAACTCTTCTTGACTAAAGGGTTGAGGGTCATTTCTATTACCCGTCGGAATCAGACTACACCAGGATAGGGGAGCAGTGGAGACTTCATAAAATCTGCGTACATTTATGTGGTATTGGGGATTGAACTTGAAGCCTTGAGCTATCTCTGCGGCCTCTGCATGCATGTTGACCAACATCTTATTTTTGGTGAAATAAGCACAGCTACTAGGGAAAGATTAATCCACCAATTGCGTGGATCATTCAAGTAAATATTTCTTAAAAACATGCAGTCTGGCTATTTCCTTAGTGCTACAAACACATCAGTCCCTAAGTGAGGACTCTGGATGAATTTTTCTTGGTAATCTGGTGTTAAGTGTGTAGAAGCCTGAAAAATCTTCCTATTTCTCTTCCTCATTCAGTTTCTTGTGCTGCATTTTGTAGAACAGCAGCAGTCCCTTAAAAAGGAAGGAGCTGTCCATGCAGCTGGGGTTTTACACATGATACACTACCATATACCTACTAAAATTTAGATCAAATACCCCAAAATGTTTATAAGGAATAAAGGCAATGGGTCGATGGACATTTTTCTTGAGATGTTTATTCATTAAAACTTTGAGTTATGGTGATTGCAAAGCTTGTGGGATGGGAGATTAGGTAGATGTTGGTCAAAGCATACATTTCAGTTCAGCAGAAATAACGTCAAGGGACCTGTTGTACATCATTTAACTATAGTTAGTAACAGGCTATTGCATATTTAAAATTGTTATGGGAGTAGATTTTAAGAGTTCTCACCATACAAATAAGTATGTGAAGTAATAGTATGTTAGTTAGTTACACTACACTCTACAATACATATATCAAAATTATGTCACACAACCAAAATATCAGAAATATTGTTAATTTAAAAATAAATAAGAAATGGGCCAGTAAGATAGCTCAGTGGACTAAGCACCTGCTTAGGCAAGGGTAGGGACCAGGGTTTGCTTCCCAGTACCATATGCCACATTGGCTCCGCTGCTGGGCTCGCTGAGCCCACCACTGAGTCTGCTCATAAGGGTGCATGCTAGTAATTCGAGTGCTGGGAAGGCTGAAAACAGGAGGTTTACTGTGATCCCCAGCTGCGTGGTGAGACCCTGTACCACATACATTAAAAACTAATTTAAAAAATCAGTAAGACATGAATCACTATTGAGTGTTCCTCTGTGAATTAAGACAATTCTGATACCTCAGTAGCATATATGATACTGGTTTTATTTTTAATTTTTTTGGTGGTACCACGGATTGAACTCAGGACCCTGCACTTGCCAGGCAAGCACTTGTTCTACTGAGTTATTTCCCCAGCCCAACACTGGTTTTAGACTATGAAAACATTTTACATACTGTTTTAAATGGCTGCAAGCAAGAGCAAGATGGTTAGAGGGGCAAATCTTAATTTGCTCCAGTATGTTAAGAGGTAAACCATTTACAATTTCTTATACCATGTCACCTGCATGTATGGAAAATCACACTGAGTCATCTCAATATATACCAATAATATATATGTTAGTGAAATCATTTTAAGAAGAGATAAATTTCATGTGACATATCTCACAAATCCTGTCATATATTGTGCTGCAGAGACTACCCTTCTACCTTAAGGGCAGGACAAGCTGTTTTATCCATTAGGTATGTGGCTTATGGTGTGTAGAACCTGTACATTTCAAGGAAGCTAAGAGTAGTAAAAATTATTGGAGTGCTGAACCACACCAACAGGGAAAATGGCAAAGTGCAAATGCTTGTATAAATAGATGCCTAGTAAATACAACTAGGCAAGAGAGTAGCTCATATGTAGTTATATCTGGCAATTATATCTGCATGGTTTGTAGGTTCATTTCAATGTATTGTTATGGTAACAGGCAAGTCTCCCAAATTAAGATTAATTAGAGACATAGTGGGTCTTATATAGAGGCCTTTTGGGCATTGAAGACCCTTGGAAGAAGGAAAAAGCAATTTCTACCTGTTTCCACTAGAACAGATTGATATTTTTCAGAGCACTCAAAGGAAGTCCTCCAGATAGTTTCCAGGCAGCCTAAGCCCATCCCTGGTGGACGGCCCAGTACGCTGCCAAACCCTTGGGGTGGGGTCCTGTGGCAGCAGGTACAGGTGAGACTTGGTCTCAGTCTACTTGTTTTCTTTGGGTTCTTCTTTCATTCCTTTTCTTCTCTTTTTCTGTAGGGAGAGGCATTTCCTTTGGTCACATTTGTATGAAGAGCTAAACATTAATATGGCTAAACAGTAAGTAAGGGAATTTGTCTGTTGGAAGAATCGTAATAAGCAGGTGGCCAAACAGTTAAATAATAATAAAACAATGCAAGTTATAGTTTCTGAGTACTTTGTATGGGTTAGCTCATTTACCCTGCACAATTATCTCATGAAATTTATTATCCACATTTCACAAATGAGAAAACAGAGGCCCTCAGGTGTCCAGGATCTTGCCCAAGATCATTCAGCTGGTCAGGAATGATAGGGGAAGGAGCTCAGGATGCCTGGCCCCAGAAGTTCATGTCTCACCTCTGCTCTGTGTTCTCCCCTGTTCAGGGTGGCTCCTGGCCCCTTCTCCCCACGATGGTTTCCTTACTATCTGAAACACATTCTCTTAAAGCCTGGAAGGTACTTTCTGTGACACTTCAGATGCCCCTTTACACCCATGTATTTCCTTTCTTCCCACCCGTGACCTCTTCCTGCATGAGTCTAGAACCCTAGAGATGTCTGGCTGAGGGGAAGCAAGGCTGAGAGAGGGGCCTCCGCATGAATGAGCTGAGGGAAAAGGATGCAACTGGGTGGAGGTCTCTTCTTGAACTTCATTTACAGCTTCCTGGGCCCCACTGTCCCACTTCCACCTCTGCCTTTGGCATCTCCCTGTTGGGGTGATCTGATGTCATCAAAGTTGTAGGAAGAAAGCAGCAATTGTTCTCATGAGGACTTAGGTCAAGTTTCTTACTGTTTTATTGAGAACGGATATGTTAGTAATTAGTGGGGTTGGATGAGAAAGTAAATGTCCAGTGGATTTCCTTTAAAGAAAAATTAATTTGTGCTCTGGTGGAGACTTTGTTTCTATACATTTGAGGTCAGCGCTTTATTTTATATCTATCTATCTATCTATCTATCTATCTATCTATCTATCTATCTTTAATGCTGTTTTGAAATCATCACCAATCCTACCACACTTAAAATTTTTCTCTCCCAAGTTTCACCCTTCAAAAACTTTTTACAACTTGTATTGTGTTTCTGATTTTGTCCTTACCTATTTTCATTCTGATAAATCTTTAGTTATGTAAAACATTCTTTTACATATATCGCTGTTTTTCTTTTCTACTTACTGCTTTCTTTATAACTTTTTCTTTCTTTTAATTTGCTTCTAAGACAAATCATAAAATTATAAATTATTATTAATTACAAATTCTTAAAATAATTACAAATTATTTTTCCTCAATAAA
>NW_004524722.1:6852379-6853376 GCF_000260255.1 Octodon degus | reverse complement strand
ACTGAGCCACCTCCCCAGCCCCAATGGTCCTTTATTTATATTTCCATTTTTTGTTTTGTTTTGTCAGAGATGGGTGTTCCGTTGCAGTTAGAGAAGTTGTATTTGGAGAAGTCTTTAAAGGACCTTTTCATACTTGATGTCAGTCCAAAGACTGTAGGTACTTGAATTCAACAAAGTAACCCAATATAGTCCACGAGTCCATAATAGTAGTGAGTTATTGGCACAATGGAATTGTTAGAGGATGTTGAAATGAGCCTTTTATAGCTCAACATATTAATATAGCTTTACTTTTATACATCATGGTTACACTTTTCTGCTGGATGGTTAAGACCAAGTTAAAGCAACACTTATGGAACTAAAAATGTAACTCTTGCTATCTGAGAAGTACAGTCAAATCCCCTCAGGATTTACCCTGGAACCACGTACAGCACCTTGTGGATCTTTTGTCAGTGTCAGCCATCTGGATGAGTCACAGCCATTGCTTGACCAACTTACTCTCTGTGAACGCCCGAGAGAATGTTTTTTCTCTACGTGACTCTCCTTGGGCATGCTGTATGTTGTTGATCACTTTCCTCTGTGGGCCCATAATCTCCTTGATCAGAAAATTGGGGACACCACTTAGTTACAGGATGTCACAGCAGAGGTTCTCTTTTGTCCTGAGTCCTCACTGACCTTGAAGGGTTAGGGCCAAAGTATTGGCATTCTTTTTAGCCCATCTATCTTTTTAAGTTTTGATCTGCAAACTTTAGTTGTTAACCATCTGGAAGAGAAGATTAATAATATTATCCTGTAACAGAGGCAGTGAAGCTTAACGTCACTATCTATCTGAATATCAAACACCTTGGACATAAAATGGAACTGCTATTTTCCAACAACCATGGATATTCTAAAATTTAAATCCCTATAGAATGTTAAGGGGCCAAGGAGATAGCTCAGTAGAATAAGTCCTTGCCTGGCAAGTGCAAAGGCCTAAATTCAATCCCCGGTTCCACAAAAA
>NW_004524722.1:6838815-6851941 GCF_000260255.1 Octodon degus | reverse complement strand
TTTTTTTTTTTTTTTTTTTTTTACATTCACTTACTCAGGACCTTGCTCTTGCCAGGCAGGCACTTAGGTGGCTGAGCTGTCTTCCAGGCTCAGTCCTGTGAAGTACAACAGGCACAGCGATGTTCCCTGTGCCCTTGCTCTCTGCACTTCTACCAGAAAAGATGAGCTTCTCCTCAGTAGAAAGGAGGCTGTGTTTAAAATACACTGGCTTGAAGGATATCAAATGATTAGTTTGCTGGGGTCTTTCCTTGTTGGAATCTGTCCTATCCTGGTGCCCATCTCAGTCCCATTGCTCTCTTCCCACAACATGTCATGCTCTGAGCAACCGTGTTTGCCTAGAGGTAGGGGTGGATTCTGAAATTGAGGATGTCATTCCCTTGCATGGCTCCTTTCTTGGTGCCCTCTGAACACCTTTATCAGAAGATTCAGCCAGTATTTATTTGATCCCGTTATATTCTCAATTCTCTATATACCTGTTCCCCTACCCTGCTTTTTTTTTTTTTTTTTTTTTTTTTAAAGACAGGGTCTCACCAAGCTGACTTTGATCTCACTGCTCAGCCCAGACTGCTCTGGAACTTGAGACAGTCTTTACTGCCTCAGCCTCCCGAGTCCTGGGATTATAGTTGTGTACCACCATATCTAGCTCTCTGTGGTCTCTTTTAATCATGTGTCTGTCTAGATTCTTAATTAGCCATCCTTGTCTAGTTTTAATAAGTGAGCAGATAACTTCCAAGCAAACAGTTACTACCTGAGTGATTGGAAATCTAAGATAAGAAGGACAATATGTTTAACACTTTTTAGCAGCACATAAGCCTGCATCTTTCTGAGGCTTAGGGAACAAGAAGTGCATGGGGATAAGGGGTAGGAGTAGAGGTGTGTGGTATGTGTACTGTTAGTGGAGCCAGGAGCGGGCAGGAGGACACAATGTATTGGTTCATCATATCTCTAATTTGAGGGACCCAAAAGAATACTTTACAGAGCAAATGAAAGAGATGGGAAGAAGCAAGGAAGCCAACTCTGGAGATGGGAAGGGAATTGGGGAAGGAGGGTGAGAGGGAGTGGGAAAGGAAAGTAAAAGTGACCCAGAGGCAGTGTGTGTGTGTGTGTGTGTGTGTGTGTGTGTGTGTACCCACTCCTCCAGGTGAATGTCACTATTTAGTATCACAGACCAGTGATAATAACAAAAGAAGATCTGGACACAGAAGATCTTATATTAAATCATCTGGGAAGGAGCATGGGAAGTTGGTGAGAAGGGTCGTGATTGTTCTTTTAGGTTTCACTTGCTGCCCTGCTGCTCCCTGGCTGAGAGAAGATGTGAGTCTAGGTCAGAATGGTAAGCGCACCCTTAGGTCCTTCTCAGGTTCCATTTGGGACAGGGAACCATAAGAGCAAGTTCCTGTGGAATGTTTAAGGCCTTGAACTCCAGGTGATTTTGCTTCGGATTCCTGAAGGCTGGGATTTTACAGGTGTTCCTACATGCCCAATTTAAGATCTTTTAAGGTTAAAAGTTGGGCAAACAGAAGCTGAAGGGGCAGGAAATTCAGGTAAATAATGAAAGAGTAAAATCTTGGGGGATGGGACAAACGCCAGATGGGCATAGGGCTAATAATACTTATGTGGAAGTGATAGAATGAATGATAGAAATAAAGGTAGAAATAATGATAGAAATGAATAAACTCAGGGGACCCAGCGAGCGGAGGCAGGCACAGCTCTGCTGGATCTTGAAGCATTGCTGGAGATACTAGTGATGCCAAAGGAAACACAAATGCCCCAAAGTCTTTCTACACCCTAGTGGCTGTTCTGTAGGAGAATTTGCCCCGGAATGTCCAGCATTATATAAAACCACACTGTCTTCTGTGATCTCTGAGCCTATTCAGCTATGTTTTTGTTCCCATTCCTTTTAGTGGATGCATCAGCCTTTAAGGCATTCTACAGAGGACCATCATATGCACCATGACCCGCGCCAACCTTACCGTCTTCCACCCTGCAGTTTTTGTCCTCCTCGGCATCCCTGGGCTAGAGGCGTATCACACTTGGCTGTCAATCCCCCTCTGCCTCATGTATATCACTGCAGTCCTGGGGAACAGCCTCTTGATAGTGGTCATCATCACAGAGCGTAACCTCCATGAGCCCATGTATTTCTTCCTCTCCATGTTGGCCATCACAGACATACTTCTGTCTACCACTACTGTTCCCAAGGCTCTAGCCATCTTTTGGTTCCATGCCCATCACATTGCCTTTGATGCTTGTGTCACCCAAGTCTTCTTTGTTCATACTATGTTTGTGGGGGAGTCCGCAATCCTGTTAGCTATGGCCTTTGACCGCTTTGTGGCCATCTGTGCTCCGTTGAGGTATACGGCAGTGCTAACGTGGCCTGTGGTGGGAAGAACTGCACTGGCCGTTGTTATCCGAAGCTTCTGCATCATCTTCCCAGTGATCTTCTTGCTGAAGCGGCTGCCCTTCTGTCGAACCAATGTTGTCCCCCATTCCTACTGCGAGCACATTGGCGTGGCCCGCTTAGCCTGCGCTGACATCACTGTGAACATCTGGTATGGCTTCTCAGTGCCCATTGTCATGGTCATCTTGGATGTGATCCTCATCGCTGTGTCTTACTCACTGATTCTCCGAGCGGTGTTTCGTTTGCCCTCCCAGGATGCTCGGCACAAGGCCCTCAGCACCTGTGGGTCTCACTTATGTGTCATCCTCATGTTTTATGTCCTGTCTTTCTTTACCTTACTGACCCACCGATTTGGGCATAACATTCCCCGCCATGTGCATATCCTGCTGGCCAATCTTTATGTGGTGGTGCCACCCATGCTCAACCCCATTGTCTATGGTGTAAAGACAAAGCAGATCCAGGAGGGTGTGGTACATTTGTTCTTTGATGTGAAGACTTGGTGGTGTTCTGCCTCTCTGGGCTGATGGAACCTCACAGAACTTCAGGCCAGCTGCCTCACGGAAGCTAGATGTGAAAGACAGATTTCCTGGACATAGAGGGTTTTTTTCTTTCTCTCCTTTCTTATTCTATATTGCCTTTTCTTCTCTCCTACTTTTCTTTTTTTTCCTCTCTTCTAACTCTTCTCTTTGCCTCCTCCTCTACTTGCTTCACATGTTCCTTTTCACACCATAGAAATATCTAAGCATACATACCTTTGATATGAGCATTTTTCATCTTTTAATGGTACTCCAGAAGCACAGGAAACCAAATGATGTGTGAAGTAAGGTTATAAACAATAAAGAGAAATAATCTTGTATTTAACAGATGAGGGAATCCCATGATTAAATCCCCAAATGGGCATTTACTTTGTGCAGAATCAAGTTTACTTCATTATATAATGGCACATATTTTAAAAACAGACATGCCTGCCCTTCAACCATCTAGAAAATTCCATCTCATTCTTCACTTTTTAGTCCAATAACTACTTTCCCTTGGTTTTTCCTAGATTCTCCAGGTAAGCCAAGATTCTATCTTTGCACATTTGGTCCACCTGGCATATGTGTCTAAGTGTGCAGCATGAATTATAATGATCTTGTCATTTATTTATACCCCTAACTGACTGTAAACTCCTTGAAATGGGAAGACTGTGTATTATTCATATCTGTACCCATAGTACATTACAAATGCCTGACACACAATAAATATTTGAAAAACAAATGAGTAAAATTACTTCCCAAAGCCCAGATCATGCACCTCTATGATACACTGCAGTGACTATTAAATTAGTCCGCAAAACCAGTGATTAATAAACCAGATCTCATGAAGGCAGGTTAGCATTCTGAAGGCAGGTCGGCTGCTGAAGTGCAGTATTTTCTTCTCACACTTTGCTGTGACTCAGAGCCCAAGCAAACAGAAGCAGTGTATTCTTGGTCCTCTCTTTTACCTGGCTTTTGACCAGCTCCAGTGTTAGGAATTATAGGACAGTGTTCTCGGTCAGCTTAGCAAAATTAAGAGTATAGTGTTCTATGTGGATTCATACTCTTCACCCTCATGTCCTTTTATACTTTCCTAGGAAAGGTCATGGACATTCGTTTCTTTAGCCAGATTTGAATCTTTTGTATGTCTCTGTAGCATAAAACTCTTTTCTGAGAGCTCCAATTTAAGCTAATGTTGTTTTTCTTTGTTATTTTTTTTGGGAACTAGATTATGATGATCTAATTAATTTCCCTGAACTGAAAACTCTGGAATCTTTCCTAGCTTTTTTCCCCTCAAGGCTAACTCTTTTCCTTTTCTTTTATTGAAACAGTAAAACTAAATTTCATAACAAAGTAATAAGAGAATAACAATAGTTAATACTGTGTGAACCATTATCTTTAAGTAATTACTGAGTATCATGGACAAAAAATGATTCTCTCTTATAAAGAAAGAACAACAGATATAGTCTTATCTCCTAGATCATTGAAAAGCCTACTGTTTGGCATGTTGTTGATGGTGCCACTGAATAGGTCATTATGTAGGTGGTGTTTGGAGTCAAATCAAGATTTAAGTTCCAGCCCATCTTTTTTTTTTTCTTTTTTTGACTACCTGAATCTGTGAGATTAATATTTTTAGTTCTCACTTTTAAAAATCTATGAAATAAGTATCTTATAGGGTTCCTTCATAGAGTTGTTGAGAAGATTGAATGAAAAAAACCTTATTACGTATAATTTAACAAAAAACTTACCATGACCAAATAAATGAGGAAAACACAGATATTCTGTGACTCAAGCAGAAGGAATTCCAAGAGAAGCCTGGAGTTCACAGTGTTTTCCACACTCCTGTGATCACATGTCTGTTTTCATGTCAATATAATTTTTACTGATGATGTAGCAATTTACATTTCCAATTTATCTTATTGTTCCACTATCCAGAATTCGGAAATTATAGAACCATGGAAATTATAATTGCCTCTATTTAAGAGGCAAGGGTACCCGAGGCTCAGAGAGGATACGTAATTGTCAAACATCTTCAGTAGGGTGCTGAAGTCAGTAACTCTTTGCTATCTTTGTCAGTCTCCCCAAATCAGAGATAATCATCTTGCCCATTGAGTCTCTGCAGCAATATGATATGAATGGTATGTGCAGTCTCAACTGAATGTTAATTACTCTGTTTATGAAAGCGCTAGAACATGAACTCTGTGATGGCAGGGAATATGTCTTACTTGTAGTGTCAGCATCAGCATAAGGTTAAATATTTTGAAACTTGTAGGACATGTAGGATTGAAATGGTTGTGAGGTTTTTTGAACTCTGAACTCTCCATTGTTGCATATCTAATTTTATCACACACACACACACACACACACACACACACACACACACACACACCCTACACACTCATCTCCTATATCTTCTATTTCTCCAAAGGTTCTTAAGTACATTGAAGTCCTTCTGATATAAGCTGGGACTTAGTAATCTACATATTAACTTGTAGCACTCAAATCCACTCTATGCCCATGTTTTAGTAAGAGATTTGGGGTCATTAGGCCATGTAGTGTGTCTAGAGTACTGCACAAGGACATAGTTAAATTAACTGCCCTCTCTGGTCCTGAGTCAGTGCTCTCTAGAGGCTGCTTCTGCTGGGTCTACTTTTCTCTAACTAAACCAGACTTTGCCTAAGGAATAACAGGAAAGAAGCTGTCTGGGGATTTCTAGAATGAGTTACAAATACTATCCTTCTTCACTCCACAGGCTGAATCTTGCCATTTCTTTTACATGTGGAGAAAGAACTTTCTCTTCAGGTGAGGTAAATTTCTGGACAGGAAATGAAAGTTTGGTTCCTAGAATTTTGATATATTCTTGGAATAGGCCCAATCAACTGTTGATTTAGACTAAATCTTCTCATGTGATCTGGATAGTGTACTGTAGTGTAAGTGCACATTTTGACATTTTGAACTGCCAATAGACATTTCTGCCATGCAGGGATGGAACTCAAAAAACTACTTCTCTGGCGTGCTAAAGCAGTTTAAAAATAGTGAAATGTGTGTATATTCAAATTCATGGCTTTAAGTTTAAATTATTTTATTTATATAAAAATTAGAGTACCCTGTAAGTTTGTTGGCTTTAGTAGAAGAAACTCATCAATAGTATTGTAAAATAAAGCTACAGAAAACATTTAGCTATTGAGAATTCATAAAAGCAAATATGTAGGGACTCCTATCTTTTCTTTTACCTCGGGTTCAAATATGGCTCGATGGGCTGTCAGATCCAATTTTCATTTAAAAATTCTTATATTTGCATAACATGGATTTTTATATTAATTTTCACTTTGTTTTAAAATTATTATTATTACTTTTAATGTATTTAGTTGTTATAGGGTCTCACTATGCAGCTTGGACTCCTGTTTTCATCTCCTCCAGCACTGGGATAATAGGCATACGCCACTACGCCAGGCTCTGTGGCCAGCTCAGTCTGCTCTGGGGGCTGGGCTGGCATAGTATGTGGTACCGGGGATTGAATCACAGTCCCTGCACTTGCCTAAGCAGGCGCTTTAGTCCTCTAAGCTATTGCACTGGCCCAATTTTTACTTTAAATGTTTGTTAAAATAGTGTTTATTTTGACTGCTTGTAAATTTTGTATCCATGGTAAGTGCCTTACACACCTCACCTTGGTTTTGACCCTAAGAGACTCATTCCTGGAAGAGTGAGTTACAAGGAAGTGAAGCCCCTGGTGACATGCTGGATCTTTAGATAAACCTGATACTAGAAATATTCTTTTGTTTTAGAAGCAAAGGCATTCTTTGTGCTCAAGCCAAGATGGAGTTGGATTTGCTGTTGCTTATCATGTAAAATGTCCTGCTATACAGGCAGAAACAGCAGTGGCCTTTGCTTTGCTTTTTTTCTTTCTTTTTTTTTTTAACTTAACTATATGGGGTAGTCCATAGTTGTTTTGGAAATAGAAAAAGAATTCCATTGTGATATATGTATCATAAGTTATTCATTGTCATGGTGATGAAGTTGAGATTATTTTGTTTTGCTATTGTAATAATGTAGTAACAAATATCATTGTAGATACATCTTTATGATCTCACACACCATGTTGGCATGTACTTGCCAGAAATGAAATGACTGGATTAAAGACTTTGTGCCATTAAAACATTTAAATATATTGTCAAATTATTTTCCAAATGGCTATAGAAAGTTATTTGATGCCAGCACAGGTGATTAATTGTTTTCCAGCTTGACAGGAGAGCTATGATATTTCAATGAACCTGGTTTTCAATTTTTAAAATTTTGTAGGATTCAGCATATTCATATGTATATTTGCTATCTCTCTGGTCTTCTTCTTCTCTTTCTTTCTTTCTTTCTTTCTTTCTTTCTTTCTTTCTTTCTTTCTTTCTTTCTTTCTTTCTTTCTTTCTCTTTCTTTCTTTTTTGGAGGTACAAACTCCATTTTAATTCCTCACACATTTTCTAAGGATATCGCCCTCTTGTCTATTACATTTTTTATGTATTTTTCTCCTAGAATTATTATTCATTCTTAACTACATTTTTGTATAATTGAATTAGTCAACTTTTACTTTCTATGACACCGGTTCCTTTGTCTGATTCAGGTCTTCTGAACTCCCCAAATATATTGTGTTTTCTCCTAAAATATTTTAAATTTTTTTTATAGTTTTATGTCTTAAATGTACATTTCTTTCTTCCTTTTTCTGTTTGTTTGTCTTTTGGTACTGGAGATTGAACTCAGGACCTTACACTTGCTGGGCAGGTGCTTATGCCACTGAGCTATCTCCCTGGCCCTTAAATGTACATTTTATTTATCTGGAGTTTCTATTTGTTCACAGAATAAGGTAGGAAATAATTTCATGCTTTACAAGGATTTGAACCTGAGAAATATTTCCTACAGGATACATATTTAATCTTTGTATTGGAAGATCAGTAGAACAAAAGCTCAAGACAATCACAGAAATTAGAAAATTCCAGTTTTGTGTGGAAAATTGTTATTAACTTAATTTCAGTATGTTAGTGTTCCTAACAATGACTAAAATGGAAAAGGAAAAACAGTGGGACTATGGGAGGTTTTACATGCTTAAGAGATTTGGATTTCATCTTTTAACAGTTAAGAGTTGTAGGAAAAACACATTAAGATGTTTGTTGGGGTTTGTCACCCAGAGCACAACAAGGCTGGTGAATGTCAAGCATTGGAGATGAGAAGCTGGGAGATGGGGGAGACCAGCCTAGTCTAGGGTGCTGTTGCCACAGAACACTTCAGTGATGATCAAAACTGGAGCAAGCATCTGTAAGTGAGAAAACGGAGGCATGTATGGGTTTTAGACATTGCTGAGGTGATAGGACCCTTTGTTATGCTTGCCATAATAATGTGGGAATGAAAGGAAAAACAATACATACTCTAAGTCAAGACCTTAGTAATTAATTCCATGATGTCTTGTTCGGTGTTTAGTGGAGTTTATAGCCAGCTCTGCCTACTGACGATCCCTTTGTTTAGTCTTCATAGGA
This sequence comes from Octodon degus, assembly GCF_000260255.1. Classification (NCBI taxonomy): domain Eukaryota; kingdom Metazoa; phylum Chordata; class Mammalia; order Rodentia; family Octodontidae; genus Octodon; species Octodon degus. The sequence goes on along the minus strand of NW_004524722.1, from coordinate 6,843,509 downwards.
ATTTCCAAAGCGGGCATGTTTGGTGCTAATCTCACCATCTTCCATCCCACTGTGTTCATCCTCCTTGGCATTCCGGGGCTGGAGCAATATCACACCTGGATTTCTATCCCTTTCTTTCTCATGTACATCACTGCAGTTTTGGGAAATGGAGCCCTCATCCTTGTTGTCCTGAGTGAGCGAACCCTCCATGCGCCCATGTATATCTTCCTGTCTATGCTGGCTGGAACTGACATTCTGCTGTCCACCACCACTGTGCCAAAGGCCCTGGCTATCTTCTGGTTCCATGCTGGGGAGATAGCTTTCGATGCCTGCATTACTCAGATGTTTTTCATCCATGTTGCTTTTGTGGCAGAGTCAGGAATCCTGCTGGCCATGGCGCTTGACCGCTATGTGGCCATTTGTACCCCTCTGAGATACACAGCCATCTTAACACCTGTGACAATTGGAAAAATGACTTTGGCCATCTGGGGACGGAGCACTGGGACTATTTTCCCTATAATATTCCTGCTGAAAAGGCTGCCGTACTGCCGGACCAATATCATCCCCCACTCATACTGTGAGCACATTGGGGTGGCCCGATTGGCCTGTGATGACATCACCATCAATATCTGGTATGGCTTCTCAGTGCCAATGGCATCAGTTTTGGTGGATGTTGCCCTCATTGGCATTTCCTATACTTTGATTCTCCGAGCTGTGTATAGACTTCCTTCCCAGGATGCTCGACATAAAGCTCTCAATACCTGTGGTTCTCACATTGGAGTTATTCTTCTTTTCTTCATACCATCATTTTTCACTTTCCTTACCCACCGCTTTGGCAAAAATATTCCCCACCATGTCCACATCCTTCTGGCAAATCTCTATGTTTTAGTTCCTCCCATGCTTAACCCCATTATCTATGGAGCGAAGACCAAGCAGATCAGGGACAGTATGGCTCGCATGTTATCCATTTCAGGGAAGGTTTGAGACAGCTCAGAGCCTCTTTGTAGCTTGCCCTTATCAGGAGCAAACAGGACTTTCCAAGTGCCCAAGGTTAGGCATGGTAGTATGTCCTGGTGGAGCACATATGGACTTGGAAATAAAATTTGTCTGCACTCAAATCCTGACTCCTTTACTTTCTGATTTTTAACAACACACTTCCTTATCTTTTGGAAACTTAGTCTTTATTTATAATCTTCAACCATTTATACCTATCCTCTGAAGTTTCTGTGAAGATTTCCCAGACTTTTGTGGGACCTCAGGGTTAGGTATAGTTCTAACTTGAATGTTTGTTGCTCAAAGGAAGAGATCTTAAATGTACTATACACACTGTTTTCAATATTTCTAGAGGCTTCCATTTGGTCTCTTGTTTACCTTCTAAGAGTGTTGGGACTGTCATCTGCATCATCTCCAACATCACTGCCATCATTGCAAGTTTTTTTTTTTGTATGAATTAAATTGAATAGTAAATACAAAAAAGTTCTTATCAAAAATATTAAACTGTTGAAGGATTAAGGCTGATATTGAATATATAAGGAACTTTAATCATTATATGAAAACCAATCCTCTTACTCATCTGGTAAATGGGCCAAGTGTCACAGACACAGGCACTGCCATTGAGAGCTGAATGCTTAGGCTGAACATGGTAATGAAAGGCAAGTTATAGAGTCACATTGAAAATACAAGGGCCAGTGAGGTAGCTCAGCAGACTAAGTGCCTGTTTAGGCAAGCGCAGGGATGGGGATTCAATCCCTGGTACTGTATGCCATGCCAGTCCTGTCCTTGGACATGCTAAGCTGGTGACTAAGTCCAGGTATGGTGGCACATGCCTGTAATCCCAGTGCTAGGGAGGCTGAAATCAGGAGATCACTATGAGTCTGAGTTATGTAGTGAAATCCTGTACCAAATACATAACAATTGAAGAAAAAAAATACAAAAAATGTACTACACAGATATTCAGACATTAAAAAGATGAAACAAATATTACCTAATTCTATGTCATTTTCTTTTTTCTTTTTCTTTTTCTTTCTTTTTTTAGTACTGGGGATTGAATTTAGGACCTTGTGCTTACTAGGCTGGTGCTTATGCTGCCATTGAGCTATCTCCCCAGCCTCTCTATATCCTGCTGTCACAGGAGATAGGTGTGCCATTTTTTTCTATTGTATACACCACATATCACTATCTCCTTGGTTTCTATTATCAGATTCTTTTTACCCAGGTGCTACTATAATTCTACATAATCCTGTCATTCTCCTACTTTGGAGTTATTTACATCAGGCCACAGGGATGGGTGAGAAAGTGTAGAGAACTCAGCCACCAATCATATACCTGGTGTGGGAAAACAGCACAAGGCTGCTTATGATCGGTTCAGTCTTGAAGCAGGAACACATTCCTTAGGACAGAGCTGTTCCAGAAGCCAGCCTCTACTTCTTTTTATACCCTTGCCTCTAGATGGGGCCAGATGACTAGTTACAGCTAAAGAAATAGAAGATGTGTGTGTGTGTGTGTGTGTGTGTGTGTGTGTGTGTGTGTGTGTGTGAGCCCATGTGAATTATGTCTTAAGTGGTTCACTATCCAAGGTGGTTTTTGGAGGGTACAAAGTAGAGACTGTGGTGTTTCAGAGGAAAGGGTTTTAAAACTCTTAAGTTCATGCTTGGAGGAGGGCCATAAGTAGAGTCATTCAATCAGAAATAGTCTGACTTTTTCTTTTTTTGTGTGAACAACATAGTGTTTTACTGTGTTAAACAAGTGAAAATTATAAATTGTTCTCTTGTCTACAGCCATACCACCCTGAATGCGCCCAATTTCATCTGATCCCAGAAGCTAAGCAGGTCAGGCCTGGTTAGTACATGAGTGGGAAAAATTGTTCTCTTACTAATGCAGGCAAACACTAAATTGCTCTGATTCTTAAAGTTTTTAAGCAGTTTTTCAAAAGGAAGCAACAACTGGGATGAGGGAAAGGAGAAAAGAAGGGAAAAATATATATGCATATATACAGGATAGCTTGGATAATTGTACTGCTGATTTCTACTGGTTTATTGAAATGAACAGTTAATGCTTAATTTTTTTTCTGTTTTTTTAGTTTTTTGACCCAATTTTTGCATGAAATTTACATGCTTATATATGGTAACCTGGACAATTAATTTGAAGACAATAGTATGCAATATAAAATTATTGTTGACTCATTCATGATAAAAACTCTACAGAGAATCAGAAGATCTATATCTCAGCCTGATAAAAGTCATCTATGAGAAACCAACAGCCAACATTATTCTAAATGAGCAAAAAGTGAACGCCTTCACTTTAAAATCAGAAACAATACAAGAATGTCCACTGTCTCCACTCCTATTCAATATAGTTCTGGAAACATTAGCCAGAGAAATTAGACAAGAGAGAGAAATAAAAGAAATAAGAATTGCAAAAGAAGTGAAAGTCTCATTACCTGCAGATGCCATGATATTCTTTTTTATTTATTTTTCCGTATTTAGGACAGGGTCTACGGGGTTTCACTATGTAGATTGAACTCGTAGTAATTCTCCTGTTTTCAGCTTCCCAAGTGCTGGAATTACAGGTGTGTGCACCACCCCCAGTGTGACATGATAATCTACATAGAGGACCCCAAAAACTCCAATGGGAGTCTTATAGATTTAATCGCCAAATTCAGCAACATAGTAGGATACAAAGTCAACATCCAAAAATCAGTAGCATTTTGTACACACATAATGAACATAATGAGAGAGAAATTAGGAAAGCCACACCTTTCATAATAACATCCAAAAAAATGAAATAGGAATCAATCTAACAAAGGATGTAAAAGATTTATAAAGTGAATATTACGCTATTCTGAGAAAATAAATTACTAGTACCATGCCGATTTTATAGGCAAAGGCTAAAATTAGACCCATGTCTATCACCATGCACTAAACTATAGTCAAAATGAGTCAGAGATTTAAAACAGAAACACTAAAATCTTCTAGAGAAAAATGTAGGTAGAAATCTTAAAGACATAGGGGTAGGTACAAAGTTCATGAGCAAAAACCAAAACTGCATAGGAAATACTTCCAAGAATCAACAGCTGGTTGGTATCTCAGCTTTTTGAAGTTTCTGCATTTAAAAGTAAATCTCCAACACAGTAAAAAGGAAACCCACAAACTGGGAAAAAATTATAGCTGATTGTCCCAAAAAAGGCCTTCTATCTAGAACTTATAAAGATTTAAAAAAATCATACCCCCAGATTAAAAGACCTAATCCAAAAATGGACATCTGAGATGAATATAAACTTTTCAGATAAAGAAATATGAATGGCAAGTAAATATATGAAAAATGTTCAACATCATTTGTTGTATGAGAAATTCAAATTAAAACAACCCTGAGATACCATCTCATCCCAGAAAGAATGGCTTACATCATGAAGTTGGCCAATAACAAATACTAGATGGACTATGGGGAAAAAAGAACCTTTCTCCACTGTTGGTGGGAGTGCAGACTGGTACAACTGCTAAGGAAATGAGTATGGAGATTTCTTTAAAAGCTAAGATTGGAGATCCTATTCAAGCCAGCTATTCTCCTGAGTACTTTTTCCAAAAGAACTGAAAACATCATACCACAGTGATATATGTACACCATGTTTATAGCAGCACAATTTGTCATAGCTAAATCTTGGAAACAACCCAAATTCCCATCAACTGAGGAATGGATAAAGATGTGCTATTTTTAAA
>NW_004524722.1:6836768-6838715 GCF_000260255.1 Octodon degus | reverse complement strand
ATATATATAGATAGATAGATAGATAGATATAGATATAGATATATAGAAGGGTAGTACAGGGTGTTCTACCCTAGGTAGGAAGGGTCTACAGGGTATTCAGGGTCTCACTACTAGATCGGACTCATAGTGATCCACCTGTTTACAGCCTCCTAGGAGCTGGGATTACAAGCGCACCCAGTCTCAATTGTCATCTCCATGCCCTGGGTGTGGGACCGGCTGGGCTGGCCCAGGAATCGAACTCCCAGCCCTTGTGCCTGCTTGAAGGTGCTTTAATCCACTGAGCTATTTGGCCGGCCCTAAAAATTTATTTTGAAGAGAACATAATAATTTATAAGACATTAGAAATGGTACAATGAAAAAATTTTTTATTAATCTTTGAATCAAACTTCATTTCCAGTCTTCTATGTGAGGAGTGAATTGTATGTAAGCAAAAATTGAAAAGAGCTACCGTTTCCAAGGGCTTGTGCTTAAAAAGTATTAGAGATCTAGATTTTATTAGATCCATAAACAAAAATAATTTTAAAAAGCAGTCATAATATTAAACAGTAACTCCCAGTAATTTCTCCCAAGTTTTATCTTTTTCAGAAGCTGGCTTAGTTCGCTTGCCTCATTCTTAGAAGCCTCATCAAGTTGCTCCACAAGATCTGGAACCTCTCCATCATCCTCCTCTCTAGGAGCAAGCAGTGCTTTTCCATCCACAGCTTGTTTGGGCAGAGCTTCAGCCCATCTCCTTAAACTAGTCAGACTGTCTGCACCAAGCTGGTTCAATGTGCTGGGTAGCATTTCTGTCATTTGTTTCATCTCAGCATAGCCTGTAATGGTGAAAGTGTTTGTTGCCAGAGATGCCTGAACTTTAGGGTTGTTGAAATGGATAACTGTTCTCTGGTTTGTAAACATATTCACCTCTTCAATACCAGAGATATTGTTTACCCCTAACTTCTTTAATAAGAACTGAAGGTTTTTTTTTATCCTCTGCTGTGGCTGTTCTATGAACCACCTTCTTTCTGTGAGCATTTCCTTTCTCACTAATGTGTACTTGTGCCTACAGTTTGGTGAGTTTTTCCTGGTTCATGATAGCCTCTTTCATCCTGTTGGAGTGGATATGGGGCAGCACGGGGGACTAGGGCTGGTGCTTAGGAGGTGTAGGGCAGACCAGCTGAGATTAGGTGCACACATGTGGTGACACAAGATGACAGCCAGTGGGCTAGAAATAGTACACATTTAGAAGACCAAGATGAGAGGTATTCAAGTGTGGTTTTTGTATTACACATTGCGGTCCTCAATGTGGTTGCTTAGATTGCAAAGATCATTGTACAGAGTTAGTTAGAACAAAAATTTTAGGGTGCCTGCTCCTTAGCTCAGTTATTTAAGTGCCTGCTTCCAAAAAGCAGTCAGGCTCAGGGTGCTGTGGTTTGATCACCAGAACTCAAGCCACCCAAACCTGCCCTGAAGGCATTCTGAGCCAGGCCAAAAAAACAAAACAAAACAAAAAAACCTTCTGCCATTAGGCTGAGGAGATGGTTCAGTGGAATAAGCACTTTCCTGGCAAGCGCAAGGGTCTGAGTTTGACCCCTGGTTCCGAAAAAAAAAAAAAAATCTAAACATTAACTGCTTTTTTCCCCTGAAATACTGATGGAAATTATTACTGGCCTATATGGCCTACAATCATCTCACCCTTGCTATATAGACTTACATGATTTCTCTCCCTTCCTTTTTTCTCTATCTTTTCACCTTTTGCTCATCTTGATTGTTTAATCATTATGATCAGTTTCTTTCCATTTTACTATGTCGAGTTTACCTTTCAAGTTTTATTTATTCTTTTAGGTTCTTACATTATGGAAACTATAATTTTTACACATGTGGGTCTGATTTATTTTGCTTATGAGTATAGCCTCTAGTTGCATCCACTTAACTAAAAAGACCTCAAGTTTGTCTTTCTTCACAGCT
>NW_004524722.1:6829789-6835532 GCF_000260255.1 Octodon degus | reverse complement strand
CCCTTGCGCTTGCCAGGGAAGTGATTATTTTATTGAGACATCTCCCTGGCCCCTAGTGTTTCTGTTTTAATGTTTATATTTTTAATCCATTTTTACTTTAGTTTATTGTGTGGTGGTAGACCTGGGTCTAGTTTTAGTTTTTGGCATTTGGAGAGCCAGTTTTTGCAGCACCATCTGTTAAAGAGGTTATCTTTCTACCAGTGAACATGTTTGGCCCCTAAGTAAAAAATAGCATGGCTGGGTGTGTTTGTAATTGTATTTGCATTTTCTAATCTGTTCCATTGATCCTCAGGTCTGCTTTTATTTTTTTGCCAGTGCCATGCTGATTTTATCACAGTAGCTTTGGAGTATAATTTCAAGCCAGAGATTGTAATGCTGACTACCTTGCCTTTGTTGGCCATGACTACCTTCGCTATTTTAGTTTTTTTCTGGTTCCAAATAAATTTTAGGAATGCTTTCTCTAGATATATGAGGTATGTTGGTGGTATTTTGATAGGGATTGTATTGAATCCTGTTTAACAGATTTAGGAGTATGGCCATTTTTACAATCTTGGTTCTTTGTATCTAGGAACAAGGAATATCTTTCCATTATCTGAAATCCTCTTCAGTCTCTTTTTTTCAGAGTGTGTAATTTTCATTTTACTTCCTTTGTTGGGTTAATTTCTAAGTATTTAATTTTTTTGGTTGCTATTGTGAAGGATATTGTTTCCTAATTTCTTTCTCAGTGAGTTTGTTATCTGTGTAGAGGAATACTATTGCTTTCTGGGTGTTGACTTTGTATCCTGCTATGCTACTGAATTTGTTTAATTGATTTTAGAAGCTTCTTGGTGAAGTTCTTTTGGATCCTCTATGTAGAGTATTTTGTCATCTGCAAATGATGATAGTTTCACTTCTTCTTTTCCAATTCTTATTCCTCTTATTTCTCTCTCTTATTTAATGGCTCTAGCTAATGACTCCAGAACCATATTGAATAGGAGTGGCAGTGGAGGAGATCCTTGTCTTGTACCTACCTGATTGGAGAGTACAAGATTTCAGTTTTTCTCCATTTATAATTATGTTTGTTGGCTGTTGGTTTGTTGTATATGACTTTTATCAGACTGAGGTATGGAACATCTATTCCAATTTTCTGTATAATTTTGATCATGAGTGAGTATTGGACATTGTCAAAAGTCTTTTGTGCATCTATTGAGATGATTATGTGGTTTTAGTTCTTGATCTATTGATACAGTGGATTATATTTACAGTGGATTATATTTTGTGTATGTTGACCCATCTTTGTATCCCTGGGATGAATCTTAACTATTCTTGATGATTTTCTGTTTCCTATTTGTTAATATTTTATTGAGGATTTTTGTATTGTTGTTCTTTAGGGAGATTGGTCTGCAATTCTCTTTTTTCCTTGAATCTTTCTCCAGTTTTGGTATTGAATGTCAGCATTTTCTCTCATACTTGGGAAATTTTTTTCTATTACTTCTTTTTTATTCTTAAATTTTTATCCCTATTTTTTCTTTTATCAATTTTATTGAGAAACAAATAGCAATGGATTTCAAAACTGATTAGTAGGACAATTTCAATAATAAATACATTGCATATTGTTGTCTTCATAGTGGTTATTCATAGTACAAGATGCAGACATGATATCCTGTCCAAACACTATTAGTACAAATATTTCTTCTCACTGAATTAAGAGAAAGTAACTGTATATCTATCCTACTTTGTATATACAGATACAAAATGGTCCTAAATTTATATCCCCTTTTGTTGTTTAGTTTTGTCAGAGATGGGTATTTCATTGCCATTTGAATACTGTAGGTGTGTGAATTCAACAAAATGATCCAATATAGACCAGTAGTCCATACAAGTAGTGGGTTATCTATAGGACTGGAAATGTCAGAAGTTGTTGACTTGAGCCTTTTATAGCTCAGCATATTAATATGGCTCTACCCTTTATACCTTGATTTTATATATCTCTGCTGGATGGTTAAGACCAAGATAACATGAGATCTATATAGCAAGAAATGTAACTTTTGTACCTAACAAGGTCAGTCAAATCATCTCAGGATTTACTCTGAAACCATGTACAACAGTTTTTAGATCCCGTGTCAGTTTCAGCCATGTGAATGAGTCATGGCCATTGCTTGACCAACTGGCTTTCTGTGAAAGTCTGAGAGAATATTTTCTCTCCATGTGACTCTCCTTACACACTCTACATCATCAATCACTTTCCTCTGTGGGCCCACAATCTCCTTGATCAGTAAATTTGGCATATCACTGATGACTGAGTTACATGATGTTAGAGGACAGGTTCTCCTATGTCCTGAGTTTTCACTGACCTTGAAAGGTTAGGGCCAAAAAGTTGGCTGTCCTTGCAGCCCTTCTTTTTCCCTAATTTATGGTCTACAACTTAAGTTGTTAACCTTCCAGAAGAGAAGCTTAATGATATTATGACCCTGTAACATAGGTAGTTGAGCTTAACCTCAGTATCTGTCGAATATCAAACATCTTAGGCATAACATGGAACAGGAATTTACCATCCAGTATCGATATGTTAAACTGTAAATCCCTATAGAATGTGAAGAAAAAGACCAAAATTTTTTTTAAAAATAGGAATAAACAACTACGTATTTTTACACAGAAATTTAGAATTCTAACCATATACAACATTGTAGAAAGACAGTCCTATGACTTTTTTTCTTGTCCTTTGTTTTCATTTATTACTCTTCTTTTAAACAAACATTTACTTGAGAGTATAGCAGTAATTGATATGACATGACAAGCAGTACATATTTAGAAGACTAGAATGACAGCATTGAAAGCATGACCCTTGTATTGCACATTGCTATCTTCAGTTTAGTTGCTTATCTCACAGGTAGGAGCATATATATTAGTGAGGGTGAGAATCCTACCAATTAACTGCTAGTTTCAAAAACATGCTGAAGATTATCAGGATCATTGACTTAACCATCTTGTGCATATAAATGTATGTTTTTGACCCTATCATGTTTCCTAGCTTTTCTTCTAAAGCTCTGTTCATTGTTTAACCCTTAAGTTCTCACTTTCCTTTTAATTTTATCATACCTTTCTATTTTTATTTCTACCTTTCTATTTCTATTTCTACTTCCCTGTTCTTACACTAGGGAAAATGTATGATATTTACAACGTGGGTCTGGTTTGTTTCACTTATGAGAACATATGAGCATCCCCTTAAATATAAAGGCTTTGAATTTATCTTTCTTTATAGCTGAGTAATACTCCATTGTATAAAAATATAGCAACTTTTTCATCCATTCCTCAGGTGAGGGGCATCTTGGTTGTTTCCAAGATTTGGCTATCACAAATTGTGCTGCTATAAACATAGGTGCACATATATCATTATGATATGACATTTTCAGTTCCTCTGAGAAAATTTCCAGAGGGGGTAGCTGGTTTGAATGGGATTTCCATTCCTAGTTTTTTAAGGAGTCTCCACACTTTTCCATAATGATTGAACCAGTCTACATTCCCACTATCAGTGGGAAAGGGTTCTTTTTTCCCCACAGCCTCTCCAACATTTGTTGTTGGTTAATTTCTTTATGATAGCCATTATTTCTGAGGTGAGATGGTAGCTCGTGTTGTTTTAATTTGCATTTCACAGATGGCTAGTGATGTGGAAAAGTTTTTTATGCATTTATTTGCTTCTATAATTTCATTTTCTGAGAAGCATGTGTTCATCTCAGATGCCCATTTCTGGACTGGGTCTTTAAATTTTGGGGCCCTAATGTTATTTTAGTTCTTTATAAATTTTAGATTGAAGACCTTTATCTGAATGCTTATTAGTTAATTTTTTTCCAGATTTTTGTATTGCCTTTTCACTCTGTTGGTAATTTCTTTTGATGTGCAAAAACTTCTCAATAAGAGTGGGTCCTAGTTGTTAATTATTTCAAGTATTACTAGTGCAGTTTCATTTTTGTTCATAAACTGTTTGCCTATCTCTATGTCTTCAAGAGTTCCTCTTACTTTCTCTTCCAGGATATTTAGTGTTTCTATTTTAATGTTTAGATCTTTAATCTATTTTGACTTTATTTTAGTGCATGCAGATAGACCTGGGTCAAGTTTTAGTTGTAGAGAGCCAGTTTCTCCAGCATCATTTGTTAAAGAAGCTATCTTTCTTCCAGGAAGCATGTTTGGCCCTGTTGTCAAAGATAAGGTAACTGAGTATGTTTGTAGATGCTTCTGCATCTTCTAATCTATTTCACTCTTCCTCAAGTCTATTTTTTTTTTTTTTTGCCAATACCATGCTGATTTTATCACAGTAGCTTTGTTGTACAATTTCAAGTCAGGGAGTGCAATGCCTCCTGCCTTTTCTTTGTTGCTCAGGATTGCCTTTGCTATTCTAGGTTTTCTCAGGTTCCAAATAAATTTTACGAATGATTTTACTAGGTCTGTGAAGTATGTTGGCGATATTATGATAGGGATTGCATTAAATCTGTACAGCAATTTTGGGAGTATGGATATGTTCATAGTGTTGGTTCTTCCTATGCAGGAGCAGGGAATATCTTTCCATTTTTCTGAAATCCTCTACGATTTCTCTTTTCAGAGTACTGTAATTTTCATTGAATAGATCTTTGACTTCTTTAGTTAGATTGATTCCAAGGTATTTAATTTTCTGCAGTGCTATTGTAAAATGTATTGTTTTTCTAATTTCCTTCTTAGTGCATTTGTTATCTGTGTAGAGGAATACTATTGACTTTTGGGTATTTGACTTTGTATCCTGCTATATTGCTGTATTTGTCTATTAATTTTAGTAGCTTCTTGGTGGAGATTTTTGGTCTTCCAAGTCAAGTCTCATGTGCTCTGCAAATAATGATAATTTAACTTCTTCTTTACCTTTTCTTATTCCATTTATTTCTCTCTCTTGTCTAATGGCTCTAGCTAATTATTCCAGAACTATATTGAATAGGAGGGTGATAGAGGACATCCTTGTCTTTTACCAGATCTGAGAGTAAAAGATTGTAGTTTTTCCCCATTTAGAATTACATTAACTGTTAGGTTGTCATAGATGGTTTTTATCAGATTGAAGTAGAAACCATCTGTTCAAATATTCTGTAGCACTCTGAACATGAATGAATGTTGGACTTTATCAAAAGTCTTTTCTGCATAAATTGAGATGATAATATGATTATAGATTTGACTCTGTTGATATAATGTATTACATTTGTAGATTTGCACATACTGAACCATCCTCGCATCCCTGGGATGAATCCTACCTTGTCCTGGAGTATAATTTTCTTGATGATTTGCCATATTCTATTTGCTATGATTTTATTGACGATTCTTGTATCTACATTCATGAAGGAGATTGGCCTGTAATTCTCTTTTTTAATTGTGTCTTTCCCTGGATTTGGTATCAGTGTAATATGTGCCACCAGGAATGATTTTTGGAGCATTGCTTCCTTTTCAATTTCATTGAAGTGTTTGAGGTGTATAGGGATTATATCTTCTGTAAATTTCTTGTAGAATCCAACTGTGAATCCATCAGGACCTGGAATTTTATTTGTCAGTAGCGTTTTTCTTTATTACATTTTATATTTCTTTGGCTATTTTTTTGTTATTCAGGTTTGTTGACTTCTTGATTCAGTTTTGGTAATTTGCATCTTTCTAGGAATCTGTCCATTTCTTCTGTGGCTTCTATTCTGTGAGAGTAAAGATTCTCGAAGTATCTATTTTTTTTTTAATTTTTTTCTTTATTTATTTTTTATTTATT
>NW_004524722.1:6824099-6829556 GCF_000260255.1 Octodon degus | reverse complement strand
GTCTGTGGTAGTTACACCCTTTTCATTTTTTATTGCTTGTATTTGAATCTTTTATTTCCTCTTTTTGATGAGGTTAGCTATGGGCTTATCAGTTTTATTTAATCTGTCAAAGAACCAGCTTTTTGATTCATTAATTCTTTGAGTTGTTTTCTTCATCTTGACTGAATGAATTTCTACTGCAATCTTTATAATTTCTTCCCATCTTTGAGTTTTCTATTTGGTTTGTTCTTCCTTTTCTAGATGTTGGAGGTGCAGCATGAGGGTGTTTATTTGTTTCTCTTCTGTTTTTCTAATGTTTGTGTTCATAGCTATAAATTTCCCTCTAAGACCTTCTTTCATTACATCCCATAAATTCCGATAAGTTGTGCTTGAATTTTTGTTGTACTATACATATTTTTTAATTTGTTGTTTAATTTCATCTGTGATCCATTGGTTGCTGAGGAGGGTCTTGTTTAATTTCCATGTATTTATGGTGTTTTTCTGGTTTCTTCTGTCATTTATTTCCAGTTTAATTGCACTGTGGTCTATTTTAGAAAATGACTCATGTGCAGCTGAAAAGAATGTGCATTCAGTTGTGGTTGGGTGGTATACTCTGTGTTTGTCCACTAAGTCCATTTGTTTGAAGTTCTGGTTTAGTTCTGCTAATTCTTTGCTAATTTATTGTCTACTTGACCTATCTTTTTAGATAAGGGTGTGTTAAGTTTTCCTGTTAAGATTGTGGCATTGGATATTAGATTTTTTCATGTCCATTAAGCTTTATCTTATATAGTTGGGTGCTCCTGTGTTTGGTGCTTACATTTTTATGAGTGTTACTTCTTCCTCTTGAATCTTTCCCTAACCTGTATATAGTGGCCTTTTTTTTAGTTCATTTGATCATTATTGGTTTGAAGTTGAGACTGTCTGTGAAAAGAATTGCTGCTTCTGCTTTTTCTGAGATGCTGAGGCATGTGGTATTGTTTTCCACCCTTTGACTTTCAGCCTATGAATTTCTTTATGAGTTAAATGTGTTTCTTGTATATGGTATATTTTTGGATTTTGTGTCCAAAATATCTATTAGTAGAATATCTATTAGTAGTCTGTGTAGGGTTGGCTTTGTCATCATGAAATTCTTTAGTTGTTCTTTGTGATGGAAGTGTTTTACTTCTCCATCAAAGTTGTATGAGAGTTTTTCAGGGTATAGTATTCTGGGCTGGAAGTTGTTTTCATAGAGCACTTGAAGTACTCTGCTCCATGCTCTTCTTAAATTCATGATTTGTGAAGAGATGTTGGCCATTATTCTGATGGGTTTTCCTTTAAATATGATCTGTTTCTTTATCTAGTGGCTTTTAATGTATTGTTCTTGTACTGGATTTCTGGGATCTTGACCATTATATATCTCAGTGTGTTTTTAATTGGGTTGATGTTATTTGGAGTTCTGTATGCTTTGCTTACTTGAATGTCAGATTATTTCCTCATATTTGGGAAGTTTTCTGCTATTACTTCTGCCCATACTCATTTTATATCATTTGTATGAACTCCTTCTTTTTCATTGATGCCTATTAGTATCACATATTTCATCTTTGCATCATCTTGCAGGTGATGAATTATGTTTTCCTGCATCCTAGTTGTTTTTAAGAGATCTTTTCTTACTTTTTCACTAGCTGCAATGGTGTCTTCAAAATCTGAAACTCTATCTTACTTTAACTCAAATGGTTTTTCAAGCTTGTGATTGAGATTTAGTTCCTCTATATCTTTGACTCTATTTATGTGATCTATTCTTTTCCTATATTACTCATTCAATGATTCCATTGTTTTTCTATGCTCCTCTAATTTTCTTTATTAGTGTCTTTAGAAGCAGTTATTAATTCTTTTATTATAGTTGTCTTTTCTTTTTCATTTCTGAGATTATTTGTGATCTGATTTCCTTTATGTGTTTCTGAGTGATACTTTACTTCAGATGCTATTAATTCAGAGATTTCTTTTCTTATTTCAGAGCTTATTTTTGACCTGATTTCCCTTATAGCTTTCTGCAGTTGCTTCTTTACTTCAGATGCTATTATTTCAGAGAATTCAGCTGTGTTATTCCCAATTTCTTCTGTGCTAGTGTCTCCTGCATTTGTTCTGGGTTGGCTCAGAGCCTCACATTGCATTTTACTTCTTCTCTGTCATTTTGTGTAGCACTATCCTCAGACCTTTGGTGTAGAGCTTTGGTGCAGTTATAACCTTAGCACCTACCAAAATTCTTATCCAACAGTTTATATGGTTAAGCCAGTTTTAGTTTTGTATTTTCAGAACTACACTTAGGAACACCAATAACGGGTAGTGATATTTAGTAGTTGACAACCTTTTGTAACTAATGAGTTTGTATTTTAGATAGTAAGAGCAAACATTATGTCTGTGCAGCTAAGCAGATTTTAAATAGGGAATTTGCATTTAAGTTTGCTCCCCTAAATTCTGTCTAATCCCCTCCCCTTGATGTATCTGGGGTCTTCCGGGCAGACTCTTTCACTTGGTTATTTGTTGCCTTCTTTGTAGATCAAGAGTGAAAAAGTGAGGACACTCTCATAGATCTGGGTACAGTAAATTGTCTCAGCTTTTTGGGTCTGGATTTACCAACTTTGAACTTGTTCAGATGTGCCTGGGTTTGGCCTGGCTGCTCTGCTCAGTTTCCTCCTGCTGCAGCTTGTAGAGGTGAGCCCACTGTGCCACTCTGGGCAGATGTTCTGCTCCTGGATTAGGTGGGTGGGTCTGTCTCCTAGCTTCTCTGCAGAGAATTATGCAGCAGGGTTCCACAGGAGGCCTGGCACAGGACCTGTGGTCTGGCCGGAGAGGGGTCTTGAGCATGCGGAGCAGGTGGAAGTTCCCCCCTACACTCTGGGCCTGGGGTCTGGTTGGAGAGGGGTCTTGGGTGTGGCAAGCAGGTGGATGGTCCCACACTCATGCCAGGCCTGGGGTCTGGCTGGGGAGAGGTCTTTGGTGCACAGAGCAGCTTGAGCTCATTTATGTAGCCCAGGCTGGCCTCAGGTTCAGCATGATCTGCCTGCTTCAGCTGAGTGTTGGGATTACAGGCAGGTGCCACCACGCCTGGCCTTACACTGTCATTTTAAAGCTGTTTTCAATGTTTAAACTCCTACATTCACTTATTTCTAAAATATTACAATTTAACTTGGATTATATTAAAATATTAATTCATAAAAATTAACATCCTCAACATATTGAGGTTTTCTTCTTGTTCAACAATGCGACTTATTACTTGCTTTAAATTTTGTTTTTAAAATTCTCATTAAAGGACATATGCCTCTCAAAAAGAGGAAAGATTGTTGAGAAGCAGATGTACCAAAAGCTCTCTGCCCTCTCCTGATTTGCCTAAACATAGAACAGAAATTTTTAAAGGTATCGACTTACCAGCTATCCTTAGCTACCATTCCTTTCTCCACATTTATTCTCTGTGGTTGGTTTCTCCTTCTGGAAGCCTAAAATTGCTGTTTTATTACTTCTCCAACATTTTTGTTCTTTGAAGAGCCTGTGTAAGCTGGAGTTTTAAGCCACTGGTTTGAGGTTCCTATGATTATGATTATGATTATGATTATGATTATTGTATTTTAGAGAAAGGTCTCCAGGGGGCTCAGGGTCTCACTACTATATCAGACTCATAGTGATCCATCTGTTTACAGCCTCCCAAGAGCTGGGGTTACAGGCCCAAGCATCACCACACCCAGTCTCAATTGCTGTCTCAGTTCGGCTGCCCCCGAGGTTACTATTATTGTTCCTACTATGTGTTTTATACCATAGAAATAAAAACTTTATTTTTCTCATGTTATTCTTTGTACTATCAGTTCATTTCATAAGCTCAAGATTTTTTAATTTTTATTTTTATTAGTACATGTTCATAGCACATAATGACCATATGCATGAGTAGTTGGCATAGGTGCATAACACTTAATTCTTTTTCCCCTCTTCTCCCTCCCTCAGCCTCTTTCCCTTTTTCAAAAAGTCTATTTCTCCTTTCTCTAGTATGTGTTATGCATTCTGATCTTTTATTTATTTATGTTTTTTGATGATTCTTAAGAGAGTGAAGGGAAAATCTCTTTACAGCATCAACATTTCACACTGTTTTAAAAATAGTATTTGCAGTGTCTTCCCTCCAAAGTATATATTCTGATTAATTGTTTTTGGTTGAACAGGAATCCTACTGAGTTTCATTATTTTATCTTGGATTTACCTTACTATTTTATTGTCAGTTGTGATATTCTTAAAATTCTGTACTTTTCTTTGATTTTTAGAATAGTCTCTTAACAGAATGTGAATTTTGAACTAACTTTCCCCAAATATTGTACATTTTATTTGTGGCTTTAAATTTTATTTTAATTAGAAAAATAATAGTTATAACAGCTAAAGTGTAAAGGCCTCAAAATTGAAAATAGATTGGAAAGGAAGGAGGAATACAATCACTTTATTGATGACATGATATTGTAGAAAATCCTAAGGAAGGGACTGGGGAGATGACTTAGTGGAATAAGCACTTCCCTGGCAAGTGCAAGGGCCTGAGTTCAATCCCTGGTTCTGCAAAAAAAAACAAACCAAACCAAAACAAAACAAAAAACAAAAAAGAAAATCCTAAAGAAAACACTAAATGGCTATTATAGCTAATCACTGTTAATAGCTAATGGCTATTATATCTAATCAGCTAATTCACTCTTTGCATAATACAACTTTAATAATAAAATTAATTGCATTTCTATAGTAACAGATTATGGTGAAATAAAGGAAGCTATTCCATTTATTTATTTATTTATTTTTATTTAGATTTTTTTTTCCAGATCCAAGGATTCAACTTAGGCCCTTGCACGTGCCAGAAAAGTGCCTATTCCAATGAGCTATCTCCCTGGCCCTATTTGGACTTTCTATTTACTGATAAGTTGAGAGTCTAAATAATTGAATAAGTATTTATTGTGCTTGTGAATTTGTGGTAACAGACTAAAATGTGAACCATGATATGATCTCAGCCTCAAGCCCAAGGGATATTTGGTGGAGGGCAGTTTTTCACAGGAGCCTAATGTACACATGTTTAAAAAATATTCATATATGTTTATAGTATATAATGGTTCCATTTCTCATTGGTAGTTGTTACATGTACAAAAATGATAACATATTAGTAAATAAATTTGACAAAATTTATAAGAAGTATAAAACTTGCCATTTGAGAGCCACCAAAATAATTGAAAGATATTTAAAATGAGCCAAATAAAGGGATGTTTTGTGTTCATGAATCAGTAGACTTAGTATTAAGTATTTCCTAAGTTGTCTGAGAGAATAATGAAATCTCTATCAAAATTCCAATTAATTTTTTCAAAATTGATTTTTATTTTAAAATTTATATGAAAATTCTATGTATGTAGAACACCAAAATTAATGGGTAAGAAAAATTTGGAAAGATTAATATTTCTTGATTCTAAATATGTTAATTGTACAAAATTT